>NC_083599.1:11338930-11676752 GCF_020882245.1 Rhopalosiphum padi
TATTTTCCCCATCACGCCAAACGTAAAATAATATGATATTAATGTATGTTTTTACATATATATATATTGATAATAAAACGATAAAAGTTATCTATAATATATGCCGCGGCTATTCTACGTATAATAGTGGGGTAACAAAGCGATTATTGATAGACAGTTGTTTCTGATTTTTTTAAGGGTAGCGGGTAGAAGGTGTTTGGTATGTCCACGGATAATATCAATTAGTGTGTTTCAATAGTCATTATAATATTAGGAGATTAAAAACACGACAGTATTATTAAGTTATACGAGTGAATTGGTGGAATATTAGTCTATAGCCTCAGAAAATTTATAATAAAATTTGTCTCCACGATCTTATCACTTTTTAATCCTCATACTCGGTGGTCGAAGTGGATCAAAATAATAAACGACGAGGTAGCATGACGCTAATTTAATAATTCCATCGTTTTTGCGTTTTAATAAGCTCATACAATACAGTAGGTAGAAGGTAGAACGTTTAACAATATTACTCTGCACTGTTAACAGTGTTAACTATATCTCAATTAAAGTAGTTAATAGTTGTAATAGTTGTATTACTTACTATTAGTGATTACCTTTTATGTTTTATATTATTGCATTACAATTTTTTCCATATTATAATAAATTATAATTAAATTACATTTTGGTCTACTGCCATTTTTAATTTAAAATGTTAATATTTAAGAAAACAAAAATTTTTTTTAAAAATATAGGCAATATCGTATATAAGCTATACAAATAAAAATTATGAAAACAATATTTTTTTATTCGAAATACAAGTAAAATGAATATTAATAATAATACTATATACCTATACGTGCAACATAATATTGTTAGCTGTATATAAGCGTAGGTATATTGTAATATATCATAATTATTCATGTATTATTATATTAATAAACACTGTATGACAATTGATCAGAGTCTAGATTAGATTATAGCCTTAAAATTTAAATACCGATCAGTCGCTTGAAAGAAATTTCACTGTTTTCATTAAAAAAGGAAACTATCTTCGCCCAGGACGTTTGTCATTTTTATTTTCAACAAAATTGATAATTGAAGGCCCACATAAATAACTATATACTTTTACTACACTATTTTTGCCAGTATAGGCCTAGGTACTTATTACCTATTTTATATAATCATCACGATGTCGCGCGCATATACGATATCGTCGACGGACAAATAATTACCAAAAAATGTTTAAGCCGACGTGCACGTGTAGCTCACGCGTTTATATAGGTACATTATTAATATCGTTGCGTGCGGTTTCGTTAACGCGCCGGATTATTCGATCAGCGGTGTCAGTATATACATACACACACACACACACACACACACACACACACCACACACATGCTGAAAAAAGAAACGCGCGTGGTAACTGGTAACTGTAATCCGCTTGACTTGTTTTGGAAACAATTATTACGCAAACGAAATCGACGAGCGTTAATGACTCTCCTCTCGAGCGCATGCAGCAGTATTACGAGCGAGCGACCGTGTTTCAATATAATGACTTTTTACAATTAGTCTCCCCCCCGCGAACAATCGCGGGGCATCTCGTGTATGTGAAACGATTACCTACGTATATATAGTATATATAGTGTATACGTATTATTATCATTAATAATTATTAGTTATTACAAGCGAGCGCGCGCGCGCGCGTGTGTCTGTAAACGACGACGTTTCCGGACGACGTTACACTTTTACAATGTATATATATATATATATGATATATATCGTGTAAAACGAGCATCTAAAATAGTAATGACTAATAAGTTTCATTCGTTTTTATTTTCTCGTAGGATAACCGTCAAGACAACCTAAACAACCGAGTTGAACATTATAATGTTATATATTTGTGCAGTTTACGTTTGAAGGAGTTTAAGAAGAGATAAATCCGCAGGCATTGGATTTATCTCGGGCAACGCCGTGCAGGAACAGCTAGTTATATGATAATAATATCGTAGTTTATCCTCTTCTTAATATATAATATTATAATAATACGTGACGTAAATATATACATCGCATACACACGCGCGTGACGCCGACGACGCATCGACGCATCGACGCAATTTCTTTCCTTTATACAAACCGAGCGGAGGAAATTTTCATCGTCCACTGCGTTCAGATCGAATTAGGATTACATTTTTCCGGATTCGGCGGCGGCGGCGGTTATTCGACCGTCGACGGCGACGTCTTTTCCCCCGACGAACGGCGACCGATAATCGCGAGCACACGCACACCAGCGGGCGCGCGCACACACATATCGACGCGAGAAAACGGATGTGAATTTCCATTGGGGAAGAAAATATATATAAAAACGCTCATCTTCTTCATCCGAAAACCCCCCCGGCCGAACGGCGATGATTTTCTCGACTTCCGGAGGCGGTTACGACGGGCGGTAACGGCGTCGGCGGTGGTAGCGGCGACGGCGACGGCGAGATCATTATTATACAGCAACCGTATACATATACCATATACCATATATATATATACGTGTGTAATAATATATTTTCTGCCATTTCCTCGGCGGTGGCGGTTGCGTTTACTGCGCACAATGACGGAAAACGACGTCGACCGTGTGTAAAAAAATATATATATATATATAATATATTATTATTATATACGAGCGTCGTGTGCGTGTGCGTGCGAGTGCATGTGCGTGTGCAGAGAGTAATGTGTTCGTCGTGCTCGCGATACGTATATAATAATAATAATAATATTATATTATATTATATATGGGATATTTGTGAAAAAAGAAAAAAATAAATACAATTTTTATATATATATATAATATATTTTGTACTTAAACGTAGGTACGCAGCGGAAAAAGGGGTTCGGTTTGATAATTACGACGCGAAATAACGTTATATACGTCCGTCCGGCGGTCGCGGCGGAGGCGTGGGTGGAGCGAACGGTGGCGGAGGAGGCGGCGGAGGCGGTGCGGTAGCGACCGTGTACGCGTATCTACACACTCGCACACATACACGAACTCACTCACTGTATAGTATATGTATATATATATATATATGCGTGTGCACGCCGCGGTGTATAATATAATACTATATATATATATGTGTGTGTGTGTGTGTGATACGCGTTTGGGGCCGATCGAAAGCGAAACGACCGGAAGCCGGCGGGCGGCAAAAACCGTTGGGACAAAACACGCGGCGTTTGTGTGCGCGCGCGTGTGTGTGTGTGTGAGTGCATGTGTACAGTGGATGCGCGTGCCCGACGAAATTGTTCGGGTATTTTATTTTGTATTTTTGTATTTTTTTTTTCCGTCCGTCCGTCCGTCGGTCCGTCCGCGTCCGACGGAAGTAACGACCGGAAACGCTTTTGGCCCGTGACACAATACGTAAAAAAAATAAAAAAAAAAACAGAACCGTCAATATTATCATTTTTGTCGATCGTCACCGGCGCACTACATTATATTTTTCTTAAATTACAATAATAATATAATATATGCGTATTATTAATGATAATAATACACATTATATATAGTATTTTACTGTAATGTGTTGTTATTAAATTTAAATATCATGTGTGTACATGGGTATAGCATTATAATAACAATAACGTCGCGTGGTATATTACAATAACAATAATATCGCGACGTACATAATATTATAACATATTATTATTATTATTATTATTATTACACACGCCGCCGCCGGGACCACGACTGCGACGACGACCGCGACTGCGACGGCGACGGCGACTGCGACGACGAGGACGAGCACGGTCAACAGGATTAATAATATAATACTGTACATGGGTGTATTATATATTTTATACGCCACCTACTGTGTAGGCAGACAGGTATATGGGTAGGTACAGTACGTTGTATGCGACGTTTTGTACAGGGGCGCGCGCGCTCGCGACATACATATATATATATATATATATATACAGTCACTGCTATATAATACACGTATATCGTACATACATATATATATATATATATATAATATAATACGCATAATGGCGTATGTGTAGTCGCTCGCACAATGGTATCGGTCCGGTGTGTTCAGTGTGCGTGCGTCATCGTCGTATAATAATAATAATAATAATGCGATATAATAATATAATAGTGTATGTATATGGTAAAGCGTCCGACGATGAGTAACACACACGAGCGGTATAAATAACATGATAATAATAATAATGGTAAACGTTAACAATATAATTGAATGACAAAAAAAAAATCGGTCGAACCCCATAGAATCCGAGCGGACCGCGCTGCACATACCGACGGTGCAGCATCGGACCTGCCGAGGACGTTTTGACAACCTGCAGCGCGCCCGACAAGGCGGTATTATTATCATTGTACGGGCCCGATAATGAATGACATTTTGCCCGGTCCGTGATTTCGGGCGTCGTCGTCGTCGTCGTCGTCGCGATCACTACACGATAATAATAATATAACAATACGACGCGCGTTTCGACAAGGTTCAGCTCTCCGTACCTGCGTAGTATTTATTATTATTACTATTATAGCGCAACAATACGTGTGCGGTTGCAGTAATACACACACACACATATTATTATTATTATTATTATACAGTATACACTCCCGCCGCACGCATGCACAATAAAAAAAAAAAATATTATATTATTATTATCTACTACATCATCATCCGACGGCCCCTATGATACGTGTATTATACGGGAGCGATTTTTTTATTATTTAATTTTTCTCACAGGACGCTGCACCGTCATCCGATCGAAAAGACGACGGACGCGCGACGATCTCGCAATTCGACAATATAATTGACTTTTCGGTTTTCATCATAACGCGCTCTATCGCGTTTCGACATAATATCATATTATAATAATAATAACAATATTATTACGTGATGTACGGAGTGATTCGTTTAACGAAAGACACTCATTATTTGAGAAAAACTGCACTTACCGTATTCGGAAATACTTTACATAATTCCAAGTCATTATTCAAAACAATATTTTTTACTTTTTTTTTATCGACATCATTTTTTAGTTTCTATTATTCTTTTGAATGACTACGTAGACATTTTTAATTACATATCTCTAAACGGAATATTATCCGAAATGTTCAAATCAGTAAAATCGAATTTTGGACAAGTATAGTTTTTAGTCATAAATTCATAACTATAATAACATTCATATAAGTCATAAGTATTTAAAGTTTAGTAGTAGACAAATATTTTGCGGGTTACCAATCCCGGAGCATCCAATACACATCTAAAGTTTAAATACTTATAACTCAAAATCTATAGGTACTCGTCTGAAATTTGATTTTTATAAATCAAAAAATATTCTGTTTTGGGTCGAGGAATTAAAAAATACACGCCAACACTAAAAATAAAACGTAAAAATAAAAAAAAAAATGTTGTTTTTTAACCACTTAAAATCATACAGAATGAATGCGTTCAAAAAGCTTGATAGTTTTTATGATAATGAGTGGTTTACATTAAATATGGATGAACCCGGCATAATAGAATATCAGTCTATAAGCCCGTGTTCCGTACTCTCGTTTAGTGGAACGGTTGTACCGCGCACTGCACAGCGTTTATTATTCACTCGATTTTTTTTGACATCTCGTCGGTGGTATACACGTGTACCTACTGAGTGCTTTGTAGTAATACTACACACGTGTATTATTACATACACTATAATATTATAGTGTATTCGGATCGGTAACCGCAATTTTGTATACGATGTACCCGCTCACATTTTTGTACCCGTTTTCTACGAAAAAAGCGTATTGGGTTTTACGCATTTTCCACATTTTTTTCCCACTGAAATCGATTTTGACTCGAACGGCTCGCGAATGTCCGCGAATATATAGTGGTATTGTTTTTGTACACAACACAATGATATTTTAATTAATCCTCCTAAATAAATAATATAATAATATTTATAATACCGCGAATTGGCGATTTCAAAACATTTATAATAACTTAATATTCCGATCTCTGTTTTGAAGTATTGGCATTTTAATTTATATATTGTTAAAAATAATTTGCTCGATATTTTTGAATTAAGGGGCCGCTAGACCAGCATTTGTTTTCTCTGTCTATCTCCCAAATAATATACAAATATAGGAACAAAGATACTCCGTATTTCTACGATTACGACTATCTGGTTCAATTTAGGGCAAAAGCACCTCTTATATATTTTGTAAAGAATAATATTTCCTTTGCATTGGCCGGATAGATTTTTAATATTTACATTTTTTTTTTAAATATGAGCATGTTTTAATTTAAAATAATTTCGATTTCTTTTAACCATTAATAATTTATTCAAAATTGTAAATGTTAAAAATCTATCCGGCCAATGCACATGAAATACTCTTCTTTATAAAATATAATATAAGAGGTGCTTTTGCCCTAAACTGAACCAGAGAGACGTAATCATAGAAATACAGAGTATCTTTGTTCCTATATTATGTGGGAGATATAGATAGAGAAAATAAATGCTGGTGTAGCGGCCTCTTAAATAAGAAAAAGATTGTATTTTATCGAATTACTATTACACAATAATTACGATAGTTTTTTATGTTTACTCGTTTATAAAGAAAATACTTATGTGAATATTCAATTCACAATGTTTACAATCTTTGTTCACAAACTCTATTTTATTGAATAAAAAACGCCTTTACACGAATTCATGTATAAGTTAATAATTTTCTATATAAAAATATTTTCTGATGTTCAGAAATTGTATTTATGGTGGATATTAGCCGTATAGGTACGAATATTTATGTGATCAAATAACGTGTTTTATAATTATTTAATGATTATTTAATTAATAATGAAATTATGTATATATAAATTAAAATTGTCTTTTATATTTTAAATTTGAAAATTAGCTCAAGTTTTGTAGAAAATAATGTGTCTAAAAATTTAATTTATTCATTATTAGTATTGTGTAATTGTGTAAAAATAATATTAATAGCAATATAACATGAATAATAATAATACGCTAAACATAATAAGTACCCATTTAAAATTCGTATTGGAATGTTTATGCGTTCTTTATTAAATACTGCACAGACCACAGACGCACAGTTAGCATGAGCGTGATTTAATAATTGTTTATTTAAATTGGTTTATATTCCGTATTGATAAGTGGAACTAACAGAACTATTTGAAATGTCATCAAATTGTCTTTAATTTTTTTTTATCATACACAATATAAGTATAAGCACTGCAATTTATATTATATATGATTGTGTATATACTTCTAAATAACTATATGGTACCCCACCCATCTACCCACAAATTTTATTTTATAACCGAGTACTATAACTTATACGATGTATAGTAATAGAATAATGAAAACTTTTTAGTTATTATTAGGGCTCGGAAGTTGATGCATTTTGCATTTTTTTTGGAACTTTTTAGACGATGCTCTCCTGGCCACATATGTGTTTCATTAGCATGTGAATCTAAACAACTAATTTTTATTTTGTATTTTTTGGCGTTTATTACTCTTTAAGTCATTTTTCCACATTTTTAGTCATTTTTACTGATTTCACATTTGCTGGCGTCTTATCATTAATGATGCCGATAACTTATTTAGAACTTTGAAATCACCACGGACTAAGATTATTACCTATCCAATTTTATCTCACCAATTACAGTCGTCATTGTCGTGTTGTAGTGAATATTATTATACCTAAATTTTGTTATTTTTTTTTGTAATATTTTGTTTAATTTTAAAAGACACTTTTTGTAATTTTTATGTCATATTTTGAGTAATTTGTAAGCTTTGATAAATGTATATATAGAATTTTATAGTAAAATAGAGTACAATTAAAATAAATATTAAAATATAAATTTTATTAATTTAAAACAAATATTTGTAATTTTTTAGGTCATTTTTAAGGACATTTTTTGACATTTTTATGACATTTGAATTTTTTTTAGATCATTTTTTTAATGTTTTTTAGGTCATCATTTTCCGAGCCCTAGTTATTATACAGTTTGAATTTTTTATAAAAATTATTAAGATCGATAATTAAGTCTTGTCTAGTCTTGATCGATTGTAATTATCGAAAATAGCACGCAAAACGATCTATTTACCACACGAGATTGTTAAAGCAAAATTTCTATTTACGAACAATCGTTGTAATTTATTGGACGCTAATATATAGTGTAGATACTGTGTTGTATAAGTATAACATACAAAGGATAGGTATTGTATCTGCTCTATTATATATTATTAAAAGCGAAACACAAGAAGTCTAGTCGTTTCGATAATAATACAAATTAGACACATATGTGTGAAAACTCGACGTGCATAAATAAATTAACTCGTAAGTCCAATGCTAATACTGATCGGGAGCGAAAAAAAGGGTTCAACATACATGTGCTGCAGAAACGTCGAGGTACCATGGAGATAGTGCAGAGGTTATAAAATAATATAATCGTCGCTGTTTACAGCCGAATAACGGAAATGGTTTTGTATACACTTTTTTGAAATATCTTTCTTCGGCTATTGCACGTATAAGCAGTATTATAATGTGTAACTGTGTAAGTCAATGATCACCCTGCAGTTAATGAAAAAAAAAAAAATATGTTTATCCTTTAAAAATATCGTGTACCCCGCACAAAATGTGCCATTGTGTGTTATTCTTCAAAATATAATTTATAATGGCATATATACAAAAGTATTATATGCGACCAAATGGCGGTAGTCCTAATCCCAAATACCAATAATACTTCAGCTCTGGTTTTCCTTTTCTTTTTCGGTTCATTATATTGAACAGAATATACGCATGGACCCACGTTATCCCGATGCTCGAGTTATAGTCCAATGTGCGCAGTTTATTTCTATTATACGTGCATTGTATTTACTACATACGTATATTATTATACATACTGACGATCATACATTCATACGTATATTCAATATTGTATATATATATATATACACACAATATATAACACATATCGACCATATAGTGACCATGTGACCACACACGTGATATACTATAAACGCATAATATATATATATATGGTTGGGGTTTATAATATGGGCACATTGCAGGGCATCACATAATAACATATATCGATCGTGTATCGGCCATTTTCATGTGTCATTATTAAATATACGATGTACAATAAAATCCCGTCCAAATCGGCAACGGCTAAGAACGAAAAAGACACGTCCCTTATGTAATATATATATATATATGTATACGATATAGAGACAGATTTCCGTTTTATTCAATAGGTGTGGGCCTATTATAATACATAGAAACACATTTTTTCGCCGTCTCCGCCATGTTATATCCTTCTTCTGCAGCATCACACTGCTAACCGCCTCAAATACTCCAATAAGATCTCTCCGTATTCCCATTCACAAAGAGCGCTTTCTCTGCGGGGATGGATTCTGTATATTTACACGTACGCACACGCACGTCATACAGACATATATATATATATAATATATAAACGTTGTTGGCCCGGATGTGTGAAAACATCGGCATACGTTTGTACCGTATAGACTTAAGTATTATACCCTATATAGTATATATATATATATATATATATATATATACTACGCATGTGCGCATAACTGCATAAGAGTGTACGTAATGACTGTAATGTATAGAAATACCATATAGACGAACGCACGGAACTCGTTTCGGCGCTACGGAACACACTATTTTCTACGTATATAAAACCACCGAAATCGTATTATATATTTTTCGAGCATGAGATATCTTTCGCATATATTAATACGGTTTGCGCACATAAGAGATTCGGTCGCCGCCGGAGGGTGTGTTACTGTGCTGGTTTTGCGGACTGAGCTATATACAGCATCTGCAAGGGGGTTCGTATGTATATATGTGGTGTATACAAGCCCTCGCAAGTATAAGTTATGCGTGTAGGACGTAAGTACACACTGTCTCGTTATGTATACCTATACGCCTCCTAAACGACCGTCGATACATAATATATATCTTATAATCGCTATCCTAAATGTATAAGCATAAATATATAATAACGCAAGTACGTAGGTATCATACCACTCGAGCTTTCTGCAGTCGCGTCCGTCTGAAGTCCGGGGTTATAACGTATATAGCAAGTAGGTGTACCTACACACGAGGGATCGATTTTTTTCCAAGACGCAGAGCAATTTGGATAGCGTGCCGAGGGCGTATGGGCTGCCCCCCTTCCACAAAAAGGGTGACCCATATATTATTATTATTATTATTATGCGTGCATCTCCATTACCGTTTCTCGCGTGCGCGTGTTCATCCGCAGCTATATAGATTGGAATAATATGGTACTTTTTGTCTGCAGACTGCAATGCACGCACGATAGGTACGGCACACACACACACATACACACGAACTCACGCAATATTGCGTTATTGTACGAATGTATACGATAACAAAATATTATATATATATATAATAATATCGTGTATATAAATACGTCACTGCGTGTGTAGTATATATAATATAGGTACCCACATACTCTCTCACACACACTTACACATAATATATTATTATATATAGACGGTTTTAATTATCGGAGTTAAATCCGTACAGGCACCTTTTCAATAGCACACACACACACACACACACAAGTGTATAAGCATAATATAAAATACACCCACGTCTGTGACACGTCGAGACGAATCAATCAATTAATCATCGATCAGCATCATCGTCATTCGTCGACGTATACGCCGTCCGAACACTGTAAACAAGTATTTAACGGGCATTATATGATGTAACACAATAACAATTATTGTATACGATAGACGTATACGTATTTTACGTGTGGCATTTTTCACAAACATTTACCACGGTATGTGCACTGTGCGTACACCATAGTGGTCGGCCTCATCCCTCGTGTGTTTTATTTCAAAATACTCGTATATTCCGGGCGTTCGCGATTCGTGTGTTTATTATAAACTTAACTCATTATTACAAACTGCACCGCGCGCGCGTTGACCTCACGTCTAATTTCCTAAACGCTATAATAGTATACCGAACAGTAACGCATTATTGTATTAAAGTTTATTATCATTATTGTTATCGCGTCTTAATTAGAAAACTAATACTTCCGCAGTTGTGCATATTAAACTATATACCGTAGAATATCATAGCCGTCATATTATTATTATAAAGTCACAGTCTTTACAAGTCGATTATATAGGTACAACAACGATATATTATATTTTATATAAAGACTCAATAATCGTGACGATAATATTTTGATGCGTATATTTGTATTGTGTATAGTGCGTACGTCATGTTAAAATATGTTTTATGATGCTTTTCGTAAATCGTAACGTCGTGATAACAATAATAATAACATTATCGTTGCTGAATGGTCGATTTTCGCGCAGGTGGAATGAATTATTATTGTGTTTGTATGTGAAATACCATCGTACCGCATTATTATAATATATATTATATTCAAACGTATAATAATATAAGAGTATATAACTTAATATTGTTGTAGAACCTTTACGTTAGGACAATCTAAAATGTATATAATACTTATAATATAATATTGTCATAAGTCTAAACAACTTTTTATAACCTTATAATAACTCTGTTTGTACTGGGGTAAAAACGTTATCGTCACTACCTGTATAATAATAATAATAATATTAATATTAATAATGTATATTATTATTTTGTTGTCGTACCCGTGTATGCTGTATCGATACAATTTAGGTCCGATGACCGATATTCAAAATATTTTATCACCCGTGTTTGTGCGTATATTTACAACAATATAATATACATTAATAAACCGTGGCGTCCGTCGTCGTCGTCGTCGTCGCGAAAGCGTTCACATATTATAATATAATACTTATACAAAATATAATAAACTATCGTAAACATTTTTTTATTATTATTATTTATCTCTTTTTTAACACAAATCCTTTTCGATGTTTTCCCTTCCGTTTAGTATATTAATATGTTTTTTTCGCGTTGTGTTTTGTTTCTTTTGTGCGCGGATATTTAGCGAACACATTCTATTGTATACCGGCATTCCCCCATTTAATATATACATATATAAATATTTTACATTATTATGATATTATGTTGTTTGGACGTGAGTGTGTGTATTATAAAGATATGTATTTAAGTTACATGATTTATTGAAATGGATTTCGTTTACAGCCTGAGTGTATGTGTATGCGCGCGAAAAGGGTGACGGGGCAGAAAAGTTGTCTCGGAGTAGTCTACGCGACGTTTAATATAAAACATCGGTCCATGTGTCTCATATACTCGTATATACATATATAATACACGCACACTTTATATAAACGGATGGTTTCCGACGATGATGAATATTTCGATCAGAAACTATAGCGCGTCTAGCTTATAGACAGCCGGCACAGGTAGTGAGGTATAGTATAAACGATATAATATTTGATAATATATATTTTTAAATCGTCGAATAAATAACTATATCGACTATGCCATCGTGCCGTTTCGTTTTTTATTTAATATAATTCTTTTCAAATGTTAACCACTAATAACGGTGTATGAGGGCGTGTTAAGACGCGTTATTGCATTACAAGTCCAGAGGTTTATCTTTATATCGAGGGATCAGCCTCCCAGCATAACTGCTACAACAGTGATTGGCTTTCGTATTGCAATAATGTCTGCAACTTTTCATAATATAATATTATCACTTTTGAATGGGTCGGCGGATGTTTTGGGCAGATGTGAAAATGTGCTGATAGACCAATAACGAACACACTGCACCACCGTGTGCCAATTTGAAGCGCAGTTGTACAGGTTTAGTATATAATAAGAGTATATTGTACGCTCGAATCGAATTTCTGCACTATCGATGTATTGTTTTGCATTACGAACGAGTGATTATCATGCATTGGTAATATATTTTGTGAATGCATAATATACCTAATATATTTTAACGTTTTGTCAACTTCCACCAAGTTCCATCGGTATCGATACAATTAGCAATTAGCACCAATAATAGTACTATAATAGTATGTATAATAACTGTTAACCATAACACACGTCATTTCAGAGGCAAAAAGTTACATTGCATTATGGTAATATGGCATAAATACCTACTAAACGGTCTAAACGTAACGACTTTAGTAGGAAAAATAATATGTTCATCGTCAATTATAATTATGTGACAAACTCGTATATACGTACTTACGTAAAATCTTATACGTATATAATATATAGTATATAAACATATTATTTTCGTGAAATAATAATTATGCACTATATTATAACTATAGAGTAAAAAACGTATTTTTTCGTTAAACATTTCAACAATGACCACGATATAAGTACATTATAATTTATAATATATATATATATATAGTTTTTTTTAGAATAGACGTTTCTTTAATTTCCATAGATCCCATCCTTGCCTACTTCGTTTGACCGTTTATCCGGTGACCTTTCATACCGAAACAAAAATCATGACATAATATAATATGTACTGACTATTAACTACATTTTAACTCTGACTCATAGCAAAGTAAAACCTCGTCGAATCATCGTATATTATAGTGGCTAGGGAATTCGTTGTCGATTCCGATTGTCTTAACGTGTCTGTTAGAGCACATCGTGCGTAATTATTATGGTTTTTGGTTTTTTGACGAAATATCGGAATAATATTGTAAAAATAAGTTTTCATATTTTCTGATTACCAATATTACGTAATTATGACCGTATGGATAGGTATACAGATTTTTAAATTGATAAAAAATTATGGTTTTATGTGATAAGTCTTAAATCAAAGTTTCAATGAAACGTACAATTGTTTTGTTTTAAGATAAACATAACAGTTAAAAAAGGAATGAAAAATGAATTGTTCTTCTGTATAACTACTTAGTAAAAAAGTCTGTGAATAAAGTTTAAAAAAAAAAAATTATTACTAGATAATTGAAAGCAGTTACAAACCCCGTGTAGATAGTAAAAACAATTCGGGGCATATTTATTGTGAGGCTGTTGTACAAAAATATTCCAAACGGATAATAATCGTTATTGTAAAATAAAAAAGTTAATTTTATTACGTGTAATTATTGTGCAGGTCAGGGGTCTCGGTAATAAAAAAAAAAAAATTAATGAAATGACGACTATATTTTATATTTAGGGCCATTGCCAATAATAAAATAAAATATAATATTTTATGTATATACATTATGTTTGTAGCCAGTTTGCTGGTATCGCGGTATTAATCCCTATAATAAAACGGGACTTAACAATCGGTTCTAAGAACTGAGCGATTACGGCTTACACATACTAACGTTTTATGTTTATTTACTTCTCCCACGTACCGAGCGATCAGATAACATCTATATTGCATTATATAATGAATTGCCTATAGACTACCCCTTACAAAAGGTTCTCGTCCAACAGTCATAAGATATTTGCGAGACAACATAGGTACGTAGGTATTATAATTTATAGTATGAAATGGATGAAATGTTAATGATTGTTCAAACACTGTTGTGTGCGTAAACTGCAAAGTAACTCAAATATAATTCATATTATATATGTATATATATATATACGATTCGAGATGACGAGATATAATCTGGTGGAGACGTTTATTATTTTTATAACCGACGTGACAAAGGTTTAAAAAATAAGACATAAAAACTGTAAAGTTATTAACGTTTAAGTATATATTATAACCCTCGGTCCGCAACAATGTTATCTCCTTGTCCAATACACACACACACACATGTATATATTACATTATATTCTTGGCAGATATTATTATATATATACCTGATATAATATATTATGTATACGATCTTCCTCAGCTACTATTCTGGACCACAATTACGCACATAAAAATGCGAGGAATCATTTTCTCGTTCGTAAAGCGGGCTAGGTGTTAATATTATATTAAATTCTGTTTTTAAGTATATATAAATAAAACGGTAGCGGAAATACGGTTTAACGTTTTTATCTCGACGCGATATTAATATTGTGAGCAACAACGCGATTTGGCCAATAGTCATCGGATATGACGTGATGATACGGAATAAAATAAAAGAGAAACGGGGGGTTGATGTTTTGCGAACACGAAGAATTGCGGCGGACGGATATAGATCCACGTCCGCGAGTACTTATATAGACGCGTAATATATTATTATTACTTCGGACACGGATACAATGTTGACGGTCGGAACTCCTTTTCGAAATAATCAATCAAACAATACCTATAATAATTAAACCGCACACCTTCGTCGTATATATTCTATATATACAACACCTTATTCTTTAAACACACGTATATATTATAGTAAATTACCCGTATGCGTGTATTTATGTATGTATATTGTATGCATAATATAAAAAGTGTAATTTATTTTATGTTTTTTTTTACTCGTGCCGCCGCCCAGATTCGACCTGAACACAATATCATAATAGTACAATAATAATAACAAAAAAACTCTATCGGATTTAATTTTCAAAAGTTTAACGTGTGTGACAAAAACGTCGGACGGCTATATTATTATCTATGCATATCTATATATATATATATATATATATATATGCGTAGAAAACGGAGGCGAAAAAAAATATTTTAAAACAAATGAACGAAAAAAATTAAAAAAACGAAAAAACGAAAAACGTTCGCGCGGACAATTCGTTTCGGTGTACAGTTTTTAATATTCCCTTCGGGAGTCGGCGGCGTGAAAGGAGGAAGAGGATAATATTATTATTATATGTATAATCGAAAACGCGATGGAACTGAAAAAAAAAAATGTATAATAATAATAATTGACCGGGGCGAGGCGACCGAGTTTTTTTATTCCGTCGGACCCGCATCCGAGAGACCGACGGAGAAGGACCGACAGCGGCGTACGGGCAGGGCGAGGGACGGAGAAGGCGCGAGAGGGAACGCGCGCGTCGCTGCTGCCGGCCGGCCGGTCGGTCGGTCGGTCGGTGTTCGCTGCTGCCTGCCATACAGCCGCGGCGGCTGCGGCAGCGGCAGCTGTCCCGCGACGCGCGCGCGGTCGGAGGGCGGTTCGGGGCAGCTGATCCGGCCAAAAACGTCGGCGGCATTACAACGTGTGCGCGTGTATGCGTGCGTGCCCGTTTGCGCGCGCGCGCTCGTGTGTGTGTGTGTGTGTGTGTGTGCGGTGTGCGGTCCGCGACCGGGGCAAAAGGGCGTGCGTGGTCGAGGGGGGGGGGGAAACGGACGTGTGATACGTGTAATTTACGTGCGTCGTTATCCTCCATACCGTATATATATATATATACATTATACACATTATATATTTTATATACGTATATATATATATATACACACGTCCGTACTTATATATATAATATACGAGTGTGTGCGCGTACAGATATATATATCAACGCGCGTTTTCCCCGCACAACACCCCCTGTCGACCGCAGTCGCTGACGACGACGGCGACGGTTTTTTTTTTCTCTACTGCCGCCGCACACACCACACCAACACACACGCACACACGCACTCACACGCACACACACGCACACACATACTGACTGTCGTAGTGGCGTCCGCGTCGTCTGCAGATCGGTGCCGTGCGGCAGGGCGGCGAGGGGGCTACGCGCTAGTGCGACGGAGACCGAACATTAGATAAATGCGCTCACGTACGTCGTCGCACGAGGCGGAGGAAGTGAACTACGACGACGACTATACGACTCTACTATTACGCGTATATATATATATATATATATATATGTATAGTGCGGTGACGACGACGACGACGACGTGCGTGAGAGACAGACCGGAGGGATGACGGCGGCGCGAGCAGAGGTGTTGTGTGTGTGGCGGCCACGGGGGGAGAGTGGCGAGCGAGAGAGATGAAAAGATAAAAACCAATTCCGGCGGAACGCGACGTCGACGGGAGAAAGGTGTGTGTGCGACGCGGCGGCGGGGAGAATGCGCGAGGGGATCGTCGACGCGGTGGCGGTGCGGTGCTGCTCGCACCGCGTGACATTTAATTGCGCGTCGCGCCCGGCCCGCGGCGACGGCGACGGCGGCGGGTAAAATCCATCCAGCCGTCGGCGGGACACATGTCGATAAAACGTCGTCCAC
The DNA here is from genome assembly GCF_020882245.1 of Rhopalosiphum padi. NCBI lineage: Eukaryota > Metazoa > Arthropoda > Insecta > Hemiptera > Aphididae > Rhopalosiphum > Rhopalosiphum padi. The sequence goes on from NC_083599.1 coordinate 11,356,000, forward strand.
CGCCGCCACCGCCACCGCCACCGCCGCCGTCGTCGTCGTCGTCGTCGTCGTCGCTGTTATACCGCTGCCGTCGCCGTCGCCGCGTGGGCAACGCCCACCGGGCCCAAATGGCTTTGGGTCGTAAAACGCATTGTGCGCGATTTTTTCCCTCGTTTTTTCGTTTCTCTCTCGTTTTTTTTTTTTTTTTTTTTATACTCGTTGAGTTTCCCCTCTTTGTGCGCGCCGCGGCGTGTGTGCCGGCGGCGGCGGTGGCCGGTGCGGCGCGGAGGTGACGGGTTTCGTGCGGGGGTGATGCGAGGGCGGCGCGGCGACGGTGGCGACGGAAGATAATAACGCGGCGGCGGTGGCGAGAAGGCCCCGCGAGGATTTTAGTCGCCTCAGCTGAAAATCCTCGACGCTCGGGTTTTTGGCTTCTTTTCCTTCGGGTTTTTTCCCCTCCGTTTCTTCTCACGGGACCTGCACCGACCGACCGCGCGGTCGACAGCAGCGAGCGCGACCGAAAAAATAACGATTTGACCGGAAATCGATTTGAATCTTTTTTCCTCTTCCTCATCTGCAGTGTATACGCACTCGGTGGAATTTTCGGATCTTCGGCGAAATATAAAAATATATAATAATATTATGATATTACATCGATTCGCCGGTCTCCGAACCTAACCTAACCGCCGGCGGTGGTCGTCGGCGTGTCGGCGGTATCCATCGAAATCGCCGAGGACGCATAACTTAATATACTATATAATATATATTCCCCATATATACTATATACGCTTCTACGAGCCCGGTCGAATATAACGTACGCGGTGTATATATAATAATAGGTATATACGTTACAATTTTGGGTTATCGTCAATATTGACACAGCTCGCGATCTCCGGTCCCACCAATATAACTTACCCATATAATATTTTGTAACGCGCTACGTTTTCGTTTACACAGTATTGTATACGCATTCGTTCGCTTTGACAACGTGCGGTCGAAAAAAATATGGGAAATCGGTCCGCGGACATCACTATATACATATGGTATTTCAAAGTTATATTGTAATTTCTCATATTTTCATTGCTTACCAAAACAACACGATGTTGATTTTAGTCCTCGATACGAGTCGGACGACAGATATTATCATCGAGCACTGTATTCGGTAAAATATATATAAGTAAAAAAATCAAAATATGTTTCGTGAAAAACTGCACCGGAATACTTTAGAAAGACACTGGCCGCGGTATCACCGCCGTTGTTCGACGATTACCGTGAACCGCTGTTTGAGTCTCAGATTTCCGACGACGGCGGGAAATAAATAATTATCGTTGTACACAGTAAGTAATGCTGCTATGACCGACGAGAGTAATATTCCGAGTGCGTTTCGACGACGTTTGACCTTCTCGTTTATATTGCTAACACGGACACGCGTTTGTATATAATATGCCGATTAGGAAATTCGCGCGTTAATTGAAAAGAAGAGTCCGGCACTTTATTAAAACAATAATATAATAATATAACGATAACAACAACTATTTGTTCACGCGACGGTTTCGTTCTGTGAGAACAAAAACAAAATATTATAATTATTATGTAGCGACGAGTATGCGCGTGTATAATAATATATATGCGCGCGTACGTGTGCAGCACATGATATATAGGTACACGTCCTTTTTTTTTTTTTTAATGAAACTTAGCAGAAAGATGCGACCGCGTGTCGCCGTCACTGGAAGTAATCGACGCGGATCGTTTTTCGATCTTGCGGTATCCGATTGCAATATTTCTCCCCTTTCCCGTGACTGCAGACAAAAACCGTATCGGCTGGCGTGGTATATATTTTAATAAAGACGGACGAGCTAATCAATATTGTCGGCTGCAAGTACGTAAATAATACTCGCGAAAAAAAATAAAAACGAGAATATATCGACAGGAGAAACGCGTGTGTCATACTCATATTTCTGCGCAGGCTGAAAAGTGTGAAAAACCATATACTTAATAACGTATAACTGTATTAAGAAAGGATATAAAATAAAAATATATTGTCCAACTCGCGTTTTCAGATTACCGCAGTGGCGGTAGGTTTTTATTTTCGGCACGAGTATTATTGTCTATCATTATAATATCATTATTTTTTCTTCGGTTACCGCGTCAGTCAAAAATGCGTTAAATTGACTTTTATTAAAGACTTTAATAAAAGCATAAAGTATAATATTAATAACACAAGACGCAAGACGTTTATTTTTGTTATTATTAATGATAGATATAAATGTATACATAATATTATACTATTATCTATAAGAAAAAAACTAAATAAAACTATTTATTATTTGATATATTTTTTAACTTAATATAAAAATTACATTGTATTTTTTTAAATGTCTCGCCCCCATTCGTTGTATTACACAACTTTTTTAAATTAATAATATGCCTATTAAAACATATAGTATAAGCATACTAGATTATTCGTGTTCTTTTTCGTTTCATGTTCGGATATTATATTATTTTACACACACAATTGTGAAATATGAATATATTTTTATGGTTATGTGAGAAATATATCATGCTGTACGTGATTGATCAAATAACACGTTGGTCGTTGACACATGGAAATATTATTATATTTTTTTATCAGGATCAATTGCATGTATAGATAATATGTCTATAATATACTCTATAAACTAATACATTCACCCTAACTAGAAAGTCCAATTGTGTATTGTGTAATGGTGTTGGTATTGATTTACACGTTTTTCATTAAGGTGATTAAATTATAATATTTTGCTTACTACAAAAGTATCGAATTCATTATGAACCAATACGGTTAAAAACTGTTAATATAGTTAACAATAATATACTACCACAATGGTTGTCAACTATATACTATACACAAATATATATATATATATTATGTGTTTATTAATATATCATTAAAAAACAAAAATAAGAAATTGTTTTCAAAGTTTGAATATAGGTAAATATTTTGATTTTCTATAATTCTAAAAATTGTTTACTATTCAAAAACGTTTAAAATATTTCTTTTTAATTTAATACAATTGAAATCATTTTATTTTTCGATTAATACCTTTATATAATAATGAGTAAACATTAAAATTAAATTTGCTATTTATCCATCAACATCGTATCACAAATACGTTTGGGTTATTTTAATCTTAAAAAATATACTTGAATTAAATATCTCAAATTATTTCAGTACTACTACACTACTGTGTATGAACAAATAAATCAGTTGCTGAGTGACGACGACAATGAATATCATATACACAGTATATATGACCTATAATATATTTTAAATATTTATGTATTCATTTTGATTTTGAACAACAAATGTGTTGGTTTTATAATACTGTTTTTATATTTATTTAATGTAATTCGATATACTTATTGAGTAATATAATTATTTAAAATTCTTATGTTTTTCTTAATAATTTAAAAAAACTGGAATACGAAATTAGTAATTATCTACGGAAAAAGGGAATATTTATTCAACACCAATTTTTACAAAATCGACTGTTATATTTTTAAATTAAAGACGAATGACCATATAAATTTGAAATTTTCACCAAATATTTGTATTGACATTTTCTAGATTTAATATAATTTTCAAAATATTTTGGCTGATTTTGAATTATTTATTGACAGTTAATATTTTGTTTTGTAGAATTGTTGATAAAAATGTTTTATGATCGATAAATAATATGCTTGAAAATTTAATTTATGGTTCTTCATAACTTATTTTTATAGAAATTTAAAAATTTCATAACAATATTGTCACACAAGTTCGAGTTTTAAAAAAATTGGATATTTTTACAAAAATTAATAGTTTTTTTTTTAAGGACTTGAAACAGCGTCTACGTTCTACATAGTACATTAATAATTTATTAAATTTATTAATTACGATACAATTTAAACTAACTAATAATAATAATTAATAATATCATAATAAACAATAAAATAAAAAAATAATAAATTAATTATTTTTGACAAAAATAGTTTAACTTATCATATTTATAGTAAAAAAATAAATTATAAATAACCTCAGAAATATAAGTGACACGCCGCCTCCTCTCGATCGTTTTTCGTGTATAATGAGTATTGCAATATTTTATTAATTATATTATTAAATTGAAGTTGATTATATTACAAACTTATTACATCTATTATAAATCTATACACTACTTAATATCGAGTTACACACTTACACCTACTGCAGCAGAGCGAATTTCCGATTTTTTGGTATTGAAGTTTAGATTTCAAGTAGATCAGTCTAATACTCGTACGCCATAGATATAAACCAATAAATGTAAAAAAAAAATGAATTTCGACTCTACTTTTGAATAAAAAAAAATGGGTTCGGTACTTGGTTGATATATTATCAGAAAGTAAATAAGGCTTGGCGAAAAAAGCTTAATAATTGTTTACTTATTTATTTACCATTATAACTTGGGTCCGTAATCTGATGTAGGGCATGCTGTACGTTTCAAATTTCGTTCTAACGCGAATTTAGTGTAATGTTCATTTTATTTTATCGTTTCATCAAGTTGACACTGGCATATTATGCTAGGGCTATGCAATTAGTATCAACAATTTGTTAAATTTTCTAGTCCATTTATAGATTTTATTAAGGCCGCTAAACTTCGTAGATCCATATAGACAAACGTACCGGTGTAATCTTTATGGTCGCACGACCGACACATATTATACGTTACCAAAAAAAAAAACGTGTTGGAATTATTCAGTTAAATTCATTAGATTTTGTTAGGGATATTTTGGAAGTTGCTATAGGACCCCTGTCGTCTCCGGAGAGTGTTCCAAACTTTGCGTTAACACCAAAACAATATCCGATTTTGTCCGCGATTTTATACATTGTCCGTTCGGCTTGTTCTTACGGCCGGCCAGTTTATTGCACATTTAAAAACCATGATTCGATTCTCGCAACAAATCGAATCAATATACCGATGTGATTGTATTGTTGTCGACGTGCCCATATTAATCGACACCGAAGCCCGAAGGGCATAATATGTTCGAGTTTAAGACACCTGCAGCATGACGTGTGATATTTACCACGAATAATGTCACTCTCGCACAATCCTTATCGACGGGTTTCTAAACGCTTTAAACGAGTGATGACTGATGAATACATATATATATATTATATAGTATACGACGAGCAAATGTGCAGCGTGCACTCGGAATTGTGCAAAAATCTGTTCCATTGAATATAGTCCTGTCCGCGACGCCGTCGAGTGTTTTACATGTTCGCTGTCACTTTGAACTCGTTATCTCGTATCAATGTTATCGTTTGTCATCCGTGTCGGATTAACTGCAACTCATAGTTCTATAAGTGTACTATATAACATATAATAATGTTATAGCGCATGTTTTAGTATTCTATACATGTTATATAGAACCTGCAGCTACGACCACTCCGAGGTTACTTATATCTAAGTTGTTAGGCTATAATGCGTTTACCTCGATGAAAAAATATTTACTTAGAATCTGCTTGTACGCGATGACACTATACTGTTGTGTAGGTTATTAATTTGTATATGAGTATAAATTATGCATTTGATGTCGAGAGTCATCGCGACACGTTTGACACGAAATTCGATTCACTATATTATTATTCATGTTGTTTTTTCTTCTTCATTTTTTATCATAAAGAATTCAAAATTATTATAAGAGGTGTTTTAGCAGTTAGGACATTGTCAAAGGGTCTATTCTCGTTTATACCAACTTGTTAAACGCAACCATTTTATTAATAATTTGTCTTCCCGCGTTTTGACTTATTATACACGTTGTCAAGAGGAAGACAAATTGGTTTTCATTCATTCATTTTCCTCTCGGTATAAACACTGCCGCTCTACGGTATTTAATGTGTTTTAATGTAATTCTACGCTTTTGGGTACAATATAATTTAAATATTTTTTTTTTTTTTAATTTCATCCTTTTTACGTCCTCACTTAATTATTTGATGATAAACTAATATAGCTAACTTGTTTTCGCGTGAAACGTTTATTAGTAGTTATATTTTATTTTTAAATTCGGAAATTTAATATCGTACTTATATATATATTTTTCATAATATTCAGAATTTTTAGTCATATTCATGTACAATATAATAATGCACACGCGCGGGCGTATTTTCATTATTGTTTTTATTGTAGGTATCATAATTTTAATTTCAGTGAGCGTTCAATTATGAAAGGCATTGTTTTTTTTTAAATGTAATATTTTTAAATTTTTATTTTATTATATAATTTAAAAAGTATATCTATGTTAGACTGCTAGAGCCATGAAACCTTTATCAATCATTTTTAAAAATTAATAGCAATATTTAAATAAGATACAATTTTGAAAAATATTATAGTTTTCTTTTAATCGGGGTAATTTGAATAATCGGAAATATTGACATTTGCCGTTTATTAATTATTTGTCAACATATTTTATTGCATTTTTTTCATAAAATTTTGAAATTCAATTCGATTTTGCTCGAAACGGTTTAATTTTAATTTTATTAGTGATAAAATGATCATTTGCTGACCATCAGTGACATTTTATTTTTAATCCTTTTTAAGTGTTGCGGCCGTGTGGTAATTGCACAAGCCATAAGTCACGCGTGGTAGTACAATATCGAACTGCAGCACATCTATATGTGATAACTTATACATAGTATATATTATAAGTACTCGGGGCGTTGGTGTTTAAAAATCATGTATGCATATATATATATATATATCGTATATATACCTACTACAAATGCGCGTATAGAATCGCGATTGCATATCGTGTTAAATTTACGTAGCATAATAGTATATAGTGTTATAGGTTGTTCTAGACGGAAATAATGAAATCCAAGACCACAATATAATCGTGTAGGTACATCGGGCCCCCTCTGATTTTATGTATTCTCGTTGCGTTTCCTCATATATATATACGTATATATTATAGTTTACATTATATTCGTTGTCATATAATAATAATAATAATAATAATAATATGTAATATCAACATCGTCGTCGTCATCGCGTGCGCTTGATAAGAAGAAATCTCTCATTGTTCGCGGAAAACACACCCACGCGTGGCGCACGTACATTGTAGTGTGTATATATATATATATATTTATATATGTACGTATATAACGAGGAGGAAGGAAAAAAAGCTTCACTGCGACAAAAGTATGAAAGAACTCGGTGGCGGAATAAAGTAAATGCGCGACGTTGGACGGACGGAATAGACTCGCAGGGGTTGACGGGGGTGGGTTTTGGGAGGGCGCGGGGCGCGCGAGAGCTGGGCGGGACGCGAAGGGATTATATATATATATATACAGTTACTAATTAGAAGGGCATTGTTCGCCGCCGTATATAATAAAACGCGGCGGTCTTCGCTCCTACAATGTATATATATATTTATATAATATTATTATTACGGTGCACGCCGCGGGACTACGACTCGGTCGGACACGCACACACAGTAGCACATATATATATATATAGGTGGTATATATGATATTTTTTCGTATTAATAAATATCGTGCGCCAGGTACAATATAATAATATAAGAGGTGTGCGCGCGATCGCTGAGCGGAAAAAAAATTACCGAAAATCCTTCGGGCGGGGAAATAAAGAACGACGGCGCGATAAAGCGGCTGCCGCGTCCGCGAGACTCGTAGTAATAATAATAATAATAATAATAATAATAATAAAAATAATCGTCGGGGCCAGACGATATAATATAAGAGACCTCCTCGCGGGATCCGCCGGCATCGATTGTGTCGTGCATTATTATTGTCTTCTTCTGTATAATATACGAAATCGTCGCGAACGCGTAACCTTATAATAATAATATAATACATGTAACCGACGCTGCAGCATCGGTGAGACAATCGAACGCCTCGCGCTTTGCCCGCCGACGGAAATGGGTTAATCGTCTTTCGAGCGTTTTCTTTTCTTTTTTTTTTCTTTCCCCATACCGTTTTACGACAACAATGCAACCTCTCGGAGGCTGCGTGTTTCGCGAGCGGTCCATTCCGCGAGATGGTTTTCATCATATTATATTATTTTTCGTCGTCGTCGTCGTCGTCGTCGTTATATTATATCGTTATGATTATTCCGTCCTGAGATATAACGAATGTTATAAGTTATAAGAGGAGTTATTATTATTATTATCCATTATAACAACACCGCACTATATGTTATTTTTATTATCATTGTTATTATAAACGAGTATAGCTCCATCACGGCGAGATGATTGATCGCGAGTGTAGGTCAGTGCGCGCACTATATTATTATATAGGTATTATTGTTGTATTGTATAATATTATATATATATATAAGTGCGAACAGGCCGTCGACGAGTTTTAAATCTGTTGAGCCGCGTTATTGCGGGCGGTGGTTGGGGGGTTGGCGAAGGGGAGGTGGTACATTTTGGCACCCCCGTGGTATGTCTGTATACCCATATATACATATACATTAAAACGTATATTATGGTGTTTTTCGTACGCGCCAAATCGGCCGGTACCAATATGTTTTGTTGTGCCAATATTTATATAAATAATAATGTATTATATTGTAACCATCGCGTCGACACAATGAACAAAAAACGGCTGACGTTTATTTGTACTGTTCGTCTGCACGTATATATAAATACCATCTGTGTAGAGCTAAATGATTAACTCATCGTTGCCGTCTATAAATATTGTCTAGGGGTGTCGGGTTGTAGGGGTTAATTAATAATAGCTTAATTTTAAAGTTGTTTAACTCTGTTTTGGCTATTGAGTGTATCAATTCGTTAGTACAAATTGGCCGTTGCTGGGTCATTGGCTATACAAATTAAATATGTAGATATATGTGAAGATTAAAATCAACGGCGTTTGGATGATATATTAATGAAGTCAATTACGTTATTATTGAACCGATGTAACACCTTTTAAATACTGTTAGTATTACATGCAGTTTTGGATTGATATTAAATGTCGTCGTTATAATAAGTTTATGTTAATGATGATTGTGTATTATATCGAATTGTCAGTTTCACGCGGTTATCATCGCGACGTCGTGCGATCGGAAATTAAACGATTTGTGAACCATTTAGGTCTCTATATAGTAACTTATTCAATACGCCACATATAAATGGTAAATTTAAACTATTTAAATTATACCAATTTTTTTAAAATCACCCAAGATGTTAATTCTCTTGTTTGCATATTATCATAAGATTGTATCGAAAATTCAAAACCATACTATAATACGAAAATAAATAGGGGTCACCGTTCTGAGAAACGATATACATATGCGCGTAAATTCGAAAGCAGCGATAAATAGTGGCGATTGGTAAACGATTCTGAGCGAAACTATACGAAAACGTGTTTAAATGAGGACGTCTTTTTTTTTTTTTAAAAAAAAGTGTCCGCAGTGGTACACGCAACATATGCTTCGTTAAGTTTTATCGGTTGTTATGCGAAAAATAAAAACTACCTATTGTATAATATATTATACGCTCGCCAGTCGCCCTCCGACATCATTTTTGTCGTCGGTCGGATCGAGGGTATTGTATTCCGCGTGTAAAAAAAATTATTTAGAATTAAAAGCCATTGCGATCTCTATACATAATAATATTGTGTTATATGACATCGGTTCGTGTCGTAATTATCCCGGTGTCTGCATAGCTCTCATTGTAATAAATTGCATTCGACACAGCGCGCGCAAACAAACAGCGTCGGAGAGCATATTATACACTCATCCGTCTGTCCGCCCACACCGCGGAATCCCAAAAACAATTATCGGACACTTAAACAATCTAATTATTCCGTTCCACTAAATGTCTCGTTCGACTAAATTACTTTAATTTAATACGTCTCGTTAACACCTATTATTCGACGTCGTTTAATGAAGACGACCGCACGAAGACTTGTCCGAGTGCCGTTTCCTCCTCCGTTTTTGTACTACACGCCGAACAACACGTGTTTAAACTGACGTGTACGTCTGCCGTCGTTTAAATTAATCGTTTCCATTTCAATGGGTCTTATGCCACCGCCACCTCTGTTCTGTTGAACGCGCGCGATTGTTTTTTTCTCTTTCTCTTCTCTTCTCTTTTATTATTATTATGTACGACTACGATTGTTCGACGATTATATTGTACATATATTATAATACACTGTTTTATCGAGACAAATAATGACCCGCGCGTCCGTGTTCGCGTGGTGACGAAGAGGATGTCAAACCCGCACGCGTTGTCATACTGTCTCACAAACGTACAACATAATATATCATAGCAAATTTGTGTTTCGCATAGAACCGATTTTGTGTTGCTATATAGCTTTAATATTATTATCGACGAGTGAATACTGACTTATTATATTAAGCTCAAGGTAAGTACATTCATTGTGTTTGTAAGGTCAATTTTGTGTCATACTTTAATTTTTAATATTTTTACGTTTTTAAATTGTAAATTTCACGTAGGTGGTATTTAGTATTTACACTTATAATTCGACTAAAAATTAAAATATCGTAAATACCGACATATTCTTAAATTTATGATGATTATTACAGGCCAACACTCGATTCACTCTAAAATCAAATGAGCCAACCCACAATTGGTTCTATTGAGCACAAATTGTGCATGTTTGTAAGACGCGTGGTTGCAGCGTGGAGACAACTTATATGGATGCCACAGTAACGGATTTAGCGCGGGGGTACAAGGGGGTACAATGCAACGGCGCCTCAAAGCTGAAGTTGTTTCAGGGTCTTCACATTGATGTCCTAGATTTTCTTATTTTTCAAAGTGATAAATTATTAAGAATATTGAATAATGGTCAAAACAAAGTATTTTAAGAAATATCTATATAGCCGTTTATCCTATAGAGTCTATATGGTATAGACCGTTATTATGGACTCAATTTTATATCAACGTACGAGGTACGTATAGTCAAAATGTTTTTTTTCTCAAACACATCATTATTTTCATCAAAAATCGAAAAAATTAAAAATTAACTCATCATAGAAATATGGCTTATAAATAGTATTTTTTTTTACTTAAATACGGCACTGCGGGCGTGCTCTTATAATAGATGACATATTAAATACTTAAAATACTAGCTGCAAGAGTTAACGATATGTTTGATTTTAATATGCTCGCGTGTATTGCGTCATGCGTGGAAATAAAACGTACAATCGATTTTTAAGTGCAATCAAATAAACGGCTCTCGGCGTGACTGCCGAGGAGAGGACGTCCGTGTATTATATTATATATACCTATTATATACCTATATATAATACGGTGGCGGTGTCGTGGCTGCTGCAGGGACGAAGGAACCCTATATTCGAAACCCTAATTGCACCAACGTGCTTCACGGTGAAGTCTCATTATCCCGTCTCGCCCGATTACGTCTGTGGACCTTACGATACGTGCGCGTCTATAATTAAAATAAAATAATTATTATTATACACCTATTTTATTCGGAACCATACTACCTATATTATATATAAAAATACTGCAGATATGTGGTATGATGCGTGTACAATAATATAAACCAGCTCTTTATCGTATCGTTTCTGTGCGCAAATATTTTTATATAAAAAGATAATTACACGGTCGTTATAGTGCGTTAAACCATTTTTGTTTTTCAATAAAAACAAGTTATGGTCTCGTGGATATTGATTTAGGATCTTATATTCGATATAATTTGTCCCAGATTCGTCAGGCTTGTGTGTACATATCGATGGATATCTCGACGTGTCTACTGAAGAAGTATGCTACCACATAAACCCCACTCCCCTCATAAAAAACATCAACTTTCAGTGACGTTTTAAAACTGAACGATATTGTAAAGTCCTTCAAAGTCCAAAGATTCTGAGTATTATTAAGCAGTCCCTAATAGATATCAAACAGCACCTGCAATAAGCACTTATATTTAGTTGAAATTATTTGTCAAATGTTATGAATATGCAATCCGTTTTTTAGTGGTTATTGTTGTAACATCTAGAAATAAAGTGATATGATCCTAAGCCTTGACTATTGATCCAATAATCTTGAATAACAAACGTATGTCCAACAGGGCACCAGAGACGTACATATCCACAACCTCACCCAATCAAAATGTTGACATTTTTTTCAAGTCAATATTTAGCAGTCATTTAGCAAAAATTTACAAGCATATATTCATAATTTTCAAGTCTATTTTTTAATAATACAATAATGTACCTAGTTTGTACATACGATAATTAGTTATTTATATTTTATTTATATGTATACTTGTGCCCTACAAGTGAGGACAATAACGAATCGCTTCGGTTGAATTAAATATTTGGAGAGTATTTCAAATTGAAAATAAATTCACTATTATAGTATTAGACGATTTCCATATTATTTTTAACATAATATATTATAGTATGCTAGGATGAGTCAGGAAAATGTAAAATTGTCAACATCCTATCCGAAATCGTAAATATTGTGTCCGTGTTGTCATTAAATCCACTATAATTGTCAATCTCCCAATTTCATGTTGTGTGAATGCTTTCTATTTGTGATCTTTAAAACAATAAAATATTTAGATAAGAATAAAGTGCGTTTACAACTTTTAACCTTTTTTCGCTGATAATATTCTCAACATGAATAAAATATACAATATTATAACTGTGTATAATATGATACAAATAAATAATAATACTTTAAAAAACTCGTTTTTATTTTTTATACTCAAATTTATAAAACTCGCGATTTAATATTATAATATTTTTGAGATAAGTAAGTAAAATTCTATGAATTTCTGATGACATTTTTATAATATTTATTTTTATGAAACCTATGTAATATTATAGGTTGTGAAATTATTAATTTTCAATTTTATCGTAAATCTGCTAATAACGCAAAAATAACATCCTAGTGCATATTTTTCTTCTACTATCTCAGTATATTTTATAAAATATTTTATGAATAAACTTTATTTGATCATGTAATGTAATATGAATTGTGCAATTTTTTTGAAAAAAAAAGTAAGTACCTACTGATTAGTTTTTAAAGAAATAAGTACTAACATAATTCCTATACATTTTACCTACTCTTAATAAAAAAATATATACATTTATTAAATTAATAAATAAATTAATATATCTATACTATTGTGATTTTTTATTAATTTATTATTATGTAGATATAATATATAAATATGAGTAGCAGCCCAGTGGCCAGTGGGTATTTGCGTTTACCTTATTAGTCAATAGGTATTTAATTCTCATCAGATTTTCTGTGTAGACGTATTACTCTTAAACACTCCAGACTATTGACAGCATGATTATTGAACTTTGAAGAAAGTGGTGACATTAAATGATCCGTGATATGACTTTTTGTGACCACTGCTAACCAAATGGATCTTAAAATCCAATTTAAAACTTATTGCGCCCCCAACTTTTATCGTAAGTACACTGCAGTATACTGTAATTGATCTAAGAAGAATAGATAAGAGAGAGAGATAGAGATAGAGAGAGAGTGAATAAATTAATAATTGTTTGTTCTTAACTTCCTATTTTTGTGTAGAATTGGTTACATATTTAGATAACTGTTCAGTAATAATATTAATACATAATATTGTACATGTGTATTATTGTTTTTCATTATTAAATCGAAGATGTATTGTTGAATGTAAATATATAAACTAATACAATTTCATTCATTGATTTATTTTTCAAAAAACGCGTAATTTATGTAACACTCTGTATATAATATATATATATATAATATTATAATATGATAAACATTTTGTTTTCTATCATATATAATTATAATATACCTTTGTAAAAAGTTCTTATGTATAATTATATTTATATATCATCATGTAATAGGACATAGGTATACACTATACAGGCTATACAGCCTATGCGATTTAATATAATATACGAATTATAATATATTTTAATATTATTATGTATTATATTATAGTCAATTTAATCAAAGGCAATTATTTTTATTTTTATTTTTAAACTATACATATTATTTAGAAATAATTCATTAAAGTTACAAGTAACAGCTTCATTTTTTTTCCAGGTATGTAAAATAAAATATTACAATCAAGTACTTCAACTCTCACTGTACATGTTAGTCACAAAAAAAAAAAACACACGTTGGTAAATATGCAAAATAGAAAGAGAGAGTTTTGCAGTCAATTGTAAAAGCTTTAGGTATGTGATAAATATTTAATGCTCCAGACTCGCACTTTCAAATGTCACATCGACGAATAATATGACTGTAATTTTACTGAGTTGTTTTAAATAAAAATAATACTTGCCTAATAATTGAAAAAGCTATATTATTTTCATTCTTGTTGACGAATAAAATATTTTCTTCTCTGTATATTAACACTATTAACCAAAACATTTTGTGTCGTCAAAATCCTGAGTAAATCCATTAGCGTAGTCACGGTAAGTACCTAACTCGGGAATTGATAATTTTCGAGCGCGATGTACATTTTTCCGAGTTAAAGTTAAACCATGAGTTGATAAAGTTTAAGAACATCTTCAGATAGTTCGTAATAAATAAGTTTTAATGGCTTATCGTTATTATTCGTAAAGTGTGTAGGCATCTTTATGCTGGTTAAAGATTTTAAGCTCATATTTTTTCCATTTATTATTTCTGGTAGACGTAGTAATTTGTTATTAAACAGTTGACAATGTGTTTGCAGTAATTTCGTTCTTATTATTTAATCTTATTTAAAATATATGTGCAGATATTTACTTGAGTTTCCATAATTGTTTGTAAATTGACAAAAATAAAAATGGCGCAGTAGCATTAGTAGCCAAGTATTTATTTTGTAATTATGCTATTAGGATATTGTAATTTATTTATTAAATAAATAATAAATATTATTATAATTGTCCTTAGAACTAATTCCTTCGAATACCGAATTTCGGTTCCTAGGCTTTTGTCAGTGGCCACGTCTCAAAAAGCATACATATAAACTGACCGTATATTGACGTCATATATTATAATATATCCTCTTAGTCCTTGTTTTCAATTTTTTTTGAAAAGATCTTTAATTTCAAAAGTTTTTCTAATCCACAGTATTCCTTATTAGCCGGTCGTATCATATACTGACGATGCCTTAGCCGTTGTATAGGTACCTCATTATTTTGAGTAATGATCGATTCGGAAACCTCCAAAATAATAAACTGTTTGTATAGTAACGCATATATGGCCGAGTCGCGAATAGTGTCAACATAATATATTAACGGTACACCCTATAATATTATTATTATATGTACGGCGATGATCGTTTTTATAATACGAACTATATCGTGTTTCGTATATAATACGATAACAGACGTCCGTATAAAGGCGTGTCGATATTTTTCAGTGCCTATATAGCCACTGCTGTACTATATACTATATATACACTATATTTCTGCGCCTGCAGTGAAATGTTATGTGTATACGACAATCAAAAAGGGGTAAAACCACCCGAAAGAATATATAGCGACGTGAGCGGAATAGTCGCGTGTGTGACCGACTTGTGTCTATCGAGAAATCAAAAATCGATTCGCACGATCGGCGTCTATATATTTGATTGGGTACTAGTAGTAGGTATACGTTTCATGTATTATATATAATATGCTTGGATTTGGTCGGCAATACGCAGCATGCGATTCGTTTTTATTTCACTCCACGTGGCTGAGGGATGAGGTTTAGGCGAAACGGCGCTGAAATATAATACGAAATGCATATTATTTATTATATTCTCATACGAATTTACCCGAACCGTTTAAATGTAGGTACTCGTAATATTGTACTTTTGTACACAATTGCTACCCTGATCAGAGTACGACTACGCCAGATCAAATCCGAGCACCTTTGTTTTAGTACATATTATATAATATTCTGAGTATACGATATTACGCGATGAGGCCTATGTTTTATGTTTACGGTTTTAAAACCATACTTGAAATAATACTATATTATATTTGTAGTCCGAGTTATTTTATCAGTGAATTGTCTTTGTTTTGGATTTCTGTACAACTTGAAAAATTGCGAGAATTCAAATCAATAATTAACTTCTTACTTTATTTATACAAATTATCGCAACCTATATCAATAAATTGGCTATCTCAGATGTTTAAAATGAATGAAAATTTACACTTTTCTTTCGAGCGCGGGTCGTCCAAAAAGACAATTATTCTCGCGGAAACCTCTACAAATATCTATTATTTGAATTGATAATTATCCAACGTCTTATTAAAAAACAAAATTTAAAAAAATTTTAATTGGAGAAAAAAAAAGCTATCTCGACGAGAACGAACCCGACGTGGTGTACACTGCACAGATAGAGTTTAGTTTAGATGATCGCCGTATAGTATACCAATAATATAATAATGATATTGTACGCTAACAATTTTTTTTTCTATTCTCGGGGGTGTTGTCCGTACAGACTACGCATTCGCATCCAAATAACCATATGTAGCGTAATACGTATAATAGGTATATATATATTATATAGGTTATATACCTCACAGCTTATTCAAAATGTGTAAGCCTACACGTAGGAAATATCATACAAACGTCTATGTACAAAATATAATGTGTATAATATTGTACATTATATATATACATGCGATATCGATATTGGCACAGCGGGAAATAGGTAGGTACACGTGTATAAATGTATAATACGTTCGGCAGTTTGATTCGAAATGGAATTACTGACAAAATATATTGCGTCGCCAAAATATCGCGAAACCAGTAGAACGCGAGGGAGTAATATCGCCTGTAAATTATCGCATGTTAAAAATATCACCAGACACGATACAACGGAGCAGTAATATGATTTCACTCTTTCATCCCGACTGACAGATTTTCTTTCTCTTCTCGGAGAAATAAGAGTAATTAGATTACCAAATTATACGAGTGCTTTGATCTATTTTATTTGTACGATTCTTCCATTTTTTGAATTGTTTGTATTTAATTCCAGTTATTTTTTATTAAATTGAAATATCATACTCGTTGTTAGATTTTTAGATTTTTTAAAAGTAATTTTATAATCTGTCTTGATAGATTCTGATTCAAATTCCCCGAGTTTATCTGCAAGAAAATCAAACAAAACAACGTATAATTTGAATATGTTCTATAAGTTTTATTAAAGTTTAGTAAACTGTATACCGATGGAAATATAGACCCAGTAGTTAACTTTTGAGTTAATTATAATAAAGCTGATTTAAAATTGGCGGCGCAAATTAAAAAGCTGTTCATCCAATTAATATTTCCAAACATTTCTCAGTACAAAATATTAAAACATAAATATTTTTAGTGTCAGTAAATGTGTGTTTATCAGGAATTGCATGAGATTTTTGAAAAAATTATTAGACCAGAAAAATCTTTTAGTATTCGCTGGATTTCTTTCTTCAGACAGCACATTATTGAAATATAAAGTACGAATTTACGAGATTATTTTTAGAGACTAATCTAAAATTGACGCTGAAAAGTTGCTACATTTTATTTTGTTTATTTTATTTAAAATAAATTGGTTTGCATCTAATTTAGGTATCAGCAGTCAAAATGTATATAAGTATATAAATTCAATTTCGTACGACACCGTACAATTTTTTTAATGACAATTTATTAGTACTTCAAAATAATCTGAAATATGGAAATATCGATTTTATGTTCCTATTATTATTATTATTAAACTAATTAAATTCTAATTTAAAAGTTAGTAAAATGTTCGTTTTTATAAAATGAATAAACGATATTAAAATTGCTTTTAAACATAAGCGTCGAATAATATACAAACACATGCTACCAATAATAAGTATATAATAGGTAAATAATAATATATATATAATAAACAGGGCATATCTGTATGACTTCCATACTCTTTCGTATAAATATTAAAATTAATAAATTTTTATGGAAATGTACAGTATGAGTTGTTGTTGCGTAGATCAGTGGTAGAATCTATCATACACGCGTATTTATATAATAGATTCTTATATAATATATTATTATAAAGCAGAAATAAAAAAAATATAGATGAATTTTTTATAGAGTGAATAATGTACGTATCAATTTTTAACCGAAAATAGTCGAACCGATTTATTCGATCTTTAACGAAAATGACAAAATAATAAATAGTTGCAATATTATTATTGTAAAATATTTTGTCGAATCTAATATAATATGGTATAAATGCAAGATGAGTTATAAGATATATAGAATTGTAACGTAATCACCATAAATTATAAAACAACTAAGTAGGTAATACATGTAAAACATTATATAAAAATTGTGTAAAAGTTTATCATATTTGGCGAAATAAATAAATAATAAATAAAGGACGTATACCCTTTTATATAAGGATTAAGAGCAGCATTGCGATATTTTGGTTTCACGATGTTTCAGTGTCGATATTTTAGCTATGCGATATTTTGTCGGCAAACCTTCGAAACGTTCCTTCCCCTTTTGTTTGCTTTAAGCGGGTTTCTAAACAGAACTCGCAAAACAATAGTTGAGGGTTTTAAACATTATTTTTGTCTAAATAAAATGAATAACGTATACAAAATCGTCTGCTTTTGAAATACGCCTTATTTTCCAACTCGCTGTTTCTGGCACGCGTTCCGGCTGAAATATAAATCATAATACTTGTACTATAATATAGGTACTAATAATATTATAGTAACAGTCAATTTACAATTAAATCCTATTTACGATTAAATTAATCAGATTAATTGTCAAAACCAAAAATATCACTAGGTACGGTTTACTGAATTTTGTGTGATATTTTAGGAAGATTAACAATCCGGGAAGATTATAAACGACGTATATACCTAACAATTCGATCATCGAACACCAGAGCACTTATTAGGAAATTCCTATTAAATATTAACTATTGAGTGAGTTTCAGACCGCAGACGTTTCCATCAATACGCTCAAACAAAGTGTTTCCGTCGAAAAATAATCTGGAAATAAAAACGGCCCTGCAGTTATTAGGTGATACTAAAAAAAAAAAAATATGATCGTATATACAGCAGTCATTCTGTTGTCGAATTTCGTTTAAATATAAAATGTTTAAAACCGTGTCATATCAACTATGTTTTTTATATAGACTCGTTAAATGAACTCCCTATGTCTTAAAAACCGTGTATACACAAAAAATAAAAATAAAAATACAATCTCGTAAAACTTGGTTGTAAAATCGTATACACTTAAATAGCGATACAAATTACCCTCGTTTACAAAGTATTCGACAAACACTCACGGGCAAGATGAATTAGTTATGAGAATAAAATAAATTACTCGGAATAATATTATGGCACTCGGATATATTATAAATAAAAATAAACCATAAACGATTAGAACGAGAACGAACAGACGGAGAGATAGGAATAATAGAGAAACGCCGCGATTCTTGCAGTGATTCGAGATTATATATATGATATTATTATGTATGTATGTGATGTCTGTGTTTAGTTTTTAATCCACAGGGCTATGATGATAATAATGCGATATATTATGTGACAATTATTACGTGGCACTACGCGATATTAATTCTGCGTGTTTTAAAGTCAGTAAAAAAAGGGGGGGAAATTAATAACTGTGATCAACAGTTTATATTAATTACTCGCGGTCAAAGAAAAAATACCGAGTGTTTCAAATGCGAAACACACAGCATATATACCTATATTAAGCGTTTACGATAATTTCGTTCAAATATTTATTCATTATTTCAAGTGTTCCGAATGATATGTATACAATACACTAATATTATTTAAAACTCTGTTCAGCCACTTAACAATCGCCCGTTCGTGGTGTGTCCTTTATCATCTCGTTGTATATCATATAATAATATAATATACGATATATATATAATTACACAATGTAGTAGTCTCAGATCGGACTCGTTCAATTATTCATAGCCGAGCGACGAGAATGTTCATGGTTTTGGTAATTATTATTTGTATCGTTTAGGATCGTGCGGACGAACCACAAACTTATGTAATATAGGCCCATTGTGTCCGTCCGTCCGTCAGTGATTGACGTGATGGAGACACCTTTGTTGATTTTATAAAACTATTTATCGTTTATTTTATGGTGGCCACCATTTTGAAGTTCGTACTTTCTCCGGGCTGCGTTAAGTTGCTCCCCTGCTACCACACGACCATACTATTTTTATAATAGCGTTGGAAATTAATTTCAAAATAAGTACATAATTTTCAAATAAATTGGTCGTGGTAAACTTCACGCACGTACAAATCGGTGCTATTAATTCACGTGCTAAGTATTGGCACAGTATTAAATTCTAATGTAAACGTGTTTGTGTTTGGCGGGGCCGGAGAAACGTTTCTCCGATCTTAAGATACGATAAATTAGTAACACGTAGTTACGCCATCAGCACTCTGCGCAGTAAAGTTATACAGGGGCGTATTTAGTCTTTATTCTAGGGAGGAGGAGAAAGAAACTCAATTTTTCCCTCTACTACTTTTCTAAAGATTGTCAGCGTTAAAGATTTTTCTGAATATTTTACTATTTCAACAATATAAGAAACGTTAATATGTAATACGTTTACACTTCGTATAAAACGTTTATTTCGTGATATGATAAACAGATAACTCACAGTTTTTTAAATGATATGATGCAACACAATATATACAGTCGGTATACCCCGGTACGAGGTCCCTTATCGCACTATAAAATAGTAAATACGCCACTGTGGCTATAGAACACCAAAATCAAAATTGAAAATCAAATTTAATATTTTCAAATAACAGGAACTTTAATTTCAAAAAAATATCAGATTTTACAAAAATAATTATTAGTTTTATTTTATAATTTATTTGGGTAAAAAAAGTGTTTTGATAAAATATTAAAATAACGTTATATTTGTTGAAAGCCGTTTATTTTGTCACGAAATTTTAAAATTATTTAAACGGCTATTCATATTTTATATTAATATACTAGCTGCAGTATATTCCGTCTTTGTCCAAGAAAAAAACGTACAAACATAAAATACGGCTCTATTATAGTATTATATATAACATTGATGTATCTCGATTTTAGTGCGGACTTCATCTCTTTGTGAACTAATTCGACCGAGATGGGCCATCCGCCTGTGGTATATTAGATATAACATTTCCTATATTATCAAATGTGGCTCAAATTACTTTCTAAACTTGTCTGATGTCTTTAAAAACTGTCACCGAATCTTATGTCTAAATCTGTGAGTATTTTTCAAGTTTATAAGCTACAAAATAATAGAAGGACATTACCATAGGCGTGCGCAGACTTTAATTTCCGGTATTTTTTTTTTAATTTTCTTGGAAAAATTAGTGCCCCAATATTTGGACAGTGCCCTTAATTTTTTTTAACACATTAACATACTACATATATTCTAATTATAAATTTAAAACTGTATAATATTTATATACCTATACAAATATAATCAAGTTGTATGTGCACACAACATTAATGTGCTAGACATAGGTAGGTACTTGTATATTTTTTAAGTTAAAAATAAAATACATATTATATTAATACATACACCTGATGTATATTTTTATAGGTAACTATAGGTACATATAAACTTAGTAGGTAATACATAAACGTGTAATTATGTAATAATTGATAAATAAATTTCCTATTTCCTATAGGCGATAGGCTATTGTCTATACTATAGAGTATAGACTGTTTAGTACTTTTATAGTCATACTTAGTCATAGGTACATATTTTTAAATTTTGTGCACAATGTTTTAGTCAGATAAATAAATCAATAAAAATTATGTAGTGGTACACAAATATTTTTAATTTTATTTTACTATTACGACAAATATAATTTTCATGATCTTCACGAATATAATGATAGAGTTAAATGTAATATACACAAATTTGAAATTTTACTATGCCCCTAAAAAGATTGTGCGCATGCCTATATATATATGGACATTACATTTTCTTGTATATTTTAATAACAAATAATACATTAAATATTATCGTTGTTTTATTTTTTTCACAAGACGGATATAGTCAATAGGTACTGATCTTTTTTTTTAACTAAATGGTAACCATAAATATAGAGAAAAGTGTATTCGGTTTTCGTGATCCAAAACGAAATTCATGTGTGAGTCACCAATCACCATAGTCCTACAACCTATATTGAGCTTGAAAAAATAAGCTTAAAATATCTTTCGAGTCTTAAGGAATCTATTGACATAATTTTGATTGAAATTCGGTTCAGACATTTTTCAGATTAGAGCTTTCTAACTAAAAAAGAAATCTCTCAGCTCTTCTTCAGCTTTATAATATTACTTATTAGTTATTTGTATAGGCTTATTACCTACGTAAAATACGATTAATATTATTATTTGATTTATGTATAAAATGTAAACTTTAATCCTTAATTTACATTTCTAAGAAATAGGAGCCGAAATCAGCACCTATATTAATGAGATAACAGAGTAGGTACCTACTGGTTTCCAGAACCGGAAACGAAATAAAAAACAAAAAAACCCCTCCCCGTGCAATTCCTGTAGTCGGAACTGAGAGAAGGTACCTAAATGTATAATAATTAATAGTATATGATATTTAGTGTGCGATTCGTGGTCCCTTGCCAATATTTTATTTGCACCGCATCGCATTACGTATATATTATTATTAAATATTATATTACGCCGTACATACGGTTCTACGAACTAATACGATTTTTTACGCTAAGTTCGGGATGTATATTGGTATATTATTACTATATTCTATCGCGTACCTATTCGCCGCCGATCGTGTGTGCGCCACTGCAGGGACATCGCCACTGCGGCAGAAGCAATACGGTCACGATCGCTAATTAATTTAACGATGGGCCGCGATGGCATATATAATACCGCGTATAGGAATTATACGAATAATTGGCGTTTTGGCACCGTACGGCTGAGGGCGGGCGAGCAAACGAGACGAGATAGACCAAAACAATTACGCGCGTCGATTTCCGTGTGGTGCGAATTCGCAATCAGTAAATTACGGATCGGCGGCGGCGGCGGCCACTGCAGGTATATATATACATGTTATAATATTATACTCGTATTTAGTTGTAGGTATACATATATATATATATATATATATACGTATATACTTATGCGGGTGAGTTGTGTATTATATTATTGCACATATATTGCACACGACATCTCCTAAGTGTATAATGTATGTAGTGTACATATTATTATACATTTATATATACGCGTATGTTATATATAATATATATATATATATATATTGTAGGTGTATATATAATATATATATAGTTTAATTAGCGTTTAACTTTTATCGGCGGCGGGCGAAGAGTGATACCGTTTGCAACCGTGAAATCACGTAAAATTATACGCACACACCTTTCACGCGTACTTAAGCTCGACTTTTAAACGTCGGTCACGTATACGAATTTAAAATGGAAATTACGATGATTTTACGGCCGCAGCAGTTTTCTTCCGCCGACGAGCGTCTGTATAACGATATTATTATTATTATTATTATATGACGTATAATGGGGTAGGGTGTTTTATATATATTTATACGACGACGACAAACGACTGGAACATAATAATAATAATAATAATAATATGTAATAATAAAATCGTCGAATGCGATACGTTTAAAATATATACATATACAATATATATCGTGTTTGTAATAAGTGCGCGTGTGAATACCGCCGCCGCCGCGTACGACGAAGACGTCGCGCAAACGCGTACGCGATTTTATATTATTATTGCTATTATCATCATCGTTTGGCGACGATTATATTATTATTGTCATTGTAGTGGCCGCCGCCGCCGCTCCGACGACGGACGCGATTCGAATAATGTATAATAATAATAATAATAATAATAATATTATATTTGCGCCGCTCGAGTGACACGTCTCGAAAATTCTCGTTTTATTTACTTTTTCATTTCCACCCCCCCGAAATAAACGAATTCAATAGATTTTTCTATCTCTTCGATTCCGAAATCTGTTTTGATAAATATTACGCAGCGATCGCGTGATGCTATTTAATTTGTTCGGATCCCCGAACGCTTTGTGTCCCATCACCGCGGCCGGCTGCTGCGCGGTCCCCGCGATATTGGTTTTCCACGGTGCTCGAGGAAATAATATTATCATATATACAGCGGCGCGGCATCCTCGGACTTTGATAAAACCCACCCGTAAACGTTATATATATATATATATATAGGTTGCAGTATATGCGTTCGCCGTGGCTGCCAGTGGCGTATTTAGAGAAAAGTGTGCTGGGACGGCGGTGGGGTGTCTCGGGCATAAAACGCCCCTCTGACCAAATAAATAAATAAGAAAAAAAAAGATCGCTTTAATGCCGTAGTATATCGATTAGTGTACGACTTAGATGCGTCTATATATGATATACGAGACCTGCTGCGTAATAAATAATAATATGTAATGTATTTATATAACGTTTTTTTCACACCGATAAATCGTTAAAAAAATAAATTGTAAGTTATATACCTGACTATAAATACTCACCTATATCGATGTAACGAAATATGTGTACGGGTTATCGATAAGAATGAAAAAAAAATCGTTTATAATCGACGAGCAAAATCATCATATTCTAATACTACAGTATGTTATGTATTTCTATCTCGTTTGATTTTTTTTTTTTTATAATGTAATACATTTCGTAGGTACCTATACGAGCCAAAAATTCGTAATCGGTTAGGTATATTCGTGATGTGCGATTTTATGTTTATTTCGAAAAATAATTATTATATAATTTTACGCATAACTTTTTGCACTTTTATAAATGAATACATGTGTATATTATAACATTATCATGGTATTCATAAATTTTTTGTTTTTTAAAACATATTATTACAATTTTTAAATAGATATTATCGCTTTGACATTAAATATTATTAATGTTATAATACATAATGTATCAATTGTATAGGTACCTTTTTTCAAAATGTTTTTTATTTTTATTTTTATAAGTTGTTTTGTGGATTTATGAGTATATTTAGATATGCTGTTTATTTCACAGAGCAGACGAGTAGTCAGAAATCTTTATCGAAAAATGATAGCTATCAAAAACTTTATGTAATTTTATGTTGCAGTTTTTCACCGACTGATTAAAAAGATAACAACATATGTTTGTACAAACATTATGATATATACGTTTATGAAATTATAAAATATTTTTTCCAACCACACTGACCAGTTTTCAACAACATATTTTACTTAAACATAAACAGTTAATTTAGAATCAGCATTTTATCATAAATTTGTGGTATATTTATTTTTTAAACATCTAATATTTGATTTTTTTTTTTTAGAGAAACCAATATATTCTTAATGCATAAAATCCTATCTCTAAATAATAAGCAATAATCTAAAAAATAAATTATAAGCGCAATTAATTGAACTATTTAATATTATAACAATAATACAAATATATATATATAATAACCTTAGCGTTTGTGTATATTATGATGTATCCGAATATTATACACATTTGAAATTACAGATCTTTGATGACAATTCCACAAAATACATCATGAATTTTATAGTTTTGCTTTGCAGTGGGCTGTACAAGGGTTGTCTTTGAAATGTCTGGGAAATTGTAAATTTAAAACGATCTTATTAATTTTACTCCGGTTTTTTAATTTATTTTCCGAAGATTAAAAGTCTAATTATATTGGCAAATTGTATATTAATTATAAACTAAACACTTATTGAAATGAGAGTCTTTTTATGCACACCTACAGTACCTACCTATACAGCGTATGTCTGGTCATTATATCCGTCTCATAGATTTCGTTATATCTCTGCCGATGTCGCGATAAGTGTGAACAATGACAAGGTTGGTTTCTTAAAAATAATATTAGACTTGCATTCGCGCAAAAAATGCACACCTTTCGTGTGTTTATTCATAATAATTATGATTTGGAATTTATTTCGGGTTAAGTCGATTGCAATACGTCGCGCGGTTGTCCGTTTGTACCGACAATATATTTTTATTGTCACCATAAACGATTCAAAACGAATGTATTATATTATCCTCGTTTTATAATATACAGTGCCTACAATTAGTATTAATACTGCTCGGTGAAACATCCCCTCAAAACGCGAATAACAGAGTGACTTCGACATAATATGATAATAATCATATTGTAATACGCGCACAGTATTGCTCGACGATGTTCGAATGATGCGGTGGCAGTGCAGTGTACCTATATATATATATATATATATATAGATAGGTAGTAGTTCGTACAAAAGAGTGACTTTTAGCGGCAAGTACAATTTACGTCTCCGACTCTTCTTCTTCTACAGTTCTACACTATAAAACATGTAGTTTAAGCGTAATCGCGACAGCGTTCGATTGTAGGGTATGTACACGTCGAAAACTGTCGAGGACGACATAAATTCAGTCGAGTGGGCTTATAATGCCGTGGTCGTTTAACGCGACGTTATTCTTTATTATATGCGATTGTACCGCGGCGCCCGCGCAGTGTATCTGCGGTACCCATCGCACGTGTACTCTATTTGTCGTGCATCCTATAGTGTCGGCACACAATGCGATATTATAAACACATATGTCCAAACGACAATGACGACCACGATGATAATAATAATAATAATAATAATAATAATAATAATGATACGTATATTATGATATACATCGTAAAAATTATTCGTATATAATAGCCATATATATATACAGCGAGCTGAGTTTCACGCGACGACGGCGACGACGTTCTGGTTTATTTTTCCTACACGTATAGGTCTATATAATATTAATATATAGGTGTGTATATATATATATATGTATGCGATATTATTAAATCGTACAATCTACTGCCAGCCATCTCGTCGGTCCCGATACGATAGTACAATAATACGCTATTATTAGTTTATTAAATGTTATACTGATGACGAGTGACAAGAGGACAAAACGCGCGGCGGTCCAATGTATTTTATACTTTTCGAATTTCGATCTTGTTGTAGGTACACACACACACACACGACGACGGCGACGAACTCGATAATGTAATATACGCGCAGTATACGCCGGTGTACCATGTTATAATAGTATACTACGCACTCCAAGTCTACTACGCCGCCGCCACTCACCGTAGTCGTGCATTATATATATATATATATATTCATATACGCATATACTTCGTACCCACGACTCATATCGTTGTATATATTATTATCATACAACCATAGCAACTATACAACGCAGTATGACGTAGTGGAGCGTATATTATGTACGCAGTCGGGAGGGCTGCAACCCAATTTAGTGCGAATGCAATCAAACAATAGGAATCCAAAAAAATACCGAAATACGCGCAACGCAATATTCGTATATTTATCAATTTTTATACACGGAATTAAATCGTTTTAAATTCGAGAGAATATTTTTGAAAAAAAAATCATATTTCATACTTTTCAATATTATATTATATCGCCGGTTTTTCTGTATATCGCGTTGCACGTAATAATTGCGTCTGATTGAAAATATCATAAAAATTGAAAAATATGATACCTATATATTTACAGACGACAAATAATATAATCAAATAATAAGCATATGATACGCGTTGATATACAACTCGTCATATTCAACTCATAAACTGTGCATTGGTGCGACTAGGTCTAAAATAATAGGGGAGGGGCGGGTTGCAGGCCCACAAATAAATACCAATTTAATCGCTTCCATGCTTTCCAAAAAACTAGGAGATCTGGATAATTTTCATATCAATAGTAAAAATTATACAAATACGGATAATTTTTTTGGTATACCTATTAAAAATACTAATAATATTAAAAAGTTTTTTGTCCAATTTAAATCACCAAAATAAAACTAAAATATTAGACGGTGATCACCTCTCTGCAATGTCGCTGGTCGATGCCACATAACCGCATACCTAATATTTATTCGATAAAAATATTTTTATTAAATTATACGTATATTTCAAAATAAACTTTATTATTTTATATTTATACAATTTACTTTTGAATAATTTTGTTATAATAATTCTCTACGTCATATTGCATAGTATGTATCTCACTTTCTAACTATTGTATGCTTAAATTATTATTCAATCTTAAATAATCAAAAAAATTTGGGGAGGCTAAAATATATTTTGAAGGGGTTATTATGCCCTCCTAAATCCCCCTCTAGTCGCGCCATTGGAACTGAGTTATTGTCTTATATCGGTATTCTTAGGCAGTTTTATATACGTAATGTACGAGTGTTCCGTATAGCTGAAGAACTGGATGTGTAAACATACCGCCAAAATTTGACAACGTCGAATGAAACGAGAACATTTTTCTTTGCTTAAAATCGGGTTGATAAAAAAAAAACATAAAAAAAATGAACCATACTCAATCGGGTACTACCGGTTGTGCGTGCCTAGGCATAAAATTTGCCGTCTATTTTTTTCGATTTTTTTTTCCGTATCCACGGAGTGTCAACATTTCGGCGCGTCCGCGATTATTTTAATCGTTTTATAACATATTCACGACTGCGCCGCGACTACGAGTTTATTATATTAGCATAATATTATTATTATTATTATTATTCCATGTCAAATATGCCGATTGTCGATGATTAGAACGCGTCTATATTACGCAAGTCTCTGCATTTCCGTGTAATGTATATAATACAAGAATTCATGACAATTAACTACTATATTATTCATTATCATGGTTTAACGCGCCGTGACATATTTAACGCGTTTGCTGTTTTGTTTGATTATGAAAGCGGTAGGTATGGTTTTTGAATAAATTAGGTACAGGAATCGATCTTTACTTTTTGCTTTTTGTCTGTGCGATTATAATTTAATATTCATATACACGTTAAAATATTAATTGCTGTAAAGGCACTATATCTTAGAATTAGACTAATTTTGCGATGGCGTTATATATATTTTGTAATTTTACTCTCTGTCTGTATAACGTGTAACAGCGTGACGGCTTCGATATTTCTACGGTAATTTTATTGACGTTTACTGCACACACACACATATATATATATATATATCATATATTCGTCATCCGGTCGTTTAAATTAACTAAACTCTGCAGATACTAAAAAAAGCCCGCCAAAAAAAAAAAAAAACTGTACGGGTAAAACTGTTCCAGAAATAACAGAATAAGTCAGTAAACCGGCAACCCGAAGTCTGTTGGTATATATATATATTATATACTTACTTATTTTATTATACTTACCGTGTAGCGCTCAGGATTTCGCCAGCTAAACGACCAGCGCACAGCGTTGGCGTTTCACGACCGTCGATCCAGTAATCGATCGCGACGCTCAAGTTTTACTGCCTTGTATACTCACGACTTATAATAGTATTTAATATTTATTACGTAAGATTTTCGTTCTATATTATTATATCATGTACGACGAAAAGGGTGTTACGCTCCGAGTTCCGTCCGTCAAAAACAGTATAAATACATTATATATATATTGTGCAGTATAGATCGCGCGCGTCATAAAATCTAATCGTAAAGTGTTTTTCACTTGTCGTTTTGTATAGCGAATACAAAACTAAAGATAAAAATAACGAAGCACAAATTCTGTCGAAACTCGTTTGTCGTACCGAGACGAACATTGCTAAACGCTGCAAGGCTGAAGTATTTAAAATTCGAAGGGGTCCGTGTGATGGGCATTCATTCTGCAAGTATATAGTGTTGAGTACCGCGAACGATTCAAGAATAATTATTATTAGTACGTATATATATTAGTGCATTTTTCGAGGTTTTTATATCATTTTATAATATTCTTCTACGTACTCATACAAATTACCTAGTATTTAATAAACCAGTCGTTCATTTCGATTTTTAGAATTTTTAAAAGTGCCCATAACATCATCGGTGTTAACCGGCTCTACGTATATATATAGGAGAGACACACTCCATATACAAGTATATATATATATATACTATACCTATTATATTATATTAACGAATACAAAAACAACTCTTTTGATAGTGTATAATATTATTATTACTGTTTCATCAGTATATAGTGCAGTTCATTATTTGTGTACATGTTGTACCTACGTTGATTTTGGATTTGATATTATATTATTTATATATTATTATTCCACTCCGTTCTAGCGGATATATCAACGTCACTTTAATATTATAAAAAACGATTTTTATACATCCGACCGTTTTTGACGTTATAATATATACATATTATACGTATATACACTGTACAGCATACATGCGTCATTATTATTTTTATTCTAATGTACCTATAGGTACTAAAGTCTCTTGCCGGCGCCGCCGCTGCAGGCCGATTGAAATGCATTGAACCGAATTTGTTCACCATTATTATTTCTGGCCATCGTATAATATATTTGTACTTATCGTCGAAAATTGTCGTCGCTCTGTAATACAATATAAAATCCAAACACATAAAATCAATATAACAGTTTGGACGCAACGAGCGGCGTTTTAGCGTGTTGGAGGAATAATATACCGCAAATGCGTAAAGTATTCGACTTTACCTGTATATATATATAGGAACGTTGTAGCCGTGTTAAACTTTTACGTTTTGTTGATTTTATATATACTAACACGCAAGCGTTGGCACAGCAAATTGCAATCGAAATGCGAATTATTATTAATAGGGTTTATAATGCACGAGCGTTAAGTTATTGTTTTATTATTTGCATAATTGCTTTACGCCGTCTCATAATATAAACGTATAATAATATGCCGATGATCTGACGACGCGTCGACGAGCCGTATCGAAAGCTTAACGTCCCAAACTGTCCGTATTTATAGTAATACGATTTATTTACGGTTCGAGTTATAACAAAAATTATTTGGCGGTCGACCTATGTTTATATGTAAATAATAATATGTTGTAATTATTACGTTTGTATAGTGCGTAATCGAGACGGCTATCGGTGGATGGAACATCTCCCTTGCGTCCCGTGGTTTTTGTGATGTACATTTTTGTCGATAGGTACTCAGTATGACGTATCAATAAAACTATAAGTGTTAATAAATATAATAATATAGTATAATGCATATACTCATATAGTGTTTTTTGTTAATATTACATAATATACGAATAATAAAAAATACAAAAATGTAAAAGATAAAATGTCTCTGCTAGATACATTCTTAACTACAAAAAAATCTAAGTTTATAAAAATAAGGTGTACTAAATTTTTTTTTAAAAATCAGAATTTTAAAATAAATTTATTATTGAAGGAAAATTTAGAATTAACATTATGCTCGGCGAAATTGATAAAAAGCCTCTTGTATGATGGTGCATTATAGTGTTTTCCCCTTTTCTATAACTGAACTTTCAAACTGGAAATCGATAAATCATATACATGATGAGACATATCATTGTATTATTTTATATTGTTATTCAAAGTTACGGTGAAAAACTGTAAATTTAATATAATTTTGTAAAAAACAAAAACAATAGCACTTAACTATTAGTTTTTATTACACAGTACTATTATGACTTTATTAACTACTTGTTAAGAGATTTAAACCGATTAAACTTCTTGAATATTGAATGTATAAAATAAATTATAGTAACGTCATAAGGTAAACGATTAATTATATCCAAAATCTAAATTTTCATCTATCTTAAAGTTTTATAAATTGTAAAATTATAATATTTTCATTAAACTATCATAAAATGTTTATAATATTTGTTGGATATTTATAGTTGCATGTTTATGTTTTTACACATGCATTTCTATTAATTTATAGTTCTTGAAAATATTGAACAAATATTTGTAGATAGGTAAACATATTTTGCAAGGCCGTTTAGAATCTCTGTTATTTGATGTACGACAAAAATATGATTGAAGTGGCTACGACGCCGTGAATTTAGTCGGTTTTTTTTCTCAATACTCGTGTAGTTTTTCTCGCTTGGAACATATTAATAAACATTAAACATTATACACAAATGCGGGCAATCGCCATGGGAAATATTGACGAATTTACAATATATATTTATATATATATTTTTTTTAAAACGCAATAAAAATAAATGTACATAATACCTATACATCAATATTTAAATTTTCAACGGGACGTGCGATATTATACCAGATTTGTTTTCTCCGATTATTTTACGTGTTACAATAATATATTATAATAGCATAAATCGCGTTCCGCTCTCTATAGTTCACGGGTTCGGTTACACCGCAGACGCATCACATAATTATGATATATATATATATGCACATATATTTATGTAGGCATTATTGCGTGTATAAAAATCACAGAATAATATTATTTACGCGCTCTGTATTCCGTGATTTTTATCGCGCGGTTTTCAAATCGTTTATCGTAAATATGCGCGAGCGGTTAAAAATGCGAGATGTAGACGTGCAGGACGATTTAAAAGCGGCGCGCGATGCTGTGTAAGTGCACATATCAACGGAATGCATTACCTATATATACACCGTCGAGAACTCGCGAGATAGAGTAATGTACGCATAATCTCGAAACTGAAATGTATACACCAATATACATAAATATTAAATATTCGTTCTCATCTATATGCGATTATAAAAGACAGATGACAATTTAACGAGTCCAATGGTCCATATATATATATATATATAATGTAATATAAATGCATTCAAATTGCACGTGTATATAGTTCATATATACACTCACGACTTACCTAATCCACGACGACAGACAGCCGATAAGTATACGGAATTATAATGTACGATTTTCAGCTGCTGCCGAATATATCAAACTTATACGTAGGTATCACGAGTGAGTATATATTATTTAGTATATATCATTTTGACGCCTGACGGTATATATATATATATATATATATATATTACTCATCTGTACTCGAGCGCTATAGCTAGATATATCTCATACAAGTCATACACCATTATTATTATTATTATTATTACTATAATAGTGCATCATCGCGGACGATGCAAGGTGGTCCATCGCGTGTTCTGTTCGTTTTTTATCACTTTTCTCTCTTTGTTGGGTAATAGAGTTTGTCCAACTGCAGCTTGACACACGTTGATTTTTTTCTGGTTTTCATCACCATCCAGAACAAAATCGTAAATATATATGCTATATGTATAATAATTATTATTATGATATTACAGTAATATTACTAATTAGCTTAATGGAGAAATAAGGAAATAACTAACCGCGATCGCGATGTACGTGTAGGTATAACACAGATTTAGGCGCAAGCCATCTAGACGCGCGTCAGATGGTGGCAAATTCCTTTCTCGAGCGGGTCGTTTTGAATTTATTATTAAATTGTTTAGAGTACCTATAACATTATGCGATTCACATTGCGACACCGAATCCAACAGTGCAAATAGTGCGATATAAATTTTAAATTAAAACAAACGCACTAAAATATAAAAATATGTACACAGAGCGATTCGCCGTCCAATGGGCATTCTCACCCCTCTTTTATTCTTTAATGATACATTAATAATTTATACACTAAAGAATGGACGCAGTTCTCGTTTGAAAAAAAAATAGTTTTTTACCATCATATACATTTGCCTAAATAATACTTTAAATTACATAAAACATCTAAGCATTTGATTTTATCGCAGTACCTATTTATAAAATGCATGCATACTTAAAAATCCCAAAAATCAAAATTTGAATAAATGCATATTGTGGTTAAGCTAAACAACGGGGAGGAGCACGTTTGGGGAATCGCCCGGTATGTACTGTATATTTTATGTATGTGCGCACGTGTAAATATATTACATATTATATTTACATGTACGTATATGCACGCAGGTCCACACTCGTGTATATTTCTGATTTCAATACCCTTTCATAGATTTATCTATTTTTATATATCCGGGTAAATGATGTATTGTTGTATAATTGTATATATTTGTCTCTAGTACGCTCGTAGGAAAAAAATGTCATTGTTTCGTTGCACTTAGAGTAATATCGTTGTTGAAAAACACAATCACATCATAACGTATACTGATAGTATAACGGATATAATAATATACTCTGTAGTATAGGGATACACGACTCTACATCAGGTCGTATTTTCGAATGTTTCTTTTGCTTATTATAGTGTTTTTATTCGTTGAATTATTTTTTGCGCGACCTTAATCGCAACAGATTATGTATATATATATATAATATGTACTCGTCATCGTCGTATTTAGCTATTTTACGGCTCCGGGGCTCTGGTGACACACATAATAATATATTTTGTATACACCACATAGCTGGTTATATACCGGAAACAATCATTTAATGTATATAATGTATACGTACTTATCGTTTGCCATCATATTATTAAATTTAAAAAATAAATAAAACGATCAAGACGTGACACGACTTCGATGCGCGTATTTGTCGTGTTTTCCATATAATATTATAAACGAATGAAAATTGTTTTACGCGCGTCGACCAAAAACATTCAAACAAACTGAACTATTATTATTATTATTATTATTATATTATGTGCACGGTATTATCATTTCTTACTGGTTACAATTTATTGTGTCTCATACGGCGAAACGTGTACATGTAAAAAATATCAATGATTTACATAAGAAAGAAAACGTAAAAAACACTTATGGTCGCGGACATTTCAATAATATGTTATTCAATTTATGTTTAATATTTTAAACGTTTAATAACAAAGTTTATAAATTGAGAATATAAATTTAGTTACAATATTTACGTATCTATTATATTTAATACGTTGTCGTTAACCTTATGTTTACGCTTGTCCTTCTGTTAATAATTTAATATAAAAAAAAAAAAAAATGTATAACTGTAGAAAATCTTTTATTAAAGTGATGAAATTTAGTGACGGTATTTAAAAAAAAAAACATAATAATGTGCTTAATAATCTGTTTTTATACTTGTAAACAAATATTACGAATTCCAAGGTCTTTTTTTATGTTTATATATAAATAGCTATATACAGTCGGTTGAAAAGTTTTATGTAAAATTACGTTTAAACTTTGAAAATGGGGTCGGTGTGAATGGGGAAACATTCTTCTTCCTTATTGTTTATTTTTTTTCAACCCATCTCACCCTAATCTTTTTCGACTTTAAATTTCGTTTAACTTTAAACATGAAAACAAAGTGGTTTTTTAACACCCCTACCTTTAGTCGTCATTATAATGATACTAATTTAAACGGTCAAATTAGTTACACTAATTTTGAAACACTATAAATGATAATGATTTATTGCTGAGCAATTTAAATGTTGAAATAATGTTTTTGATAACGTGCATAACAAATTATCGATTTGACACATTTTCTGAAAGTACTTATTTACTAATTATTTTAGTTAGAGTTATTAAAATCCCATCAATTCATAATTGAAATCTACAACTAATAGTAACTATATAACATATATAGAATTTAATAATGTGCACCTCATGATGAAGTTAGCTGGTTAGGAAAACTGCAGTTTTTTATTTTTATTTTTCAAAGGTAACCTAATCTATACTCATCGACGTG
Organism: Rhopalosiphum padi; assembly: GCF_020882245.1. NCBI lineage: Eukaryota > Metazoa > Arthropoda > Insecta > Hemiptera > Aphididae > Rhopalosiphum > Rhopalosiphum padi. The sequence continues at coordinate 11,391,476 of NC_083599.1, forward strand.
AATAATTTTCAACACATTTTCAGAATTCAATTTTACTTAAACATCGTGTATTAATGAGTGCGTACTGGTACTTGTTATCAGAGTTTATTTAGTCGCTATAATAATTAAAATTATATGACATAAAAAATAGTCAAATGTACACAAAATATAAAGAATAAGAAAAAAATCTACTAATTTATATAGCTTGCACACATCGGTTGACAGCTAACTAAGATATAACTATGATAATCTCCATGTAGTTCGACACGAGCATAAATTTCTCTCTCTGTATTTACTGTACATAATATACGAGTACCTATATAGGTATGATTGTCGGGTAAGTGTGATTAACGGTAGCGCCGATCGTAATCTAAATAATAATAGATGCGATAGCGATAAGGGTGCCGCGACGACTGCTTAAAATACATTGTGTTTACACAATTATTTATAGTTAACCGACAACGGCGAACGATTTTACCAGTTCGTCATTCGCCGATGGTTAAATTGCGTTAGGGCGTATAGCGTGAGACGTGACGGCCGAAAAATTTAAATGTATCACTTTCTTCTCTTTTCACACGAAATAAAAATAACATTACCGTACTCATTTTTGTTATAAAACTTCAACTTCACGGTGTCCGATCGCTCCAACACATCCTATTTAGGTATATAGTACCTACATACTACATACATCATACTATCAAGCAACCCCAGCAGTTGCGAAACGTTTATGTAGGCAAAACCGATAGATTTATATGTACAAGAGGTGATTCATCAATCATGCCTGCCTCCATTTGTCCCTTTAAATTTCAATAACGAATAGATTATTGAAAAAATTCTGACTTGGAATTTTTAAGAAAATCTTTTTTACGTATAAGGATCGCAAAATTCAATTATTTTGATTTTTATCGTTTAAGCAGTGTCCCCGTGATTTAATAATAAATAAGTATCTTTGGTGCCTATAAACATCTATAATGGTGCGGAATGTTTTAAGTATTAACAATTAATTATTTTTGGACTTCTAAAAAATAGCTAAAATCGTTAGTGGAATGTTGTTATACTTTATTACGTTTAAGCATCCAATTTGGTCTAAAAATAAACTTCAAAAGGTTTACAAAAAAATTGTGACCAAGAATTTCCGGTATTTTTTTAAACTGTTTTAAGAACAATTTATGTGGAACATTGGGTTATACTATTTGTTTTTTTTACGTGTCGATTTTGACGAAAACTTTTATTAAGTAAATGTTCCATTTTCCAGCGGTTTTTATGTTAGTTTTCCCCAATTATTATAATTAAAGTACCTACAGGATATTTTCTACTTTAGACAACCAAAGTACCTACCTATAATACTAGATCTAATATTCTATACGAAATCAAACTCTATTGTTAAAAATTGAAGCGGATTTTCTAAGCCAAAAAGCATCTTCAGGCACGTGAAAAAAGATAAAATAAAAAATATTATTTTAAAACCAATAATGCATCTATCCAGAATCTAAATTATAAAAATATTAACATATGTTTTAAATCTTATGACATGGTAGACATAAAAAGTATCCATGTACTTAAACTGCTGGTCTTAAAATAAGTTAATCAATTATATAAGTACTCACTACTCACTACCTACATAACTGTGAAAGAAAGAAAAACACGAAAAGCACTTAACGAAATAAGCAAATAATAACATAAAATCACTTTTGTATTACATAGGTACGTCAATAAACGAATTAATGAGATTATCACTTTCTTCGGAAGTTAATTTACTCAATACTATAAAGCGCCTAGACAGAGTAATACTCTTATATGATTTCTCTAAAGGATACTGTCATTCGCTTCAACTTTGGTCTAGAAAAAATATTACGTCAATAGAAAGCTCATTTAAAAACATTGATTTCAACATTTTTTTGTACCTTTTCATGCCCTATAGGTCATAATATATGTCCGATGAAATCTGGCTCGTACATTTATACGATTAGTCAACTATAAATCCCACTTTATGTTCAAATATGATTATGTACCTACCAAGTTAGTAAATAATTAAAAAATAATTATTGTCTAAGTACCAAATCTATACGAAAGGGTGTTTTTATCTGTATGAGCTGAGGCGTATGACGTATACGATATTGAAACGTATATCTGATGATATTTGGGAAATTTGTAATACTGAAAGCACTATTTTTTTATTTACATTTACTGTGGTGTAGTATAGCTGATAGCTTTGATGAATACATCTATGTTGCGAAATTACTATTAAATTGTGCATAAGGGTATCGATATCCTCCCTCTGAAATCCATTCCAGCAAATCCAGTAAATCACTTTGTGCTAACCCCACAATACAGATTACTAGATTAGGCCTTCGATCAGAGGATTATTATTATTATATTTAATTTATATACACTATTCACCCGATGTTTATGGGTGTCAATAACCATAATTTTATTGTAACTTATATAATATCTTATATTATGTCTTACGCCACTGCAGCATATTCCTGTATAATATGTGTTATCATAATTTTTTCAACGGTCGTAATTTTTGAACATTATTTTCCTTCTAATATTCTAATGTTCACAGATTATCAATAATAACATACAGTTAATAAATAGTTTTATGAATGGGTGAAAAATCTAACCGGTGTATTACGTATAATTTTAAAATGTAAAGAAATCATCCTCGAATAATGAGGCCTGCACGATACACTCATATTAAAACACTGTTTCAAACTGTGGACAAATTGATTTTGAAGTACGCTTATCTGGCTTTCCCGAATACACACCTACACAAAAATCTCCAGTTGCACTTTTAAAATAAGGCTTGGTTTGTGCCTCGCGCTTTAAAGCTTTTCAATATTCATATCAATCCACTCTGCAAAAGTACAACTCTACTGCAGGATGATATGTGCCTCCATTAGAATAATGTACATGTATAGTACATAATACATAATATCATATAACATAATATAATATATATTATGGATCACACCAGTGGGCAGTGATAATATTTATTTCCTGACTAACCATTTTATAAATAATGATCTACTATAATATTGTATCTTTGTAATATTTAAAATATAAATCCCGGAGAATTTTATTTTACTTTATTTTAAATCGAAATAACATAACATTATTATGTTTTATTAAATAAATACATGACAAAAAAAAGTTAGTAGAAGAAAAATATGATTAATAAATTTGATTTGAAAAATACTATTGCAATTTTTTTAAATATCTCGATATTTTTTTTGTTTCAAATCGTTTTCATTACTTATATTTATGAAAATCAAAAATAGAGTTTAATTTTTTTTTAATGTTGACCTGCAGTGTGTCACACTGATGTATCAATTTCAACGGAAATAACTTCTTAAAAAGGTCGAGGAATGACTTTTTACATAGTAAAGTAAAATATTATTATACTATAAATAAATAAAATATATAATGGTACCTATATAAATAATTGGGTATTAAATTAAAAATAATATACTTGTTAAAAAATTGTCACCAGAAAATTTTAAAGTTAATTGCAATATTTACTTATGTGTTGTGTTTTAAAAATCGTATATTCGTATATAATCATTTCTCACGAATATAACTTCACCAATTTTAATATTTGAAAGCTAAAATTGTGTGTTTAAAATATTTTAACATAATTATAATCATTATCCGATCACAGTAACGAAAATCGGCTACTCGCTTTGAACGAACCATGCTCACATTATTTAGGCTTCAAAGGTCAAATGCATATTTTCATATCTGAAAATAAAAATGTGGACACAAATCCAAAAAGGTTGTTTAAATTTTTTCATATAATATATGCACATGGTTTCTTTCTCAATTTTCATGTAAAATGATCAAAGTGTACGCAAAATATTTTACGTACATTTACGTATTGACTATTATTACGGTTTGTTTGATATTCATAAGGTAATTAATTAAAAAAAAAAATATTCACAATTATAGACAGAGCTGCAGTGGTTCCGCGGGGATTTAGGTCTCGTATACCAGGATGAATATTTCGGCGTTTGAGACGGGTTGCCGACGAGTTGGTACACAGTGCGCGGTCCGTTCTCGTATTTTCATTTATTATACCATAATAATAATAATATTATATTATTGTATATACATTATACCTATTATAATGTCCGGCAAACGTTTTGGCGCACGTACCACACCACTTCGGTATAGGGTTCACTTATGTTACGATTTTATGCGTCATATATACCTACTCTTTAGTCGACCTTTTACTCTCTTATCCGTTGCCCAGCAAAGACACTTTTTACAATCGAAAACACATGTGGTCCTAGTCACACTTGAATAAAACCAAATCAATTTCTTCGCTTTAAAAAAGACGAAATAATATGCAGGGGAGTAGCAAAGCGGGTCACTGGCTCTGTTGTACGTATTATAATATAATATACTTTCTCTCGAATTCGATACAAACATATTATTCCTTAATGTTATATCTTATATGAATTGAAATGAACGCCGCAAACTTTTTATATATAAGTTGTGTATACGGTTTCATATTGAAGAATTGCATTTAATGACGTTAGAGAACGATGTTCATAGAATTATGTTTAACGTTTTGAAATTAGCAGTGAAATAACTTATCCATAAATGTATTTCCATCGCTCTTTTTCGACACACGACTACATACGGATCATACCGCGCGTAGTTATTTCTATGATCGTGCAACTTTATCAATTTTATGTGATTGTAAATCTTTGGAAAATATTAATTTTGTTCATTAAATGTTGTTGCTCTCGAAACCCTTATATTTTAGCAGTTGATTGCACCCGAGCACTTTTGAGGATTGATATAGTTTTGCTTCTAAGGCCATATTCCATATAAATACGCGTGCGGTATACATCCATAAAATCTTTCAAAAGACTCGTTTTTATATTTGGTATTTTTTCATATATCGTGTACTTACTTTTTAATTATTTTCTTGCGCGATAACGGAAGGGGTTGTATTTTTATCGAAATATAAAATTTGTTACAACATAGTATGAAAAATGAAGATACTCGTTATTTGACAAAATCTAAACTAAATGGAGGTTCAATCAGGATCGGTTTTTTTTTTATTATTGATACTAAGAAAAGAACTACGGGATGAATGAAGCGAGGCAAGTGTCACACTTATAGTTGTTATTACAGCACTTTATACATACTTTTTTCATGAGAATATTTTACAATTTTAGTTGATCATTATTAATATTTTTTTAGATGAATAAGAATATAAAAGTTTGAAACTTATTGAGATATATTTCTATTAATATTTGAACAGCTCTGCAACAAATTTGTAGGTGATTTGAATTATTTTTACTTTGTTCCGTTATTAATTTCTCGATTTTTCTTCTAAAAAATGAATTTATCATGAATATATTTTTATGTCTATTTTATATCCATTAAATGTTGATAAAAATGTAATAATGAAATATTTCTTTGATAGTTTCTATACATAGGTACTAACAATCAAATGAACGAAAAAATAATTTATATAATATGTAGGTATAAACTATATAAATCAAATATCACAAGAAACTATAGAAGCGTCGGAAAAAACTATAGAAATACTTAACAAATATAAAATTGCATAATATTGCAAAAATGTCGTAAATATAAACATACATTTATGGTCTTAAAATTTTAATACTTAAACAATTTTAATGAACATATAAAATACAAATTAATACACATTTTTAAACTGTGATATAACTAACTATAATATTATCTATTATATATACTAATACATTATTATTTATTAGTATTTAGTATACATAATAAATATATTTTGCTTAGAATTGAAAATCAAAATTATTAGTATTTTATAGGATAATTTAGATTTTACTATTTTAGAATACATTCAGTAAGTATTGTAAACATTACGATTAATAATTAATTGTGACAGTAATAGTCTTTAGAAACATAAAATGTATACACCGTTAAGTATATTAGTATATTATAGAACTTTGTAGAACACAAATTGCATAATGATATCAAAATTTAGATGCTTTACGAAAAATCTATACCAATATTTTATAAATTAATTACCGCTTGGCTTTTAGATTTTGAAAATAATAATATTAATTAATATATTAATAAATAATATTAGGAAAACAAAATTAAATAAATGATAACATTAGAAATTGGTTTTCAAAATCTAAACACCAATTTGAAAAATATTTTTAATATATTTTTAAAATAAATTTAAAACTTTTAAATTCAAGAGTTGAAAAAGAAATGTTTAATTGAATACTAGGTTAATATGTTTGTACTTTATAGTTTTGTACTGTATATACTACAACACACTATATTTATTTATTTTATTCGTTGTATTTTACTACAAATTTGAATATGAATTAGGTCATTCAAAATGTTACTGTTATAGAACTTATAATATTATTAATATTAATTCTTTCTTTCCGTATATATATCTTTTATGATTATCAGGGAACACTTATTTGGTGTATACTTTTATATAATAATCACGGAAGACGGTAGTAATTCTAAAAGCTCGGGCAATGAATTTGAAGTTTTGAAACATTGATAATAAAATAAAACAAGTTTGGTAAACTATGATTAAAAAAATATGTAATATTTTAAATATAATATTAACATAGACTTTGCATGTACTAGTATAAGGTCTATGCATATTAAACGCAATTGCAGTTAAACGATAAACAATTTTGAGTAGGTTGCTTAAAATAAAAACTGTTTACCTATAAAGCACTTAAAACCAACAAAGAAAATATACCGAATCCCCAATGAACGTAGGTGGTGTTCTAATATATTTATGTAGTATACGTCATATTATATTATGTATTTATTATTGTGCAACTTTAGATCGAACTTTTCTACGGTAAAGTCGATTTGGTGTGTACCTATAATATTATAAGGAGTCTGCAGTATTTTCGTCTCTTACTATTAATATTAACAAGCAATTTGCTTATAGAGGAGAAAATTAACGAACATAACAGACGTATAATATTCATATATATACAAGCTAAAATAACTATTTACGGCCGAGGTGTCTATCGACCACCGCGATGAAAAACAGCTGCCATTTATGAGATGATCGTACGTATAGTATATAATATCGGAGGGGGCAAAATAATATTATTTAAAGAGAAAAAAAATTAAAAAAAACTACTATGAATAAATTAACAGACATTATTAAACATAAGAAAAAAACCGAAAATGTGACAAAAATTCATTAGATAAAATATTTGAGTTTTCTTCGCGTTATTGACATTTTTCATGTTTAATCGCCTTCGCATATCATATAACATACATATTATGATTATAATTGTAAAATTCGGTTAGCGCCAAATACTCGACGGCGCTTAAAGAGTTTCGTGTTGGTTTGCCAGAAAATCTTACAACGCGCAGTGTCAAATTAATTTTATTCTTTTGGACAGAACGTAAACATGATTCTGTACGGTCTACACAACACGAACATTGTGGAGGCGCGTACGATTAATTGTGTGTTATCTTTTGAACACGAAATACGTTCGCTGGTGTTATTTCTATAGAATTACAACATGTATACATATATATAATTTGAAATTAAATTTATTACACGTGTTAAATTTGGCGAGAATGTCTGGTAATGTTGAACAATTAATAAAAAAAAAAATCCATTGACTTATATTTGAATTTAACTATTGTGGCTTGTCTCTTAAATATAACCTACCCCAAAAAAATAAATGATTAAAAGTTATTTGAAATGCCACAACGGAAAAACTTGTGAAGAAACTAGAAATTCTTGAAAACAAAATATGGAAAATTATATGCAGACCATTTTGTGACACAAGAACAAAATAATGGAGAAAGAAGTTAATCGGAAAACTAAAGGAAGAACTTGGTTCAGCATCAGTTACCTGCAGTTATATAACGGGGCAAGACATGTAGTGATTGAGACATGACATGAGAAGAAGCGGAAAAAAATCACCATAGCACTTTTGGAATGGAAACCGAAAGGGAAGAAATCTTGAGAAAACCCGAGGAAGATATGGCTAGACGTTATAAAAGAAGATCTTGGAGCTCTAGGAGTACAAAAATAGTATGAGAGAACTCAGTTTTTCAAGATCAGTAAAGATGAACGATGTAGTGATAGTAGTAAATATTTTGTAAAATAGTAACAAATTCCAAAGATGTCAACAATTATTTATAATAAAATAACTTAAACTATTAAATTGAAATATATTGACAGTTAACCTGCATTAATATTTAATATTATAATAATATGCTAAGTGTGAACATGTACACCTTACACTTTTAGTGTGTACATATTTGGTTACGGTTAGTATTTAATTATTTAAAATATTTGCTTAATTTTATTATGTAGGTATAGGGAAAATACTAACAACAGCGTAAGCTTTTTTAAAAAAAATTCAAATCCTTATTGGTGATAGTATTTTACAAAAACGTTCCTTTTTTTTAAATAAATGGTAATTTATTTTAGTAATTTTTTTTTCATTATTAAGATTATAAACTTTATACTATAGGTAAAATATACGAATGAAAACTAAATACTACCGTTTACCGACAATACTGACTTTTAGCGAAAAAAAAATAGATAATGAGTTTGTGTAAGTCTAGTAAGTCTATTAAGTCTATTATATTATACTATTGAAATTTATAAAGTGGTACCAGCAAAGCTAAATCAAAATTAACAATAATATTATACATTTATAAAGAAAATAACATGTCAATTGGTACAGATAACTTTTTCAAGATAGGTACAAATGTACAATATTGCAATAGGTTTTTTTTCTTTTTTAATGATCAGTTTATTTTACTAAAATATTATTTGTAAATATTATTTATAATAAAATAAATGTACAATATACACAAACGGTACGGGAAATGATATAACTTTAATTTATAATATTTATGCACGACGAATGCACACTGATTGGTTTTTGCATATTATATAATTGAACATTTGAGAAATTATTCATCATTGATCGAAGATTTACGAAGATTTAAATTAATAAGGTTAGCATTATACATAATGACAATTGGCAGTAGAATATCTGTTAAATGATCGTTTAAAAGGCAAACACTATAGTTTTCTCAAAAAGTACTAATATTTTTCTTGGAATTCAAATACTATATAAAAATTAAATTTTGAACAATTAGTTAATTGAAAAAAAAAATAAAAGCTTATAGATCAACGGAGTAGTTAACAACAAATATTTTGTGGTGTACTTGTGTACTTCTGTGCCACTCCGATCATCTATAAACTATTTACCTAACTTATATATATTAAATTAAATACTCGTTTGAAATTCAATTATTATAAATTATTCATTATTTGTTAAATTAAAAAAATATTCTGCTTTGAAAAATTAAATTAAAAATGTAAATACCTACTGTTATTCAAGTATTAAAAACTTAAAAAATGATAACAATAAAAAATAGTAAAAATATAACTATTTTTCAAAATTGTTGTAATGGAATGGCTAAAAATTATATATCAGACAAATATTTTAAAAAACGTTAATAATTTTTTAGAAAATGAGTAGTTATCTAGTTTTACCTAGTTAAGAATAACTGCATGTAGATGTATTAAAATATCTCTATCTTGTGTTATTTTGATCGAATTATAAAAGTGCTTAACAATTATTAAACTATTACTTAAATAGTTAAATGTTAGTTATGAATTATGATATTTAACAATCAAAAATCACAAAAATGTTTATACTATAAACTTTATAGTATATTCATAAAAATGAGAGCTGTTAATTTACATCGAACTTCACCCAAAATTATTGAAACACTTATCCGCAAAAATATGTATAAGAGCACAATTTTTCTTAACTTGTATCATTTATTGATATACTTATTAATATTATAATATACTTTGTACTAATTGATTATTTTGTTACAATATTGCTACTAACATTTTCTAAAAACCAATCTAGTATAGATATACTATTTTAACAGTTGAAAACAGGGTTTAGAAAAGTGTACGTAGATGTCTTGTTAGTTATTCCAACAAAAAAAAGGCAAGTTTAGAAAAGGATTTTTGAATAAGAATCGTTTTTATGAGAATAATTTTCAATATAATATATTCTAGCATTGGCTTACTGGGCTGGAAACGAAGTTAGGAATTCCCTGTAGATCACAGTCGATTTTCAACCCTCCGGTAAAGTTAATAAAACTAAATTTTGTAACATTTAAAGGAATCATATACTTAATATATCCATTCCATATAGGTACATTATATCAATTTTGGGCGAGTGTGGACCAATGAAAGTTGAACAAATATTTTATAATAGTTAGTACTTAGTATATCACCCCGAAATTATTATGCATCCGTTGCATTTTCAATTATAATAATTTAAAGGGCTTTGCATTTTTAATTTTCCGTACCTACAATACATACGTATATCGAAGTTCAATAGTTTATTGTTTTTTGATTAGTACTAGTTGATAGTGTTAGTTGATTTAACTGTTTATAATTATTTATATCCTCATTATAACATTAATATTATAATTGATTTTGTTATATATATATTACATTTGATTAGTGATTTTGATAGTGGTTTCTTCGGGTATGTACATGACATTATAATATAATAGTAGTATATATATATAGTGTCAACATTCCAAAAAAATAGTTTTGATAGAGGCAGCATGTATATTTTATACATCGTAAGTGTTTTATTACGGCTTGACAAATAAATCATTTTAGAATAAACAAAAAATAAAAAATAGAAAACGATCAATCTGCCACGTGCACATAATTTAAATGAAATCCTGCGTAACTACTTAACACCGACCGACGTGGGGACCCGTTTGTATACAATAATATATATATACGCATCGGCGGATTGACCCACTGTTTTACGATTCTACGACAAGAGCATCGCTGCAGACGCACCGTAGTCGGAGGTTTCGATTGGACCGCGACGGTCAAACCGAAATTATGTAGTAATCCTGTATAATATATAACTTTTGTTTGTTAGGTATATTTTATCGTATATTTTATGCGCGAGTACTAAAAAATTGCGTCTAAGGTTATAATACCGGTGACCGGTAAATTATGAAATGATCATTGTTTTATTCATCAAACAGTTATAGGCATATATGTAAAACATAATATGTATATATTATGTATAAATATGTTTGTTTAATGTACGCCACACGTAGCATACCCATATACATTGAAAATGATAATAGTATAGGTAATGTAAACATCAAACAAATTATCGTCAGGATGTACATTCTTTTATAATATTATCTACTATACTATAGTGTTATAGTATTCCCATTTTCGTTATTGTATTGTCATTATAATATTGCGATTGTATAGTTATTGTACTGCCATAGTGCATTATAACAACTTAACCGCTTTCCTTTTTATGTTTGCTGTTCAAGGAACAACAATGCGACCATTGATTTTTCCGTGTTCGTAAAAATTAAAGTCGTATATGACTACATAAATTGTATTTCTATATTGCAGGTAATTCGCGGTGTTCGAACAAAACGGCGTATATTTACATTTCGTTCGCAATTAATTCGCAATTGTGAATTTATAACTGTATCAAATGTGTATCATATGACGGAGAATAAAACCCGGACGGTCAGTTGAAAAATATAATATTAAGGGAAGAAAATATAAGAATACCGGTTAATTTGGGGAGGCGGCAACCCGCGCAACGTCCTCGCAGGCCGCTCGGACTGATATCTGTTTCGGGCCGAACACGTCATATATATATGTATATATCGTATACCTCCCGGATCGCCATCACTACGCGCATCATATAATATAATATTATACTGTGCGGTTTAATCGGAATCGTTATTTTTGGATATCGTTAGTCGCTATGTATTATACTCGTTAACGGTGTATTATATAGCACACGCATATAATATGTATACAAGTGCAGCTCGTACGGCACGCGTATATAAATATACACCGCATGTCTGCGTACCCCGGGCGCGCGTCTCGAGTTTTACTCCAGGGGAGGCTGCAGATAAAAATAATGAATGCGAAATACACACATCACGGACGAACCTTCGGGCCTAGATCGCTTTAAAGCGCAGTCGAACACGTTTTGCGCGTGTAATATACAACCAGGGCAAGCCAGATGCGTATACGTATATACTCGAAAAGCGGTTTTCGCGCACCGGTCGTATACTCGTCACATTATACACATAAATTGTTTTATGATCGCGTCGTCGTGGGGTATATTCGTATATATAATATACAATGCCGTAAAAACCGTGTCTCGACGCTCTTCGATCAAACACGTTTTTGAAATGATTTTCGGAGAAACTTCTCTATACACTATAAAAACGTAATCGTCCGTTTAAAAATACAACATACGCGAACGCGCGGCGGCCGCTATGCCCGCAACAACTCGGTTAAATGCAAAAATACGTATAGCGATTATATGGACCAACAATAATATTATTTTGATTTATTTTTTTTTTATAAATCGATGACCATATTATCGTTATATGTAGTCATAGGTTATTCATCGCGAGTACACGGCGAAGAAAATGTAAGCGATCCGCCAGTGATTTTCCACATAAATAATTTACCCTTTGCAAAATCCTTTGTGGACCGAACAATGTTTCGGATCAGCAAGCACCGTCGATAATATCGACGTGTACAAACATCAAACGTAAATAGGCGCCCGTGCGGACCGGATGGGGCGTACTATATACGATATATTTACGAAACTCGTCGATGACCGATCGGACGACGACGATCGTGATCGCAATAAAATATTATAAATATAATATTATATTATAGGGAGACTAGTGTAATGCGGCTAAACACCGTCGCGGTACTATTATACCGAATCACATCCGGCAGTCCGCCGTGAATGTTACTGATCTATACCGGTCGTCGCGTCCGCGGATTAAAGAATTGGTCGCATAGTCTAATATTATATTATTTTAATTTTTAATATTACTCTGACGTTATCCGGTTATCGTCGCGATCACGGTTCGCCTGACGTCCGTCCCATATAGTCTTCGCGGGCGCACATGGCGACGCGTCACCGACGCTGTTCGCAGCAGTCGTTTTCGTCAGAGTGGTTTTTAATTTTTTTTTTTATTACCCATATATATTATATATTATATATGTCTGCAGTGCGCGGCTGCGGCGTGTGTATACCTGCGCTACAGGTGTATATATAGGTAGAAAATAAAACGAGGAATATTAATAATATTATTCTCTTACCGAATTTATATGTCCGACGACCGAAACGCGCGGCATCGGTCGCAGTACACACATAATATTGTATATTATAATAATATAATAATATATAATATATACACACAGCGGCGGCAACGACGAGAGTCGTCGACCGGCGCGGCGCGGCGGCGGTGGTTATCGGCTTGTCCATCGTTTTCGGTCGCCTAAACTTTACCCGCGCTGCAGGTGCAGCACACGTATTATAAGCCGCGCATAGGTATAATGCCCACATAATATACATATATGTGTGTGTAATATAAATATATAATGTGTATATATGCACATAATATTATTATTATTATTATTATTATATGGGTACGATGTTCTCCGAGCGTATATTTCACTCGGGTCGGAACCGGTTTCGGTTATAATTTATAACACGCTCGGCGTATAATATTATACGTACGCACCGAAACTTCCACGAATAACTGAATAAAATCGGACACACCGGTCTTCCACAATTTTTTTCTTACTCCCATATATTTACCAATTGTAAATGCGTCTATTTATTATTTCCCCCCCCCCCCCAATTATCAATACTGTCGTGCGGTTCTACGGACAGTTATGTTCGCGTCGATCCGATAAATGCCACCGAAAATATTATTATAATATTAATAGTTCTCCGTGAAACGGTATTGTACAGTATGATGAATCGGTAGCCCGCGGACAAAACCAACTGCGTTTTTATCGGAAAAAAAAGTAATAACAGTTTTTACAATATAAAAATCGGTGATTCGACGTCGTCGTCGTCGTCGTCGTCGTAGAGTTCAGTTATATAGACGACGACGACGATAATATTCGTTCCACACGTCATTGTAATGCGTCGTCGTGTTGTACCCGTCTGTATTATTATTATTATTATTATTATTATTATACCCACGATGGATTCGTAAATAATAATAATAATAATATAATACTCGGTAATAATAAATAAAAAAATAACATTATACGCGTGCATTTATCGAGTCCGTCGCATTTTTCGCCGACGACACGCACAATATAAAATATCGTTACGAGATTTTTTTTTCCGCACGCGGTTCCGGGCCCCTCCGACGACGACGACGTTATAGAATATTACGTGCGCGCGTTGTAAGTTTTCGATAATATTGCGTAATTAACTTTGAGCGCGCACACAATATGCGTCCGACGTAACGTCCTGCGTGCACGCCGGTACCTATATACATATACTGTATATTATATACCTACATGCAGTATAATATAATATATTATTATTATTATTGTGTGGTTATACACACGTACTATTATTATTACTATACGCGAACGTGTGTGCACTGTGCGCTTGAAGTGTATATATATATTGTATACCGTGTATATATTATATATGTATGTAGGTAGCTGCTTCTATTATAATATACGTTATCGGCGACAGCGTACAGCTTACATTATTACTATTATTAACACGGTATGTATATTATATCCGTATACGGCGGTATGCGGACGGCAGAGGGCGACGGTTTTCGTCTTCGTGCGCGCATGATATTATATTATATTATATTACGTTATTATATATTGTGCGCGCGTATACGGTGGTGCCCAAACCGAAACGGAACGAGGGACACGGCCGGAAATATCATTATTATAATATAGTATATTATAGTACACTGCCGGGCGCTGCACCGCTGCCATCGTCGCGCCAATCAAACGCAAAGCGATTTCCGTCGTCGTCGGCGGCGCGCGTACACCGAGAATACATTATAATATTAAATAAGTTTATATGGGCGGCGGCGGCGGCGGGACGACCGACGACTACTGACCAACGGAATCGCGTTCACGTTTATACGATCACGGCGAAAACGCAGCCGCGCGGACCATAATATTTAACACTATATTATTATTAGTCTAGGGCTCGGAAGTTGACGATATTAAAAACATATTTAAAAATGACCTACAAAAATACAAATATGAAAAAATGTCCTTAAAAATGACATAAAAAATTATAAATACAGTTGACGGTTTAAGTAAGTTAACGGCATAATGGTCGACAAGAAACGATAAGAAGTAGACTAGCTAATGTGAAATCCGTAAAAATGATTAAAAATGTGGGAAAATGACTTTGAAAAGTAATAAAAACCAAAAAAAATGCATATCAAAAATGTGTTGTTCACATTCACATACTAATGAAACACATCTGTGGCCAGGAGAGCATCGTCTAAAAAGTTTCAGAAAAAAAAAAAATGCAAAATGCATCAACTTCCGAGTTCTAAATTAATTACTATTAACATCGGCGAGAAATAATAACAATAGTAATAATACTACTACTACTACTACTACTACTACTACTACTATAATAGTATGCAGATATTATTATTATGTTATACGCGGCGTGCGTGTGCGCATGCGCATATCTCATTGGATAATCGAAAACAATAACAATGCAACAAGTGGCTGTGCCCGGCGGCGGTTGCGGCGGCGGCGGCGGCGTATCGTCGTCGATATAATAATAATATAATATGACGTATAAGAGGATAATCGCAGGGATTGAGCGTCGAATGACGGATGACGAGACGAGGGGCCGCGGAGGAGTAAATAAAAATATCGCGGGCCGCAGCATCACAGTGTTCGCTTGCATTGACAATAATATAATATATAGCAATATTATTATTGTGACGATCGGCCGCGTCGTCGTCGTCGCTGCCGCTGCCGTTTCGTCAGGTGTGCGCTCGTAAAATCAACGACGACGACGCCCGCGGCGAACGAACCTCTGAATATTATTTTTATTTTTTATATTCTTCATACATTATTATTATTATTATTATTATATTTTTTCCCTCGTCGCGCACACAAATTCTGTCCCGCGGCCTGCGACGAATAACAAAAACGAAACAAACGCGCCGCTTTCTCTCCACCGCCCCGCCGACCCGCACTGGGCATATATACACGCGCACACACGCGCGCGCGCGCACGCCGCCCGACGACGACGACGACGAGCGCACACACATTATTATATACCCGCGCGCGCAGACACTCACGCGGCCCTCCTACTTTCCACCCGTTCGCCGGTTCGTTTGAATATCCGCCGACACCGAGAAAATTACGCGTCGACGGGTTATGTGTATATATATATATATACATTTTTTTTATCTCCATACGTATTCCATTTTATTTCTCTCTCTGTCGCCGCCGCCGCCGCCGTCCTTTCTATTTTTTTTATACACACACACATATATTATATATATATATACACATTTACTCTACGACGACGCTCCTCCGTATATAATATAATATTATTATTATTATTATTATTATACGTACGACGAGCCGCCGCCGCGTCCCGGTCTTTCTCACTCGAAAACACCCTCTTCTCGCTCTCTCCACACCGCGCCGACGACGACGTCGCAGACGCGCTTCTCTCGTTATATTATATATTATTATTATTATTATTATTTTTCATACGCGTTATTTTTTTTCTTCATATATAAATATATATATATATGTGTGTGTGTGTGTGTGTGTGTGTGTTATTATTATATAACGTATATTACACCGGCAGAGGAGGAACGCGATCTGTCTCGACGGCGCGCACCACCATCACCGCCACCTCGGTATACCGGCTGCCGCCTGCCCGCCGCCACTCGTATTACCGCTCCGGGCAGTAGTGCGATATAATATAATATAATATAATATAATAATAATAAGTATTATGTATGCATATTTTATGGTGATGCGCTCCGCGTACCGATATTCCGGGATGATCGCCGTCCGATAGAGTCTGAGTGCCGGTTAGTGATAATATGGTATTACCTGACAGGTGGTCTAAACGATACCCGAAAAAATGTCAACGCGAAGACGAGATTAGCGAAACGACTCGCTTAAAATTCTTACCGGGTGAACTGATGATATTCATCCGGGCTACTTAACACAGTACTTTTAAATTTAACCTTTGCCGGTCCACCGATATGGATAATATACGGATGATACCTGCAATATAGCGTATAGTTTAGATATCTGATCGGAATACATTTTAAAATTGTACTTTATAATAACTAATAATAATTAAAAATAACTATCAATTAATATTTGTATATTACTATAAATATTAACACAAGAGATTAAAGGTGTTATTATTATATTATGGATCATAAAATACAAAGTACTTTGTGTACCTCTAAGTACACCTCAAGTTGCGCCAGTTAGCAAATTATAATATTATTATTGTTCATGTTACTGTTCGATAACTTGATTAAACCCAAATTTTAATTTGCAATTTGCATTGACAAAAGAAAAAAACTATAACTATAAATACATTAGTAACGATAAGTCTTAAATGTATAATAGTTTATAAAGGGACAAATTCGGGACCTGAATACAATTTACATTTAATATACTATACGTGCCCGTCAAAACTGATATTGGCATGCTTTGCATTAAGTGGTTGAAAATGGTTTATTTTTCAGTTCACACTATTATACTTATCATTCATATGCAGTATATACTTTTTAGTGTATTAATCAAAAAATATTATATTTTTAAATAAACTAATGGCACTTATTATCCTGCGCAATTTATACTATACCGAGTGGATTATATTAAATTACTTTTAGTTTCAACTAAGCATCCAATGTATATCGCCGTAAAAAATTACGAAATCCCCGAAATTGAACGACGTAATCCATTCTTTATTTAAGCAATAACCCGGTGGCCCGGTGTGTCATTCCATCGCTTTAGTAAAGACTCACAATTTTATTATAATCACATCTGTAGTTTTATTCAAATTCTGATTTCTAGTCGTAAAACAATAAATATTTCAATATATATATATATTATAATATGTATTACACATGCATTATATACATATTACAGTAGCTACCATATTATAATTGCAGCTATTATAGTGCAACCTTAATGTAGTTCAATATTATTTATACCAGACGATGTATAATATGTATATGTCGTCGATAACGATGTCCAGATGTCGTACGTTACATCGGCACGGGCGATTAGAGATATTTTGAAAATATATTAAAATCCGTTTCGACCGATCTCGCGGGACCTGACCTCGGGGAGTGGCCCCCGAAGGGCACCATCGTTACGGTCGCACTGGTAGCGACGGACGCCTCTGGCCAGTATTCGCGATCCTTGAGAAAGTTGTGCGCCGCGTACAATAAACGTATATATATACTTCACAATGTATGCGTAGCACAACATATATATATATATAACTATGTAGAAGATCCCTTGGTCCCGATCCCGACGACGGTCACCGCGACAATCCTCGCACTCTCCCCGCGCTCTCTTTATCTCCTATCTTTTTTTTTCCTCTCTCTCTCACTCTCTCTCTCTCTCTCTCTCTCTCGTCTCTCTGCCGCCTCGGGGACCTTTCGACCCCCCTCCCCCTCACCGCCGCCGTGTCGCACCTTATTACACACTGCTATACGGTCGCCGCCACTCGAAAAAAACTCCACACACACACACACGTGACTACGTCACCGTCGTAAAACGACCGTACGCGGACGGACCCCGCCTTTTTCGCGAAACGCACACGCACACGTACGCGGGTGCGCGCGCGCTCGAGCTCGACAGCCGCTAAACAATGCAACGCGCGACGATATCGAACGCGGCCACCGCCGCCGCCGCCGCAGTCACAGAGGTTTTTTTTATATACTTTTTATTTATTTATTTTTTTTCTTTCTTTCTTTCTTTTTTTAGGCCCGGACGAACGGACTCGCGCGATAGACGACGCGACGGCCTCCGCTGACGGTGCCAGTGGGGGTGACGCGACCGTCGGCGGTCGTGTGGGCACGGTGGTATGGAGTGGTAGCCCGGCGGCGGCTATCCGAACCGCACCGCTCAGCCCCGTACGAATGCGCGCCGCGGCTGTACCACCACCGCCTCTGCCGCCGCCGCCGCCGTCCTATAGTGAGAGAGTATGTGTGGTGTGTGTGTGTGTGTGTGTGCGTGTGCGTGTGGGTCGCGATGGTCGGTGCCGAGTACGGGAAAAATAAAGTAAGAAGAAAAAATAAAGAGAAAAAAAAGAAACGACGACGACGACGACGACGACGATAAAACGCGCGCGGCCGCTGTTTGCACGAGTGTGTGTGTGCTCGGTAGGACACGTACGACACACGCACACACACGAAAAAATAAAAATAAAATAAAAACGGCTTAGTCGTCGCCGCTGACGACGACGACGACGGCGGTAATAATAATAATAACAATAATAATAATAATAGTCATAGTAGTACTACCAGTAGTAGTAGTAGTAGTAGTATAGTAGTAATAGTAGTCGCAGTCGTAGTATAGTAGCAATAGCAGTGTATATGTTCGGCGGCGGAATATACACACACGCGGCGTGCGTAGTAGTACTGCTGCAGCCGTAGTGGTGTCGTAGAGTACCGGAGGAATTCGATTTTTTCCTCCTTTCTATTTATTTTTATTTTCGTTTGCCGACGAAAATATTCCGAAATATATATAAGTAATATTATTATTATTATTATCATTATATCGCCTTGTAGTCGTCGTGCGTACAGTATCGTTTTCTATACTACACCATATCGTATATATATATATATATATAATACACAAACGACGACGACACAACAACAATAATAATAATAATATTATATACACGTATAGCGACGGCGGCGCAGCATAACGTGTGTGTGGGGGCCCCGTCGTCGTCTTTGTGTTTGTTGGCCCGAAAAAAAATAATAATATATATACCGTCACTGCGTCCGCCGCCGCCGCCGCCGCCGCGCCGCGAATGTAATATCGCGTTTCCGATCGCTTATTATTATTACACACGCGCTGTGTAGTGTGCACAACACCGCGCGCGGCGGTACTGTATACAATAATAATACATATATAATATTATACACGGGCACACACAACTGTCGCCGTCGTTTTTATCGGTTTTATAGACGCGGCCGACGCGCCAACCGCCGCCGTCGCGCATCCGCGTCGACGTTATACTCGTTATATCATCATCATCATCATCATCGCCGTCGTCATCGTCATTATTATTATTATTATCATCGTCATCATCATCATCATCATCATCACCGTCGTCGTCATCGTCATTATTATTTTATCTCGTTATATTCCAACGGTCGGGTCGTATGGAATAATAATAATAATAATAATAAATTATCGACGCTGCGGCACCGGTGCAGTCCCTATACAATATATTGACTCGTCCGCTTCCCCTCGGCTCTACTGTTTTTCCATTAATTAACATCACTGACCGCGAGCGTGTCACGCGAAACGACGCCCTTTCGAATCGTCGTCATCGTCGTCATCTCGTTTTTAAATGATATTTTTACAATCCAGTTTCACAAAACCGTCGAGCGCGCGGCACATTAATAACGAGATGAAAATAATTTTACGACGGCCGCGATGCGAAATACGAATTCGACTTTATTGCGCCGAAAAGGCATCGACACTACCACTACGGTATAATAAATATCGCGTATAATATTATTAAACGTTAAGTCCGTTTTCCCGCCGCGACTGTGCCTCCCCCCCTCCATCCCCCAGCACGGACGGGACAAAACGTCTATACAGTATACTATAACAATAACGATATGAGTGTTATTGCGGCCGTCCGTCCGTATATTTGCGCGGCGCGTTTAATAGCCGCCTAAAGACGGAGACGATTCAGCTCCGAGTTTTTGGAACGGTTTCGAAACGATCGTTTTGCGTCCGTTTTGCGCGGAACACATTCTTCGCCCGACAGTTTGCATGACCCAATCAACCGCGACATTCCTCCCGTCCGACCCCGGGCCCACCGCATTCGACGTCGAAAATGATATAGAAAGAATTTTAATTTATTTTTCTTATGGTCAAAAATAAAAACCGCGGACCATATAGGCCATAGCTCGCTATAGGTACCGATGATGGAACAAAAAAACAAAAATGTTTTACTTTGAAACTAAACATTTTTTAGGTTTTTAGATACATTTGACGTGCACAATCGTACGACCAAAGTTTGTTAAAAATAAAGAGTTGGAGAGAGGGACGACAATTTAGAGTTAATAAATAGTACCTATATATCAATAATAATATAATATATTTATATTCAAAATTTACAATGTACATCTGATTACTACATAACAGGTATACATGTAGCATAATACGATACATACATAAATGTCCAATCATATTCCACTGGGTTTCTGATCGAATGTTGAGGTTTTGTAGTATCAATCAACAGCCATTGAAGCATTTTCCATCTATTAACGTTTACGTCTGGACTGTTGTTTGGTTAAATTTATTTCTCGACAACCCGTGGATTTCATTTTTTGTTATTTAAGGAGTAAAATGTAGGCAACTCGATTGACGTTTCAGAACGTTCGCTTATTTTATTATCGTACTAATTTGTTCGCGATATCACGGGGAAAACTTTTCCAAACCAAATTCAATTTTGACTACTTTATTTTTGCTATACGACAATATTTTACTGGAAGTAACTAAATTATATTCTGTTCAACAATATATCAAGTGTTTTGAAATTGGTACTTACCAATATTACATTTTGTAATATTTAGGTATAAGTTTAGTGCTCAGGTATACTATCTATATATGTTTCCGGAGTGTCGTCGGTGGGCGGCTTCTCCACTCAAGTCCCTCTGTTCACTTTATTTCTATTTCTGTTCTCCATTATGCTTATTATACTAAACATTGTATAGATTGTATAATTCAAATAAAAGTAAAAAAAAAAAAAAAAAAAAAAAATATATGTTTGAGATACACGTGTATATGACGTAATATTAAGAGTTGTGTTACATAGAAAAACAATAATTTACCTGCAGATCGTTCTTTTATATTTTTACATAATATTAATCGTAAGTTTTTTCTTTGAATTATCACTTGTAATATATAGTTAGAATGTATATATATAAATTATATTATATATGTTTTATTTAATATTTTTTCGAAGTATATTGAAATGAAAAATATCAGCTAAGCCTAAAATTATATATTAATTGTGACTTAAACTTCTACGTCTCTCATTATGTCTTAACGTTAAAATTTATAGTGTAACTGTAGGTAACTACTAATAACTTATGGATTATAAATGATCAGTGTTATGTTTATGTGTTTAACTTTAAAATATATGTATTGTTATTTTATTATCGATAACATAAAAACATTTTATAATCGACTAGTTACGGCTATTAACAATATAGGTTCACAATTTCAAATACGCTTTTAAAATACTACAATTAATTTCATTAAACATAATGTTTGTTTTATAAACTTTTATTTATTGTTTAAATTTAAGGAATTGTGAGAAAAATGTATTTATATTTATATTGGGTAATTTAATACGGAATATTAAATATTTTGGAAATATTTAAAATATGCTGCGACGTTTGATTTACGTTTGCAATATTATCATACTGATGAAGTTATGAATATGCTAATTTGTTTGTTGAAAATGTATACTAATATAACATTTTAAGATTATAATATGTTTTAATTATATAATATATCTAAACAATATAATTTTAGTATTTTGATATTCGACAGATTTATATATATATTTTTACGTTTATCCAAAAAATTTCAAGATTTTGATTACTTACATTTTTCTACTTTTATTTGATATTTTTTCAAGATTTACATTAAAAACTATATAATGGAAGATTTAATACTAAATTACAATTTGTGTTCAATTTTCAAACCGTAGAATAGTGCTGTAAGAAACTTTTGAACCTTTTTTTTTTACTTCATCATGAAAACATATTATTTATTGTACATATTGCATACTCTTTTGCTCCGTCCAAAATGTAAAAAAGAACGTTTCATAAGTGATCAGTACTTCAGAAAAATGTTAGTTATGTACTCATGTACATGACTATCTATAAAATAAATGTGTGTATAATTGTACAAAATAGTATAATTACATAACAATACATAATAAATGAGACTGTAGAATATTTGGGCTTATGCAATCGTAAAAACGGACAAATTGATAATCAAAGTGAAACGATTGTAATTTTACAATAAAATAAGAAGATTATTACGATAATTATTAATTGTATTAAATCAAGTTTGTACCCACGTATTATAAAAAAATGTAACTAGAAATCTTGTAATATACAGTCAAGCTTTAAAAACCATTAAAAACCAACTAACAAAAATAAATTAGTCAACTGTACACGTTCTTATTTATTATATTATTTACTTTACTTTATATTATGTCCAGAAATATAATGTCTTAAAGGTATTAGTATTATATATATTTATATAATATAACAGCGTTTTTTTGATTAATAAGAATAAGCTAAAATATTCCATGAGCACTCGCCTATGATGTATTACGGTTTTTATTATTATAAGGTGTTTTCACTGAAAAAGTTTCAGTAGAAAAAAAAATGAACATCTATCATATGACTTATCTTACTATAAATGTCGAGAACAATGCGTAAAGTATTATGCCCGGGTTGACTCTGATGATGTCTCTTTGATCGCAATTTTTTTACGTACATTTTGTCACTATAGCTATTATCTACTTTACATGGGCGTATGACCTAGCAAAATTCCGTGATTTATAACGTATTAATTAAGATGAGTATATATTAATAAAATACTGTACTTTCCTAGGGTACGTATAATATACATGGATTTTAATTATAAACTATAAATAGTAAAGTATATTGTTCTTAAGATTTTTAAAAACAGCGTCTTAATAACAAAATATTTTTACTGCTATTTTGTAAATGAAACAGGGATATACATATTATCAGTATTCGAATGACAGTTTCATTATTGCTCGAGTATTTGATTCAGAAACTATTATATAACACAAGCCATAATGGATTTTATGTTTTTAACATAAAAATATAATAAATGCGCGTAAAATGGAATATAATGTAAAAATAAGAATGTATACAAAAATATAGAGGAAAAATATAGCTTCTTTGAAAAAATTTCGATAGATATCAATGAAATAAAAAATTCACTGAGTATGAAACACAATAAGTACTACACTTAAAGATATATTATCTACATTATATATATGAGGTAATAATGACAAAAAATGCAGTATGACGGTGACTGTTATAACATGTAAGTATTAGATTTCGTTATTGTATCTTTATAATAATAAATATAATTTATATTAAACGAAAATAAAACATATTTTTTTTCATAACTGACTTAAATATTCATTCAATCTGGTGTTGTTCGAGACTTGCAGTCGGGAAATATAATTTAAATAATTTTAAAGCATTTTATTCGAAACGAGTGAGATTTATAACGGCAATGTTATATTATAATGTGTATAGAATATTACGGAAATATTATGTTTCAGGCATAGAAATGAATGGCTATAGATGGGTATAGTATAGGTACGGTTGACCGGCCAATAATATTATAATGAAACAACTGATAATGTTAAACGTAATTCGTGGAATCGGTAAAGGTTTTGACGATAGGATTTGAGAGAACAGCGTTATATGGCTGCAGGTGAGATTGGCGTTGAAACGAACAACATCGATCCAAAAACACTGCCCTGAGGATGGCAGATGAAAGGCCCTTAAAACGTTAATGATCAAATCAAGGTTTCCGGAGTGTTTACCGCAAACTCTATAAATAGTGATAGTACCCCACGTACATTTTAACGAGTCTATAAAAAAAATTACCGATCTATCTGCGTGAGTGTTGGTTACTGCAGAAAATAACAGTTGTAACCAAATATACAATTTGGGTTGTTCGACAATAATGTTAATAAAATATTCAATATCAGATATTCAACAAATATTCATAAATGGAAGAGGTGAGGAGTACACCGTAATAGAATCGGAACGATTACTACCCTAACTACGAAATAAAACAAAATATTACGTTATTCAGACATGCGACGACCTATGTAGGCCAAAATAGGCTCTCTCATGTTCAAAATATCATTATAAAATATTTATTTTCATATTACCAATTATTGTCATTGCCGCGTTTTTGTAGAATCGATATAGAATTTTAACTTTGTTTTTTATAAATAATTTCCTAAATTTTTTATAAAATAAATTTTTTACATAATATAGAATATTGTTTTTCGTTGGTTATTATCCGTAAATCATAAAAGAAAATTAAATAATACAGCTGGAAGTACATAAATAATTATTTAAAAGTTTTGTTATAATATATAAACAAATAAGTACGAGAAATATATTATTGAAAACTGTTGGTGTGTGTTGTGCCTTTGTGGCCCAAAATATATAAGGTATACGTATGTTTAGAAAGTGACTATAAAGTGTAATATATTATAGGTTTACTATTTTACTATAATAATATATAAAATAATATTCGAATTACATTTTGAAAACTCTTAGATTTTATGAATATTTTAGTATAAGTGGCGATAATCTTTCAGGCTAAAATTTTTTGGGAGTTCTAATTTTAAATTTAATTTCTAAAACATTAATATTTATTTTATATAATTAAATTAATTTAAGAACATTTGGTTCTTTTGTTCAACAATAAATATAATATGACAACTGTATATTTACTCGGCTATAAGTACAATGTACATATATTTAAAATTTAAAATTACGTTCACCTAAAGGTGTAATTATTTTTTTTTTTAGTGTTTCATGAATTATAATTTAATGTTATTCGGTTAGATACAAATCAATTAATTTTTAAATGACTTTTAGGAGTTGGGGAAATTTAATTCTTAATAATAGCAAGGCTATACTTATTATTAATAAAAATCTCAGATCCATAACATATTATTATTTTTTCCGATGATAATTTTGTCAATACGCCTAACCTAACAAATTGTAGGTATAATTAACATATCAAGCCAGGGTGCAGACAATTTAAAAAATGAAAGTCCTCAGATAAAAAAAAATTTGTAAAAAAATTCTAATTTAGATTTTTAACGAAAAACCTAACCTAACCCTTTTAAATGAAAACAATTTTTTTAAAATATAAATGTTGGAAAAGTATAACGGAGAAATACAATTTTCTGAATATATTATAAATTATAATTATAATTAAAAATGCACTTTTATTTATATACCATTAACTATACCATACGACGGATTCAGAATAAGTGTAAACAATTGAATACAAAGAGATAAAAATATATTATATTTACTTGCCGTTAGTTAGAAAGTTAGAACTAATATTATCTTTTAATTACTTACATAATAGCAAATATAATTTTTTGTGTGCATATTTCTAAATTCTTCAATTATTTCTTTTTGATAAATTTGTATTCTATAATCCATATCTATAATTTTTCAAATTATAAATCCATTTAATTAGTTGTTAAAAATTGTTTATCTAAAATATTTTTTTGTATATCGAAGAGAGGAAAACGTTATTTTTTATGGTACATGTGGTCACTAGAACGAAGAAAATATTTATAAGATTTTTTCGGATTAATTTTTGTAGTACCTATTGTTTTAATAGCAGTTTTAGGTTTATTTTATTGGAATTTGTAAAACTATTTCCAGGAAGTAAGCTCTTGCCTCCAACTTTATCAATTGAATTAATAAGATCATCGTCATACAATTTGCGTAAAATTAACTTGACAGTTGAATTAATATTTAAGGAATACTTTATTTTATTGGTAGCTTAGATGTAAGAGATGACTGAGCTCTGAATCTCCATGAATTCATTAGGTTGCTTTAGGTAGATAATTTATATTTATATAATAACTTAAATATAAGGACTTAAAATCATCTGGTACTTGTGATGTAATGTCATATACCTATGTATAGTATATACTTTTAACTAGAATCTAAACTTGAAAAACATTTTTTTGATTTTAAAAATTAAAAATATTAATATTAATAAGTATTATAATTAGATTATTATACATCTTTTAATTATTCTTTTTGCCATTCGCTTCGCACAAAATAACTGGCCACACATAATTTTTTTATAAAATTTACCTTTTAATCTTGACAGTATTTTCTTGTTAGAAAAAATATCTGGCGTTTCTTTCCATTTCATTCATAGTTCATACATACAAAATCCTATTTCTGACGTCATCTTCAAAACTATCGTTTTTTTTTTTTTTACCACCGATCCTAAGTACTTGATCCTATCCATCTCTCTTTCTCACACGCACACCCACACAGACATACACAATATCATCCTTTACCTTCATTACATGGTCAACTCAATTTGTTTCTCGACTCTTTTTCCAAAATTATATACGATTGTATCTGTTTTACTTATTCTCAGCCCCTTTCCTTTCAGCCTTGTTCTCCATGCTTCAATCTCCTGCTTCTTCTGTTTTCCAATCTCTCGATATATTTTTTAAATAAAAATGAAGTAAGAATAAAGCATAATATAATTCAATCCATAATAGTATTTTAGAAAACTCATGTTATTTATAATTAGATTGAAACTATAGTTATTAATTATTTTCTGGCTGATATATTTTTGATATTTATGTATTAAATAAATAAAACAAGTCAATAAAAATAAAGTATGATACATTGTAATTTGTAATACATTACTGACGATTATGATTTTTATCATAAGATTTGGTATAAATAACTTACTAATTATTGATTAAATTTGAATTACAAACTTCGAATTTAAAATCCATGAAGTACGCGGACATAAATATATAGATACTTCATTTTGGTGTCGATATTTCACCTGCATGTTCAACGACGTTAGTAAAGAGAGCTAAGTCTCCGTGTAACTTTTTATACAGTATAGTCCTAATTTTGAAAATGGTACTATCGAATAGCACTATAATTGAGCACTAAATAATGGCGTTATAGCGAAAATGAGTGTTCGATCTTTTTCCGTTAGCTCTATGCACCTTATTGCAGTGAGTAAAAAGTATTGAACATTTATTTTATAAACATTTCAATTTTAAAATACGACGAAATTATTTAAACGAAAAATAATAATTTTAGTAGTAATTTAAAAAAGTATTATTCCCGTATGAATTATAGACCTATAGAGGAATTGAAACTTATAGTTACTACATATATTAATATATATACTATTCACGATTAAATTATCAAAATATTTATATTTAATAGTTATTTATACAACGAACGTACTCGTAGAGTTCTATGTTATATCATTATTAACTATTTTACGTTAATAACAGCTTGTCATATTATATGAAATTACTTATAGTAGTATAAATATATAACGAAATATTTTTAGAAATCTTGAATTTAAAATGTAAATTTATATGCATAGTAATTAATAGGTATATAAATAACAAACCAACGATTTTTTAGATTAGACTTGAAACAGTTTAAACTAAACATTAGTGCGAAAAAATTTACTCATTGCATTTTCTTGTAAACTGTAAAGTCATAGCACTCATAGGTAACTATGTACTTTTTTTTTTAATATGTTTGGAATATACTTATTTTGTTAAATATTGAAGGAGTTTACAAGTTCACACCTCACTTGTCTTTTAATTATATTTTTTTTTGGTTATTACACATTTTCTTTTTAAAAATTGAAATATTCCTGATAAAGTTAGTCAATTTGTTTGAAGTTTTTGACTGTTTGCAGTAGGCCTGAAAAAATATGGTATATTATAATATAATGCAACACTTATTTCATTATCTGAATATAGGTATAAACCATAAATGTATAATAGTATAATACTATAATTTTATAAATTTATAAACTATACTATTACCAGTCGTGGCGATGAATGATAACAAAAAATATCGTTTAATAAATTGAAGTAAACAGTATGTCTAATATATATCTGTATCCATATAATATTATTGTATGGATGCAACACTACGTAAACACGATCATACAGTGACACGCATTAAAAGTAATATAAAGTATATTATTATCATTACACTATTGTTTTCGCCGCTGAAATTTAGTCAAATAGACTAAATATTTTTTTTAACGGGTTATTTGATTATTTCTACTTTTTACTTTATACTTTATGAACACAGGTCATTCGTTTGATGTCAAATCTAGCTTTGTGCAACTGTGCAAAACCGACTGGTGTAGTGGTGTTTTTTACCTGTGAGAGACTATTTAATTTTTTTTTTCATTCGCCACTATATTGTATAGTAGTTTGCTCCCAGTAGGAAATTTTACGAGCACTGTAAATGTCAAATATGTTATTTACTTTACGAATTATATAGCATAGATATTACGTAGGTATAATATACCTTGTAATTTGTATATAGGTAGCCAACTAACCAATCAAAATCAGAAAACAATTGTTAACCGGACCGTCGAAATTAGTGGCTAATTTATGTCAACCACGATTAATGTCTGTTATTACACTATATTCACACTTTATACAATGACAAAACTAAAAATCAAATATTTGGTCAAATTGGCTTATTATATATTTAGCGAGTTCAGAGAGGACCACTTTTTGTAATTTTAAACGCGTACCAACTCACTTCAAATACATGAAAATTATATAAACATCAAAGGAAATTATTATTATATATTTATTAAGTAAATTGAAAACATAAAAAATTTTTTGTTATGTTAAATTTAAATGTACATTCATAAATAATATATACACGAAGGAAAATAATATAACAGTTTCATAGGTTTTTATAGTTTAAAATAATTTATAAATATTATTATTTTTACTAAAATAACAGACTTTCAAAGCAAATTTTTATTATTACATGGAAAGGAATGCGTAAAAGTTTTTCAATGACCCATGCCCTGTACGCTGTGGAAAAAAACTGGCAACCAATTAGTTCAACAAGTATGAAAGTTACGTATGGGGTCTTGTCGTATTTTCATAAGTTATTTTCCAGTTATTTTCAAAAGTGCCACGTAGCCAAAATAAATACTTGGGTAGTTGAGTTGCAAAATACAACAAGAGTGGACTTATCTCGTTCTGAATACTGAAAACGAACCCATATAATATTATGTACAGCCGGTATATACTATACATATATTATATATATGTGTGCCATGTGAAAATGTCGAAAAGCCCACAATAGTCAATTAGAATAATTTAATGCAAAAATTACAAACGTATACAGTATTAAAGGGCTTTGCAGAATGATAACATACCTGTGAATAGCTAAACATTATATTTTAAAATAATACAGCACATCGTAATAATAATATCATGACGTGCTATAACGATATGTATGCGAAGAATTATTTGTTTTAAAGAAAATCAATTGCCTTATTATACTGTGTCTGATATGTATGATGTATAGTACAACTATAATAATTACAAAAAAATAAGCGCAGATGCTGAAAACTAAATGTTCGGTTTAATTCAAATTAAATTTATTTGAACAAAAATCTCTATACTTTGGTATTTAGAAATGCAAACACGGTTTTTATATAGGTATATCAATTCACAAAAAAACAACGATTTTTTTCGCGAATAAATGTAAATTATTAGGGCAACATTATAATTACCGGTTTAATTAATAGTTTTTAATTTCATGTCTCGAGACAAAAATATATTTTCTAAGGATTTTGATTTATAAAAATTGAATTTTGAATGAGTAAGTTAAAAGTATTTAAAGTTTTGAAGAGCAAATTGCAACTCGTATTGTACGGTTGCAGTGATTTTTGCACGAGTCACCGAATAAACTGGCGATTCTCGCGTTAATGATGAATGATAGTTTAAAGTTAAATTCATCCGAGTATAGCCAAGAACACGAATTCGTAGAAATACTTTGCACGTCTCTCAAGATACGACGTTGACGATGACTACGTTGTATTATGCACTCGCTGTCAGGTTCTATAATGATATTATACTATATATATTACATTATTGCGAACAGTTTTGTGAATTCTGGTTCGTGGTTTTAATTAGTCGTCAACTCGTCAATCAAAACTTATTTTCAAATACTTGAATTTTTATACCATTTATTAAGTATCTTATGACGTTACCAATTTCGTTTTTTTTTATAAGAAAAACCCTGTAATTTTTTTCTTATGAACTATTAATCAAATGCATTTTTTGAAAATGTCGATGTATATCTAAATAAAAATTCAAATATAAATATTATACTTGAAATACTTATTACAGAATTTGTATTTCTTTTAATCAAGATAAATGTTCTAAAACAATGGGTTTGGTAAATATTTTATAATATGTTAAAATTGTCCGAGTATAATAAATATTTCTAATTATATTTCTATTTTATTTTTATATATTTTTATAAAACCATTGTTAAGAACTATTATCCTTAGTATTCAAACGTGGAACCTGAAATGGGGGCTTCATTTTTTTCAGAAAAAATACAATTAGAAATACAATTGGATAATATTAACAATTTTTTTGTATAGTTTAAATTTATGAAATGTATGACATAAATTATAACATTTACATGGGGGGGAAGATAAGCCACTTAACCCTTTTGTATATGTGACTGTTAATATATTATACATTTTGTATATAAAGTTCAAAAAACTTGTTGAATTATGATATAGATACATCCAAATCATCTGTTAAACAATTTAGATTAAAATAGGTTAGTTTATAATATGAAAAAATGAAGTTCTATATCGTCATAACTCACAAGATACTCCGTAAATTTTAAGCCACCATGTCACATTACAGTTAATTGGATTTCTGCCCATCCTTATAATAAATAAATAATATAGTACTTAAGTATGCTTAAAAAATCCAAAAAATAGAATTTGAATAAATCTATTATTAATGGAAGAAACCGATAAAGATACTCTTACTATATAGAAAGTGTCGAGTATAGCAGGTTATTATGATGGATGTATTCGGTTTGAAATCAATGATAATAATCATTGAATACGATGAAAAATTATTTTGAGCGGAGATAGTCTGTTAGCTTATATTCCTAAGGATATTTTATCATATATTTATATTGCAATTATATACATATAGACATAAAGTAACTGATTTTCCTTTTATTAATACAGCAGGTTGACCTTAAGTGGTTCGCTTGATTTGTTCTCCAGGTTGGAGGTTGATCGGTAAGTTAACAACTAACTCTCTAACATACAAAATCCAATAATTCATAAGTTTAATACAGTAGAATCATAATTATCCGAACTAATTGGGAGTTGAGACCACACTTAGATCGAATAAACAATAATGTTCGGATACTAGGAATTTAAAAAAATTTTAAATGATAAAATCGGTATACAGGTCAATACGTTCGGATAACAGAGCATTTGAATACATTAATTAACGGGTATTGGCATTTGAATAATAGAGGATTCGTGTAATGGGGGTTTAAATAATCGAGATTATAGTGTAGTTTGTAATATGCTTCGAGGACAGAGTAATAGTTTTAAAATTGGAAATATGAAGTATAAAGAAATAAAACGAAAAGAGAAAAGTTTTTAGAAAATACAGAATATAACAATTTTTTCTATGAAATATAGTTGATGAATTAAAGTTATGTGAAAATTGTTAAAACAAACCGTGCATCAAGTAAAACAATGTTAACGAGAAAATGTGGTAAGTGCCAAAAATTGCACGATATACCTTTATATTAAGATACAGAAGCCTGCAGTTTGGTAAATCAAATTATAACGATGCGCTGGTGGTTACGACTACAGCAGATGTCAATACCTATATAATGGCTATAATCAAGCATTGCTGTCAACGCGTGGTTATATATCTGCAAGCTCTACTTGGAAAGTGGAAGAGCTATCGTTGAAGCTCAATACCACTGAAGAACAGAAATGTAGCCTAGCACATTTTTTTGAAAACATCTATTAGATTTATAGTGAGACTATAATTTAAGGAAAGCGCTTTAAGTCGAGTCGCTCATTAGAAAAGCGTTTTTTACAAACCACAAAACTATATATGAAGTAAAAATGTTTATGTTAAAGTATAAAGATCTGAAACACAAGGAATATATTGTAAGTGATGCGAACGACAATAAGCAGTTAATCGATAATAATAAATGATTTTATCTACCGCACTCGCGCACGTATTAAACGATCAAACGCGTAGTTGTATTTGACGGGTCAGCGAAAACTATTATCGGTGAGACGTTAAACGAAATTATTATGAAAGGTCCCCGAGTACAACATGACTTATTAGATGTTTTGATGCGATTCAGAACTCATAAATATGCATTTTCGGGAGACATAATGAAAATGTATCGCAGGTGTAAGTAAAGTAAAAGATCGCGACTACCAACGCGTATTTTAGATAAAAAAAAATTATTATAAAAACGACAAAATTGGGAAAACTTTAATAATTGTTTAAATGAGTTCAATTCATTTAATATATACCTACATCGTTAGTCATCGGGATCTGATGATGGAAAACGCATCGAAATTCACGGGTTTTCAAATGCATCTATCAAGGCATGTGCGGTGCATGTATCTTATAAATGCGCGTAGACGGTTTTATTAAATCTCAATTAGTTGTGTACAAAAATCGTGTATCGTGCCAGTTGAAGCAATCGCAATTAGAGCTACGCGCGGTGCTACTTTTATCACGACTATAATATGCATGTTATTATACCCGTACGTATAGAATGAATATATTTTTGGACAGATTTGACTGTCGCTTTAGCTTGGCTGTCCGCGGACTCGAGCAAATGAAAAACGCATACATTGACGAATTATTGTTCGGAAAGGGGCACGTGAAATCAAACGAGTAAACTGCCGACGCGTACTATAGATGCATTATGGTGGCATAGTCAGGTATGGTTAAATAATAATAAATTGAATCGTTCAAAATCTTACGTAGACGGTACGGCACGCAACGTGACGTTCAAAATGAGAAAAAAAATTACTCCTTTTTGTCGCGTGCACCTCTATAATAGGCGTACCATTTGATATCGATAGATATTCGTCGCCGAACAAATTATTGTCCGTTGTCGCGTATTTATTACGTTATAAAAATAATTCCTTTTCGAAACGTAATGGTGTATTTCGTAGGTTAGGTTGTCGTCGGCCCGCTGAAAGTAAAGGAAATATCAACAGTAATTAAAATAATAGTTAAATTATTAATTTGGTTAGAGTACATATATTTTTCTTTATAAACTAAAGATTTGAAAAACAACTGTAAAGTATCGATAAAAAATAAAATGTGTAAGCTTAAACCCGTTCATAGATGACGATGGAATTGTGCGCTTATAGATCGTTGGTGGTAGATCAACTAATGCGCGGTGATTATTTATATTGGTCAACGGTTCCCAATATAATATTATTAAACGGGACGAACTTTTAAAAATTAAACGAACACGAAAATCCTGTTGGTGGGGCGTTCGCTATACGCTTGCTGCGACGTGTTTAAAATATTGGTCCATCAATTGGTGAAGATGTGTGCGAAAGGTTATTTATCAATGTGAAACATGTTTTAAAGCACAGCCAAAAAATGCATCACTATAATAATGGGTAATTTACAAACATTCAAATTCGATCAGTCAAGTAAATGCTTAGAAAATTGTGGCGTAGATTATGTGGGTCCGTTCGTGTTAAAATGTAGCAACCGTCAAAATTCCATGGCACAAAAAGCATATTATATTATATGCGTATTCGTGTGGCTTATAACAAAGGCATTACATTTAGAGCTCGTATGCTAGTTAAGCAATAAGGATGCATTTCTCGTATTCTATGTAAAAAAATGTATTCGGGTGATGCCACTTGCAAACAACAATAATAACGAGTGAATTAAAACAGGTTATTTGGACGACCACAAAATTCGAATTCATTAATTTATGACTATATAATAACCAAATTATTGGGCATTTTATTTATGTACGATTGCTGTATTTTGAAGGGTTGTGGGAAAAGCGACAGTTTAAAGTGTTAAAAAACATCTTAACCACGATATATACCATCTGTAAAATTGACCTACGACGAGATTTACACAATATTAATACAAATTGAAGCATGTTTCGACTACTTACCTCGTTGTCTACTGATCCTCTAGACTTAACTGTCCTTACTTTAAATATTTTTTTATAAGCTAACTAGTATTGCTACCAGAACTTTAAATAAATGATTTAACCATTTTGACCAAAAATTGTTCAATACATCACACAGTACACTTGAAGACGTCGAAGCTCTGAATACTTAAGTCAACTTTAGGAACAATCCCAATGAAAAAAATCTAATGATCCAATAAAAATTGGTTCAATGGTATTAATAAAGGATAATAATTTATTTCCGCTACAATGTCATATGGCTAGTTTAAGTTAGGTAACCAAAATCAGACTTAAAATCCAATTCAATCATTAAATTATCATGTATAGATATAAAATATGTAATTTTAAAGAAATAGCTAAAAAAGTAAAATATTAAATTTAATTGTCATTTTATAGAGTGAGCCATATGCAATAATCACCCGGGCCGCCGGCTATCAACCACTAGTCTAAACGGTGAAAAGGCTAAAAAAGAGAAATATTGACTTATGAGATTGTTATATCCATTGCCAATCCTAGACAATGAAAGATTGGAGCAAAAATAATTAAAAAATAAATTTTCTATATATATTATTATGTAAATTATTTCGAATTAAGTACCTATTTATTTAATATTTTGTAGTCATATTATATTGATAAACGTTATTTATTATAAATTATTTTCAGTGTGTTGATTAATTAAATATTGAACTTATGGTCAATTAATACCGCTTAAATGTAGTGTTAAAAAAATTATGTATTATGCATTATTTATATTATTTCCATTATCTCTTTTGATTGTGGGCTAAATTTTTATATTATATTTGAATATTGTTAATTTTTTTTTTCGTTGGTGCCCGTGACCTTAATTCATTTTGTGGATATATTTTTTAAGACTATACATCAAGGTGGTCCCTACGATCAATATAAAATTTGTCATCTAACGTAGTTGATAATATTCGATATTGTCCTGAATGGCTTGGCTCAGTATTGCGATACACCGATATGACAACTAATTGTCACATTAGCAATTAGTTCTGGTATTAAATGTTAATTACATATTATAAGTTTTAATGTTTCAATATAAATCAATTTTGTATTTATTTATTATTTCCAACTACAAACTCAAGCTAAAAACATAGCTTTAGATAAAAAGTATTAAAAGAAGCTAAGAACTGCTAAAGCAATGACTGAATAATAAAAAAATTAATAAATATAGTAATATATAATACCTTAATGTTTTATAAAATAAACATACTGGAGATGGTAAAAAAATAGAATACTACAGTATGCTGGACATGATTGGCGTATCCAGAATTCTTAGTTGCACATATTACTTAAAAATAACACAAGAGAAATGAGGACACCTATGTAACTTTGTAAGAGATGATAAGACGCAGGAGAGAAAGATGTAGTAGCTATAACTAGCTATAAGTAGGAGCTTAAATTGGAAGGAACAAGCATCTGATAGAAATTATCGTAGATATGTGTGTTTTACACGATACACAATAATCATACACGAAAAAAAAATAATAATTATTTTTTTTTATTATTATATTGAAGTAATAGCAGTTTGATTATTCATTTACATATATACACATATTTTTTTAACACAATTTATAATATAATAGTGATGTTGGGTATATCGTTTGCAATTAATTATTTTTGTGATATCAATATCGACTTGTCAAAAACTTTTTTTTAGTTTTTTGATGATTCCTACATTATATGTAGAACTAAACTATACTATGAAATCAAATAATTGTTTATTCTATTAACATAGATTTAAGTCAATTTGTATGTAGTTATAACTATAAATAATGAAATGTATTACCATTGCATTTTATTTGTACATTTAGAACTAACAAAAATCACATAGGAAATAAAACCAATATCGAAATGAAAAATGTTCTTCTTATTATAATTTTTTTTTTTTTTTTTTATATAAATATATATAATACTATTTTTGATTCAAATAATATTTCAAATGCAACCATTGTAAAAATCGTCTAGTAATTAATAAATATATTTTTTATTTATATTATTATGTAAAAACGCTAAAAACTAAAAAAACTAAACCTTCTTATAGTGTTTTGCTTTAACAAGTTTTAACTTTTTTTTGGATCATGTGTAATGTGCATCCACCATGTTAGTACGTAACTGCGTATATGTATATAATGTTATAAAAAAGTTACAAATATAATAATTGATAAAATATAAATCATATAACGGTAGACGTGTGTTGCATACAACCATCTTGACCATTTCATATAATATAATTATATAAACCGACGTCGAATACCACTGCAGTATTGATATTATTGACTACTATTATACTATACCTACGATGCGCGAATGATATAAGGCCATTCTGTAACAACTGCATTACGTAGAAACGATATCACCGATTGTATAATAGTTTAAGGCTTGAGACATAAACATAATTATTTTTTCAAACATTTTCTCATATTTTGAGCAGCCCGAAAAAAAAATCACAGTCATAATTGATAAATAAATACGGTAAACCGCACGCGGGCCTGACATAATTTACACCCGTCATATCATATTCATGTATATTATGTAGTCAATGTACACCAACACCAATATCACATTGTTATTCTCGTTGCGCGCATATATTATATTATATATTTATAATAATATATGTACGGTGGTAATAACGTATATAGTGGAGAAAAATAATAATAATTAATGTAGGCGGGATGATATTATTATGCCGGTGCATGCGGTATAGAATAGTGTACAGAATGCGCGTCTCCGTCGTCGTCGTCGTATATAGGTAGATGCAACGTCGTAACGAAATTGAATATTATATCAAAAACGACGGGCAAATAATTTAGCGGCGATGCGCTCGTCGCAGGCGTCGGCGGTGGCGGCGTAATAATTTATTGTTAATTTACGTAACGTATTTAAACACCTTATCTATAATCACGGCCTCGTGGTGCACAGTATACACATTATTATAATTATATGTATATATATATATATTATATATGATATTATACGCGTCGTGTTCGTCGCGCGGCGGCGTCTGGTCACATATATATTACTGTATTGCGCTACATTTACCAATTACCATATACCGCGAGTATAGCAGGAAAGTAGGTAGGTAAAAAGTAGTGTCGCAGCCTTGGAAGTCAGGTACATCCCGTCCGTATGCGTATATAGTATACGCTTAAGGTTATAATTATTACAGCAGCACGGCGCGACGCATAACATAATAATAATAATATATGTACATATTATATATCGTATAGGCACTTGCGTTTATAATATATATTAAACGGTGCCAGATTCGAGCGAGTTCTATGTGCGTTTTTCCGACCGTAACGCTGCAAAAAAAAAAAAAAACTTGACTAATCGCACGGTGTTTAATAATAATATAATATTATAATAGTCGCATTGCTCGTTCCCCCGCATATAATATATACCTACTACAAATTCACATATTATCATCATAAGTTCGTTCCAATCGTATCTACACGTATATAAGCATACGTCACAATATGATATTATATTATATTATATATTGGCTATAGCAGCAGGTATATATATATCATAGGCAAGTATAGTGGGCGTAGGCAGCAGAAAGGGAAAAACACTGCAGATAAACCAAATATACGATGAAATATTATATATTGTTAGTAAATAAAAGTAACAATACGACTATAAATGAATAGCACGCGTGATAGAAAATACCGGCGAAGATAAACTATTTGTTGGCGAATGATGTGCGCGTACATGGGCTGAAGAATTTTCGCAAAGCGGAAACGGGCGACGCCCAATCGGGAACATTCTCTGCACGACGGCGGCGTCAGCGCGCATTACGTGTCGCGCGGCGTGATTGTAGGAAGAATATTCAATCATACCCCCGGTATACCCTCATCTTTGCGTTGTAATATCGTCGATAATATATATTTCATACTCGCGCTCGCTACGTCGTCCCGCGGGAAATGCATTTTTATGCTCGACAAAACTCCATAGAACGGACTCGTCGCGACCAGGACGCGCGTGTATATATATATATATATATATATATATATATATATATATACCCGCCACTGTAAGTCATCAGCACTGTACGTCTGTGACGACGGACAACGGTATATGGTCAACACTCAACGGTAGAGTCAAGGAGTTCCTCTCCTGCAGATGGGTCTGATTAAAACGACAATCGCTTACAATCGATTTCTTGACCTTAATCGGGACGGCAAAAGTATACATGCCCACTATATATTATACAAGCTGGAACGGGATAAGGCCAGATATATATGCTTATAGCTTAACGCGTGAGTACAGTTTGGTGGATATTGACGAACGAAGAGCGATGCCGACGTCGGACCGTTTGACTGCGGGAGAATTGAGTTTAAACGATAGCAGTCTACTACGGTGCAGGTTTTAAGTGGAATGCTA
This sequence comes from Rhopalosiphum padi, assembly GCF_020882245.1. Classification (NCBI taxonomy): domain Eukaryota; kingdom Metazoa; phylum Arthropoda; class Insecta; order Hemiptera; family Aphididae; genus Rhopalosiphum; species Rhopalosiphum padi. Next base: position 11,430,866 of record NC_083599.1, read on the forward strand.
AAGCGCGCGATTCGGGGAACATAATAAGTGCTTTAGCGACAGTTTCGGTGAAAATATCTTGTAAGGGTGTAACTTTCGGCCATCTGGTGGATATCGATCCACAGTATATAGTTAAACACTATCCGAGTTGATGTGTAAATGTGTAAAGCGGACTTGTAAAATGCCAAATAGCGTAGAAACGTGTAAATACGTGTGTACCGAAATAATTTGGAAAATTAAATCTAAGTAACAAAATTTCCACGGTGAACATTTGAAATTGTCCAAGTAAATATTGTCGCGATAGTTCACCACTGTAAAATGTATGATGTACGTATGTTAAATAGTAAATCTTGTCATCAGCTTCGTGATAACATTTATCAGAATTTAAAGATTCCATTAATATCTACGAGTATACCTATATATTCATATTTTCAATGCCGGACATCATTGTTAGAACTTTTCCTGGACTGTTCTATATCAGTAATATCGGTGCGTAATCACTATTGTCAATATCAGTATCAAAAATATTTGAGCTTCTCCAAAAGACCTAGGTCTTCATTATTTAAACTTTAAAGTATTTTAAATAATTTAATAGTCTCTATATTTCTCAAGGTATTCTATTTAGTATTTAACCAAAAGAAATGAATCACTAAAAAAGTTAACAAACGTAGAAAAAATCTGAAAAATAAAAAATACAACTATATTTATGTGTGTATACGGTAGTAATTAATTATTAAGCACAAAGTTTGTCAATATCGAACGATCGTCATAACTTAAAAATATTACACTGACGACAATGTGGAAACTCGACAATAACACTTATCAGTAGATAAGCTATCTGTAGAAGCTAGAAAAATATTTGAACCTTACGGTTTAATGATATCGATAATACCAACGGTTCAATAACTATTGGGGTTATAGTTTATCCCAAATCCGTTACCAAGGGTTAAATGCCGTTTTGTTTGTTTTGCGTGGACATGTTTTTACAGCTGAAAATTATCAGTATAACGATGCGATCGGTAATTATATCAATGGCCTATGATCTTGTATATTATGATATGAATACCATCGTGAAAACATAGTATACACATAATATAGAGTACAAGTGTACAACTAGCTGTTTGACTACTTATTTTAGATTTGTATACCTATTATTCTAATATGTACGTAAATATTCGTTCTGGAATGTACGATATATACGTATTATAATATTATGTATTATATTTTTTAACATTTTTTTTTCATTTACATATATATAAAATATATAATATACACGCTCCACCTCTACACACAAACTGTTATATACTTGTAGAATCGAACTAGAGTCGACTGTTGATACGAGTATAATCGGACCTCATTAACATTTTTAAAAGACGCTTTTCAAAAATACTTACTGTACTAAAAACTTTATACATACAATTATTATAACTACTTGTATTTATTGTATCAAGTGTAAGATACAATAAATTAATAAAAACTTTGAAAAATATTTCTTAATTATTTCTTAAAAAATTGTACACTGCTATTATTTTAAAAATATTTTTTAAATCAGCAAAACTGTTTGTTTATTGTTTCGTTAACATTCAATTTTGGAACAATATAATTTTTAATGCTAATTAATATCAAATTTTCGAGACTTTATTCTGTCATAATTGGTTATTTTAACTCTTAAGTATGTTTATATTAAGTTTAACTTATTAACAGTTTTCCAGCAGTTGCAGTTGTTATTACTTTATTAGTATTTTCATCATGATTAATAAAGCAACCCAGAAATTCGGAAAAATATCTTGTAATTAATAATTATGAAACATAAAATATTTACACTAGGCCGATATCTTAAATTGAAATTTAATTGAAATTATTTCAATTTCATAATACAAAAATGTTAAATGTGTAAATGTATTTAAATCACTACCTGTTGAATACATTATATTCTGATTGCTGGTTTAAAAGTTTAAAACGTAAATGTTTACACAAATTCGTGACTTCTATTATATTTTATTTTAAGACAAAAACATTAATTATGATTTTAGAAAAAATTCAAAAAACCTTTAAGATTGATATCTTCAAAAGGATTTTAGAAAAATAAAACCTCTTAAAATTCGATTTTAGAGTTTAGTTAAAACCACCTACATTCGTAGCGTTATTATAGAATATAGATTTATTATAAAGTGGGATGTTATTATATTGATTGTTTGAACTATAGAACTTTATACTTAGTCTACACGGGGACGGACAAAGCTAAGACGGAGTTTGTGATCAAAGCTAAAATAATACGTAGGTGGCAAAATGGAACCCGTGTTTAAAATACATATCACCAATAGTTAATAATGAATAATGAGGTCACACATTCAGAACCGATTCGGAAGTCGGGAAACACGCGAAACGACGACGACTCGTTAGTCCACCTCGGAGTAGTTTACTGTTAATTTCAATATTAATTGTCTGCCAGAATTTGGTCAGGCCCGTCGAGTTCACGCGATAGCGACAGTGCGGTAACTCGATGCGGTTCTATCCCGAACTGGCACTTTATTATTTATTTTTGCGCTGGCACGAACGATGGTGACTGGCGACGTTCGATTTGGCGAACTGCTGTATAATATAATTAATACGATATATTACACCGCGGCGACAGTCAAAACGGTCTGCCGGAGCATATTATATATATTATATATTATATTATTATTATGTACAGTACAGTCGAACGAAAAACAACGTGCGATAATAACGGCCTCGCGTCTCGTCGTACAATAATATATATATATATATATAATATTATGATATGGGCTGTAGTAGTACGTACATATATATATATATATATTATATATGCGTATATATTGTGCTGTGTGCCGTACCTACGTAATGTATTATAATTATTACAGTACGTGTTCGTCTCGACGTTTGGTCACATTGCGCCATTTACCGTGTACACGCATTACCTATGTAATATAATGATATATGTATATACTATATATATATATATGGTATACGTCATATATTATATATACATGTGTGTGTGTGTGTGTGTGTGTGTGTATTATTGCAGCACCTCATCGTGCATATCATTACGGTGGTATCGGATGTGTGGGGCTTGTGCAGAGGGCCGGGGCGGACCACTGCAGAGACGTCGTCGAGCGCGCGCGGTATATATAGGTATAGGTGTACACGGGATAGAGCACTACGGGGCGTGTGTGCGTGCGCGTAAATGTGCTTTTGTGTGTATAAGTATGTATATACTATTATGTGCTTGCGCGCGCGCGCGTGTGTGTGTGTGTGTGTGTGTGCGTGCGGCTGATATAGATATTGGAACAATATATATCGGCCCGGGACAAAGGTCGGTTTTGGGGAATGTCGAGTCTTATATATATATATATACTTGTGTGTGTGTGTGTGTGTGTGTGAGTACGCCGACGTGAGCGTGTGCGGTTACGCAAAATGTCAGCGGGAGCGAAAGCCGACCCTATTGTTGACATCGGATCTGCCGGAGCTGTTGTCCTGCGGATGAGTTGTATGGATGGCGGGGTGGGGGGCACCTAACCCTGGATTTCCTCTACGTTATACCCAATACATATTATATATATATATATATATAGTATATTACTATTATTATTATATATACCGTTTTGGCGTTATCGTAAAATTGCCAGCGCTTTCCGATATCAATTATTGTTATTATTGTTTTATATTTTTGTCGTCACGACGTAATACTACTACTACTACTACTACTACTGTACGGAGTCGTGCACACACTGCAGACACTGTATTATTATTATTATTATATACGAGTGTGTGTGTGTGTATTGGGCGCGGCGCGAAAAGTTTGCCGTCTCGTTTGACGTTTCGCAATAATGGCGAGTGTATAATATAATAATATAATATTCAGCGGGCGTACGTGCAGGCGTCCGGTGTGTGTGTGTACCTATGCGTGCGAGTGGGTCCGGTGACACCTATATCGTGCCGACGCCGTGTCGTATTTCCGCGAAAAATCGCCTCTATTCACACTACAAAGGTTATAATATTATTTACTCGTAGGTATATGTATATATACGTGACGCATGCTTGACGTGTCTACGTCAGTGTTTCTCAACCTTTTCGATATAATATATGATGGCGACACACTAATAAACCCTTCTCTCCTGCCCACTAGCAGACAGCCGACCGAGAATATTGTTTTATAGTATCATCGTCTCTTATTGCAGTAACACTGCTGTGGTCAAATTTACTGGTATAAAATGGTATCGTAAAATTACATTTTTAAATCTTATAAAATGCTTGTGACTATAATAGTAGTCGTGATGATTTCGTTCCTCGAAATCGAGTCGTGACCAATACACGGTTGGGAAGTTCTGATGAGGTACGTATTGTCGTTTACAGTCGAGTCGGCGATTTGTCTGGACAAATATTATGCTATTATACGCTGGCGCTCGTGTACACTGTACTAACGCAGTGTACTATAGTATACTATATAGTAAATTGTATATAGTCGCGGTAGTGAAAAATTCAATATTAAATGTTGAAATACCTCTGAAAGCCACTTCACGAGTTTACGTCCACGATAATGTACCGTGTTAATCTTCGGCCCAAAATAATATCATGAAAGTTGACGATTTGTGGACGTTGTCGCAAAGTAGAAAAAATAAAAGTATAAGAGAATTCAGAGTATAGTTGAATTCGTTATGGACCAAGGCAGAGCGTTTAATTATTTACTCGTATCCGCGGAAAAAATAAATTATGTGGTTAAGGTTTATAGATGAGGCAAGTCTGGAAAAACTAGTACGTTTTTTAAATTTAAATTGTACTATAACGTATGGATAAGTATATATAAGTTGAATATGAGTTATTATTGTTTGAAATCACATGACATTTTTTTCCCGTTTATTTCATACACGCATATTGGCTAAACCGTTCTTCACCTCGGGTTTTTTGTGATAATTTGGTTTGAATTTCGAAGTAGCAAAGCGTATATCTTTATTTGTATTTATGAAGTTAACGCGATGTGGTATAAACCAATAGTGTTTTTTACCAGTAACGTTATTATTAGGATTTTGAAAAAATTATTAGTGGTGGCTAAAATTGACCTGCGTTCAGGTCACGGCTACTACACAGTTCACACATTAAACACTCACAGGCATGTATACAGGGGGCTCCCCCCCCTGAAATAATTTCGAGTAACGAGGAAAAAATTGTTTTATTATGTTGCGGTACAATTTGTATTGCTATATTTTGTAAGCCCCTCCCGAAATTTTTTTTTATATACGTGCCTGAACACTCAACGTCGATTTGTCTAGTTTCCACGTCCATGTCGCCAGTTTCCACTTTTTCCAGAAGTTACATGTCGACAAGTTGTCCACAGAACAGCTATAAATTGATTAGTTATCATCACGACAAAGATTAAATTATTTAATGTATTTTAATATATTGTATATTTTTAATTTTGTATAGCTCTATGATATTTGCGTTTTCCTTGAAATTACGTCTATTTTCATTACCTTTCCAATTACGTACAACTCTCTAAGGATTGTAACAAATTTATTAATTGCAGTCTACCTAGTACACGCTATACAGTTATTGTACAGAGAAGGTACTTAAATTTGCATAATCGTGTATGGTTATTGTATACTATGATGTCAGTTGAAGTCTCAATTATAAATAGAAAACAATTAATCAAAATTGGAAATAATTATTAGCATAACAGTATCAAAATACTTATTTTATTATTGATCTTGATCTAGATGATTGGTATACACTTAAACTTACTATTTAAATACCTATGTATATAATGGATTTTTGTCATAAATATCCATAAATAATATATACGATATACCCTTTAAACATAATATGAATATAGACGGTATCTGATATGGAGCTAATGAGATAATATTGTTAACCTTTGTGTGAATGTTTTAATGAATCATATTTTTTTGAAAATTTTAACTAATTTTGATTGTTCTTAAAGTTATGCATGCATTTCAACCACATGTTGAAAGTTTTCTAACATGTTCATAATAAATTTGTAATTAAATGTTCAAAAATCGTTAAATGTATTAATTAATAATATTTAATCACCCTATAATACAAACAATAATCATTTACTAAAATATGAAAATTACATAAAACGAAATATATTCAAATCACTAAGTATAATATCTGTTATCTGTATACCTAAATTATAATATAATATTTTCTATAAAGATAATATACAACTAATAATTAACAATATACAACCCATGTACATAACAGGTCATACAATGTCATCGCTTCCACATGTTATTATCAAAAACCAAATAAAAGCTCAAATGTCTGTCTGTACCCGGGTTATAGTAGTTCATATACAATACTTATATTTATTTAGTCAAAAATACAAATTTTATATACTATACATATAGAAAATATATGTTATTATAATTTATGCTAGACTTTAAATATTATTAGTAACTTGTGAAATTAACGGTACAATCAACTCAAATCTATACTTAGGATTTTTCATATGGGAAAAAAGCATGTTTCAAATAAATGGGCAATAATTACTAGTACCAAGTTGAATAAATAAATAATAATAATAAATTGTTATATATACTTATAAAGGAGATAATTAAATAATTATTATCCATAAACATTGTTTTTTTTTATAAAATTCAATATTTCACGTTTATTATGTATATACAATCATGTAAATACTCTCACTATTCTACTTTATTTATATAAAAACGACACATTTCTGCAGACATTTGAAAAATCGATAACAATAACAGTATTTTAAGTCAATAAGGAAAATAATATTGCAGTATTTAACAGTGTATTGTATTCCAATTATATAATATTAGTAACAATTTAATACATTTAAATTTTAATATATTTACTATTAAGAAGATTATAAAATTATAGTAGAAGGTCGTGTGGGCGTCCACGCATGCAGTAGGTATGGACACACTTTAACGTCTATAGAATTTTGCGTTGCTAGCAGACAAAAGTTCTTATTTTGTAGTTACTTAACTTATCATATAAATGTACACTATAGTTGCTTTGTACTAAGTTGACCTAGTTTACATGATATAATATTATGTATGTCTATATAAAGTATAAATATATGTATAGAGTAAATTAAAGATAAATTTAAAATAATAATATTAACCATATAAATTCTAATTCATTATTAACAAAAAAAAAATAAAAATAAATGCTTTAACATTAATATAATATGTATAACTATTTTATTTTATGATTAATATATTTTTTTATAAATTAAAATGTTAAAACCTATATGACCTTAAAAGTCCTCGGGAAAATTCCAGAAGAATGTGACAAGTTATGTATAATATATGGTCTAAAATCTAAAGGAAGAGGTATATATTATATTGTATTCAATGATTATTATATATTATATTTATTCGTCATTATTCTAAAAAACAGTAATATTTTTTTTTTTTACATAAGACAAAGTCATTATTTTAATTAATATTAATATAATAAATTATTTTTTGATATCATATTATACCGTAACAGTGTTGTATGTGGGCTTGTATGCGTATGCTTATTTACCCACACACCTACGAATTACTCCTATAATACACATAATATATTTAAAAATATTTATCTGGAAATATGTCCATCAAATCGACTGAAAAAATGCAATTTATTGGTTACTATATGCACGAATACTCGATGTATTTACACTGTGTTAATAAAGTTAATTACATATTATCAGTTTTTGGTTATTTATTCATAACATTGTCTCTATGGTTATAATAAATGATAATATATGAGATATAAAAATATAATATAAAAAAATAATGATATTTAATAATATATTTATAAGAAATAAAACAGCTTACCATACTTTGTAAAATTAAAAAAATTAGATATGTGTAGTACACATTGTGTACCTACCCCATAATTAATATTTTAGGAATCTATTTCCAATGAAATATTTTTATTCAATAAAATAAAAATTGTTTCATTAAAGTGTTGAAATTTGGAGTGAATTGCATTATGGTATTACGTTTATAAGCCAATAAGCTTTATGCATTTTTACACTTATTGTAATTTGTAAGTACTTACATTGATTAGTTAAGAAGACGTCGCACCTGCATGTGATGTCTTCGTCTTACACATGTACGATAATACGATAAAGACAAAACGCGTTTACGCAGTCCGAGTAGAACTCGCTCAATTTTGGTTCTAGAGTAAATATACCTATTATAAAATTAAAATATGACAGTATTTTGGAGGGCAAGACGATGAGTTTTTTTTCCATTATTCCTAATATAACGTTCATTATATCGTTTGGAAATAGAAAAATTTCTAAATTTTTGAATAACCTTTAAATTTTCAACATTTAAACTTTTTAATAAAAACTCATCGCTTATTACCCTTCATAATAGTTAGTTTTATACTTCAATAATCATAATTTAACATTTTAAGATTTAATTTAACGTATAGGAAATATTGTTTTCAGTAATATAAGTATAGTACAAATAGTGTATTGAAATTTGGTTTGAAAGGTCACAAAAAACAAAAGTAAATTTTAATGTAAAAATGTATTTCAAATGAAACACATGATAATAAACAAATGTATAAAATAAAGTTATTACTTTATGCCGGAAATGGTGTTCAATTTTTCAACCATATTCCTTACAACATGTACTACTATATTATAAAAAATACCTATAACAATAAAGAATATAAAAACAAATCAAAATCTTGTATATCCATGGTTCCTGTATAAATTCATTATTGCTACTTGTAAAACCGGCCATAAATAATATAGCCAATATAGGTACCTACCATTGTACTAACAATAATCGCTATTTCTCCGTAACATGACATATAGGTACTCGGCGGCTCGTAGAATATAGTTCTAAACTATATCTAAGCTGTCTATAGGTTTTTTCTTTGCACAGGCCAACGCTAGACTGTTTGTCAAAACATTTGAATATAAAAAATGGGCGGTTAACTACCTAATAGGTTATAGTTATAATTCAGTATATATTTGCGTATCAAACGTGTATGTAAAATCATAAATACATAACTGTATTGATGGTGATTTATTGGTAATTGGTATACACTATATACAATATACAAATATTCAGTAATTGGATTTTGTATTGAAAAAAATATTAACCACGGCACTTTGTATACACTCGAATTCGGTATATACCTACATATACCTACCTATACCAATTAAATTGGCATGTTTAGTGATGTACGATAAAAAAAAGTGCGGCGTTTGCAGCTAAACAGGTACTATAACCGATGGGTGATAATGGCGAGTTTCGAACGTTTGCAGACTTTTAAAATTGTAGAGATGGTCGGACCCTCACACGATTTCGGCCAGTGTACTTTTTTGTTATTGCGCCATTGTGGTTTCGAAAATAGTTTAACGTATAAGTACCTACCTATGTATATATATATATACACCTGTACACGGTTCAGAATGGTACATTTTGTACGTGTAATACATAGCGATGAAAAGCGTTTAAATAAGAAAAGTCACCCCTTTATCAAACACATCACACACACACACACACACACACACACATATATATGCACATATTATATACATAAACACAGGAATATGTTATAATGTATGCCGTGATGTTTGGATATCGTGAGGTCGGACGCTATAGTATAGTTTATATCCGCGCGTTTGACATATTATATTATATATATATTATAATATGGTAATTAGTTTGGTCAGTTTGGGGAAATAGTTCGAATTACCTAACCCCGCGAATGCGGGTTTTCGCCATGATACACGTCCACGTGTAGGTACGTGCGTTTAATGACCGAGTCCATTCGCTACGATCGCGGTACCCAAACGTTTCGCATTGATTTTACTAGGTAACTGCGTGGTCATATTGTACATTATATGGTATAGGTATAATCGTCGATAATATATTTTATGGTCTTCCTGATCAGTATTCTATAAAGCAATGGTGTGCCGTGTACACGCAAAAAGTCGAGCTTGATTCAACTACGCGGAAACGTACGTAGTATTATAATCGTATGCGGTAAAAATGTATAAACGTTCCGGTATACCGGAAGCTTACCGCGGACACCAACTAATCAAATATAAACCGGGATTGACGTTATAATTATTGTGGTTTTTACGAGTTTATCAAACACTATATATATACGTAGATAAACGCGATTAAATCCTAGAGATGTGTTTACACACGGGGCCGGGCAAACGCGCAGGTATAATAATAATCGCGATCCACCGACATTATACTACGCTATAATATAGTAAATATTTTGTTATGACTGTAGTGAAATATAATTATATAATATGACTTCGAGACTCAGCACTTCTGCACACTAATGCAATAACATAGAAAAAAAAAACTGAACGACTATGCGCGCGGATACGTTATAATAATAATAATAATACCTATATGATGGAAACGGTCAGTTACGCATACAGCTATAGGCTGTTGCAGTTGTGAGGAATAAAATATAAAAATACAATATCTTTAAAAGCAATAATAATGATGTCTAGGTTTTCACAGTCGTCGTTCATTTCTTTTAAGAAAATAGTAACATACCAACGTTGTTATATTATATATTATTATTGTTATATGTTAGATTTATATTGCCTAAATCAGTGTTTATCCGATTCTACAGATTTATGAAATGACGTACGTCATTATATATTTTATGTTTTTTTTTTTTTTATATAAGCTCAACACGCAATCAATATTGTTTTAATTATTATTTAATATTAATAAATTATCATTGCCTACAATGTAATACTGATATAAGTATAGTATAGGTACACAATAAGTTTGTTGATTTATTTTTTTGTTTTATCGTTTTCGGTTATACGTTATTATGTCGTGTCGAATGTCTAATTGAATCGAATCGTTTCAATTTTGTACTTGCATGTGTTGTGTGTATTGTGTGTGTTCAAAACTTCTTATTATTTGTATACTTTATTGACGTGTTAAACGTCTTCTAAAACTTCTATAGTTTTTACTAAGTAAAATGATTTCAATAATTCATAAACAACATAATAAACAGTGACAAATTAAACGTTTTCATTAAATTCGACCTTCCTTTATGAATTTTAAGATTTAAAAAATTGCCTTTGAATCTCATGACTTTCGATTTTTCATTACTGATCTGTTTTTAAATTCATTATATTATACCTTTAATTCTCTGTTTTACGTTCAGTGTTATGATATCATATTAACATAATTTAATGTGTATGAGTTAGAAAAGTGAAAATAGTTAATATTATGTCAATATTTTATATTTTGTTATTGATTATTTTCTTCTGGACCGATCTTTACATAACATTATTTAAACAAAAATACTACAGAAAAAAATTACATCGTCGTCACTCGATTCTTAAATTGGCCTAATGTGGTGTGTTTACCGTATACGCATTGATTTTAGCATTATAATTTTCTGCACGAGTGTCGAATACCTATATAATAACATTAACCTTTATCGCATCATAGGTGAAAATAAAATACAAAAAAATGCTTGCTTTGCTTCAAGCGTTATAATTAAATTTTTACTGTAGATAATTTTCTAAAATTATTTAGTTTTTCACGTTGTTGCTACGTATTGAAAATCTCAAAAATTTAAAAGTATTATTTTGTATTTAATATATCCAAACATTTTTTATTTGTATACTTGAGATTTGAAAATGTAATCCATATATGTCCCTCCAAAGTTGTTCTTACAAAAATTATTTTAAAATATCGTAAAACCATATTCATAATATTATTCGAAAAGCGTTCAAGTTACCCGTTAGTTCAAAATTATGATATTTATAGATTTTATTAAAACGACTATGCAGCAGAAACTGCAAGCTCTCCGCTTTTTTTTTATAATTTATTTGAAATAGTGACGACAATAGGCTCGCTGTTAACATAAGCATTTCTGGGAAAATAACATTTTTTTTTCAGTCAAAATATTTACCATAATAACTTAAGGAATATTCTATGCACATATAGTTGGTAATTTTTCAACAGACATCACGGGTTTTATTTATGAAGAAAAATACTACAAATTTGTTTTTAAAAGAGTTTGAATAACTTGAGGGGGTTAGATTACACCCTCTTATACCATCTTCCACGATTTTAGCCGATAAACGTAACGTTAAAATATATATTACTATTGTATATATATATTGTAATATGTATCACATTTTCGTTTCACTTGTTGCATGTGAATAATCGTTTATTTTCTGTTCGACAATAACGGTGATCGGTTGAGATATATCAAATTTTGTTATTGATAAAATAAACGTATTAATTTATTAGCAAATAAGTATCATAATATTCATGATCATTATATAGATCAGATAATGCATTATGATGGTAACTTATTAAGGCGTTTAGTACTGAAAGACCCAACATTTTTCTATTTTTTGGTTTTCTAATGGCCCAAAACACCGTTAGTAAATTTAAGCCCGATTTACCTTTATTAGTTTATTTAAGTATTTTGAAAAAAAAAATACTTCATAAAATGCACAAATCTTTTATGTCACGATATATCACTATATTATTGTGTAGCTTTCATTTGATTATAAGTAGAAATCTACTACACATTGTTAATTAATAAAAATATTTTGTCAAACAATAAAAAAATGGAGTTTAATAAAATGTGAAATTAAAGTGAATTTTTTACCTAAAAATAAAGTCGGACTGGGAATAATAAAATAAAGTTTTACGTTGCAAACAAAGAGGACCACCCAAAGCTTAAGATTTTCACGTTATTATTTTATTAATTTTTAATTGTATTGTTGGTATCTAATAATATTATTCAATTAATTGTTGTTTGTTCATGTATTTCATGTATAAGATCGTGAATATTGACACATACATTTACGTTAAATTTTTAAAACTAGTCATTTTTTTTTTTTAAGCAGGACCTTGCTAATTGTATATCATTACCACCGATTTACCAGTATTATGTTCTTTAGTATTCCAATTTTTGATGTATAAATAAATAATTATTTTTCGAATTTAAAAATATTGAGTTATATCAAATGCATAACTATAAATTAAAAATTGTGTAATTTTATAATACCATAGAAGTATTTTAAGTATATTTATATTTTTAATGGAATAAATTCTACTGAATATTCAATTAATGATAATTTTAGAAATGGCTTTGAAAAACATTGTACCACAACGAACACACAATATCACATACACAGGTGTTAAAGGCTTAAAGCTTAAAGCGCATAATACATACCGCGTACAATATTCAATAAATAGTATATATTATGTTATTAAAAACAATGACAAAGTGACGGCTAATATTATACATAGACATTATAAAACCAATCACAATTTATTATTGACTAATACTATTATAAACCATTAAACGAAACAATTAACAAGCGAACATATCATATAATATAACAACAATTATCAACGTGTATGAATCTAGCCCATAAATCAATCTAAGACCCGACTCGTGTGCGCTCGTGGGTGTATCATCGTAGTACTGCTTTGGCGCTTTGATTGAACGACTTGCCGCACAAACCTCACAGATAAAGTTTCTCTCCCGTGTGCGTCTGCCGATATCTCGTTTGCGTGCTATTCTTATTGAACGACCTTATTTCATGGGTATACGATCTCTCGTCCACGCGCGTCCTCCAACAACGGGTTGAATCGTTAATATAATTGTAATGCTTTTTATCCCAAAATCGGAAATGTCGACGTTATCACTTATATTGTCTCCGGTCTTCGTTATTAATAGATGCACCGAATAAATGTTGACAACATCCGACTTTGTTCATTTACATAATTAACTCGTATTCGTTTTTCGTGCGATTACAATATAAGGTTAAACTAGACATCTGTTTTTAGTCGATTAGAATTAAATTTACTGTCATCGCCAGATTTTCTATAGTCAGTATTTTGTTGTACTACCATTTAAATTTATGATTATAAATCAAAATAGAATAAGCATTATGAATAATTAAATAAATACAATTTTATTTTTATTTAAATTTAAAAATATTTAGTATTATATTATCTTCTATAAAAATAATTAGAATTTATTTTTTTTACCACATAATATTATTTATTTATATTTTTAAATACCTAAAATTGTATGCTATCTTAATTCACATATAAGTATCTATGATATAACTAAATGCCAATTATTAACTTTTTATTTATTTATTTTTGAAATATTTATACAGTCAATAATGATTATTTTTTTTAATATAATTTACATGTTCTGATGTATTTAAATATTCCTCGATAAGAAAAAAAATGGAGATAAATCTATGCCTACATTTTTCAGTTGTGTTTTAAAATACATAGTGCAATAAAGAAAATCCTTTTAAAACATTAATGATTTGATTATTAATATTAATGAATATTACAGTGTAATGTGAACGCTCAAATACAATGAAAATAACCAATGCATGATATTGCGATTCGTATTTTAATTTCACTCTCTTACATTTTAAAACTACTTATGAGGGAGGGAGGGTTCAAATTATTAAACTTTAAACTCAAGTGTATGAGCATAATATGTGATACGTATGTATTATTTATTACATGGTGTATGAGTGAGCTTATGGGGTACATGGTTAAACATTTTGTTTTTATAGAATATTCCAAATTGTCTAAATAAAAATAAAATACAAAATTAACTTTATCCATTAAAGGTAGACTGATCCTATAAGATGGTTTTTTTCAATTGTGGGGGGGGGGGGTGGAATAATGTGTTAAAATGCACTACACTTAGATCGATCATTATACATTTTTTAATACCCGATGTCTATATATTTTAGTACTTATGTCATATATACATACATAGAATATAGATATAATATATATAAATAAATATTGTGTAGCTTATCTGTATATATTATATGTCTTACACCTTATTGTTTTCTATGCATCTCTAAAGTATATTATTGTATAATACGATATATATTCGTATATACGTACGTTAAATTGTCGTCTCTGCGTCGCGACTTTGATTGCCGCCGGAGCGATGCGCGTGTATAGGCAGCTACGTCGGGTTTTCAAAATCTCAAGGGACGTTCACATATTATAGCAGCATCAGCGACAGCGCTAGAAAACTGCAATATTATCGACCAAAAGTAGTCACGAGACCCCGGCGAAATTAAAATGATATAGCTAGGTTGTGAGGTCACAGGTAACCGAAAAAAAAATACATTAAAATTAATCGAATAAGTCCTAGCAATGCTCTGAGGCCCTCGGACCGTTTTAATGGACACTAAACCCCTCTGCCCTTCTCACCATCGAAAATCACATCGAAGCGCCCTGTACGACCTATATAATAAATTATATACTCGACGGTGGTTTATGTACACAAGTCGTGATGTGGGAGGCTGGTCATATATATAATATTACACGCCACACGTGTATTTTCCAGTTTCGACAATAATATCATATTTTAAATCATATCATTTTATTTATTATATTATATAAATAAATAAAATAATATACCACGATCCAAGACGGTGATGGCTGAACAGTGAAAATTGTACAATAATTTGAATAATGTTTATTATATATATATATATATATATATATATATACAGTTATGGCTAGTATATATGAATGCACTAGGAAATTATAATTCTCGAAGATTCGTAGTATACTTAGAATATAAAAAATGTTTTTGATCAGAATCGGTAGTGTTGTCGATTATTAAAATAATATATTGAATGAATTGGGACGCCATTTTCATGGTTTATTTTTGTCACCATTTTTCGTAAGCATTAATCACAAACATATGTATTATTATTATTATCACTTGAATACTTATAAAAGTTTTATAATATATGTAGGTATAAACTCTACTGCGGATCCTGCTCGGGTCTCATCATCGAGTTAAGTATGTAAACGAAAAGACAATTAAATTTGCTAAGATTTTCCACTGTAACAATTTTAATGTAAATATGTAATTTTCCACTACTTTTCAAGTTTTCACTGTTTCTTTAATGACCCAATACAGACAAATGAATCACATTCTGTATGTAAATAAAATATAAATATAAATGTTGATTGTTTAATAAGTTTAACGGCTTTAAAAGTGTTTTCGATTCGATAACATTTATGTGCTATAATTGTCAGTAAATATAATAACTATAAATCTCATTGTGATATAATATCACGATTGATGGGATGACGATTATACGGTTGTCGGTATGACGGTATACTATATATTAAGAGGATGTAAGTGCACTATTTGTTTTTTATTCTCTTACCCACGCACAATGTAGTAAATTTATATTTAACTAAACCAATTTTGTGTTGCTAGCTTTAATATTAGAGTGAATCGACCAATGATCATCAACCTTAAAGGTAAGAATATATAATTTAAAAATCCTTATAATAAGCTTTGAATTTTGAAATGAGTTCTTTGTGTAATACTATACCTATACGACTATACAAATTGAAGATAGAAAAACCATAATATAAAGCATATATAATACATAAAATATGTTTTACATACCAACGAAGTATTTAAAAAACACGATATAATATAAAGTATAAACTGGAACTTCTCAAAATTAATATATATTTCAGTTTATGAATTTTTTAATTATATATTATCATTAATTATTAATATGCTTTTAGCAATTGTAAAATTCAGAAATATATCTATAAAACTAGAAAATCTCAAAATATGCACTAAGTATGAGCTTTTAATATTTTTTTCGTGGTGTCTTGAAACTAGTTTTTAACTATTTTTCAGTAATAATACAATTGTCTACAAGTAAACATGCAAAATAAATGAAACAACTTTCGAGCTCTGTGATATAATATAACAATGTAATATACGAGTAACACTTATTTCCGAAATTTTTTTTCTTAGTCAATACTTTATAAAAAAACCAAATAGATTTAAAATGCATGGGATTAATGTTAAGAGAAAATAATGGACTGGTTATTTTGGATGTTATTTAAAAAAAGTAACTCATCATGTAAAAATTAAAAGTAAATTAATTTTTTTATTAGCTCGTTAATAGTTACGAATATTCTTATATACCAGTAAATATATCCTCCATATAAATGTAGAAATGGATATAACATAGGTACTCACCACTCATAGGTATATCTATTAAATATCTATTTATAACATTTTCTAATTGATTTTAGATCAATTGTCTAAAATTTGACAACAATAGCCTGCTGAGTTCTGATATATTGTTGAACTGCAAGAGTATAGTTTGGCCAGTAACTTTGCGCTTTATACAGTGCATTTTTCTCATCCGCAGCAATTGTTCAACATAATAATATAATTACAATTTTGTCCAATTTTCTTCTAACAAGAAACTATTTCGAAAGACAAAATTTGTATCATGCACACAGATAAATAGTATGGTATTAATGTATTATATAATTTTTCAAACTGTCCAATATAATAATAATAATTATTAAAATATTTAGACATTCAATTGCACTGCATTATTTTATTCTATAAAATACGCTATATGAACAGATTACAAATTTAAAACGCTGTTCCGCGGTCTAATGGTCTACTGGGAGCTAGATTTTAGACTGCAGTTTGTTTACTTGTATTTTATATTCAAAATACACATCTAAATATCGAATAAATAAATGTTGAACAAGTATTCAGAAATATTTTTCAAAACATATGAATATTATTTTCTTTAACCTAATGTATAATTTTTGTACATAAAATAAAATAATTATTACAATTGAACGATAATAGGTATTACCAATATTATTATTTATTATATTTTACATACGAGAATAAGATACGCTTTATTAATGTTATACATTTTAATTTTGGTATAGGATATTTTATGTTTTTTAATGATCACTAATAAGGTTTATACATTTATTATACATTTTTCTAAAAATAATTAAAATATAAAACAATAATACTAAAGAATATGTTCAGAATATATGCATGTAACAATTATAATTGTTTTTTTTTTTTTAAATTATTTATAATAGTATTAAAATACTTTTATTAGAACACTTTACAAGACTGTTTGACGGACAACTAGAATTTACCAAAGTGGTGGTTTTCAAAACTTAGAAGTCTCATGGGCCAGATTGTCCCTTGAACGACTTTTGTTTGTGTTTGTTTATTTTCTTATAAAAATTCTAAAAATATAAATTGTAAAACGCCGCGTGGGGCAGATAAAAAGGTTCGCTTGCTGTCGGGTATCCATTCCCATATCCCTATAGTAAACTCTAGTTTAATATCTATACTTAAATAACTTTAATAATATAATATTAGTTTAATATATAAAGTATATCTAATTTGTTGGGTCTAATATCTTTTTCACTGATATCACTATAATATTTTATGTATAATTTACATATAAAAATATATACCTACATCACAAGTGTACTTGGTAGACGTTTAGACCATTATAATGATTAATATCCGATAACCGTTCGCTATTGTTATAATTTTGTTCTCTATACAAGTTTAATGTATTATTAAATAGAATAATCTACGCGTAGGTACAGTGCGATGATACCTATGTGTAGGCACAACACTCGTCAATAGACGACAATATAAATACACGCGAAACGTATTTAGTCTCAGCAGCAGATCGGGACGGGAGTGACGGACAATCAGGGCCGTTATATAGTGCTTTTGTTTTTTCAGCGGGTAATTTTTAGATTATAAGCGGGCAGTGCGTACCAGCTGCTCTAGCTATCGGTTTTGCATTTAAACGACGACGCCGCCGCGTGCTTCCGTTTTTCGATGACATATTATATATTTAGAACGAAAAGGTCAAAAAGCTTAACCACTCCGCAGTAATATAGACGGGGAATTGAGTACGCCGATTAGTATATTATATTTCAAACTGATCGATAGGTTTTCGAAAAAAGGAGAAAAAACAATCGCGCCGCAACGATAATAATATTATATATAGCCACAGGAAAATATAAGCACTTTTGTTTTCGTCGAAATCTCGACGGCGTCTTCATCGGGTCAGGACGAATAGAACTACACGGATCGCTTGCGGCAACGTCAATATTATACTGCACCGGCCGGAGACGCGCGTAGTGGTGTAGGTATATATTTTGCTGTCGCGGTCGACCGTAGTTGTCTCGTCTGCGTGTTGTTGTCGTTGTTGTTGTAGTTTTAGACTTGTGTAGTTGTTATCATAGGACGTAAAGTATTTTTAAAGTCCGTTCCGTCTCTACTCAATACTGCGACAGTACTGTGTGTGTATATATATATATATTTACGCGTGTGTCGCAAACAGCTCGACCCGGCGGCGGTCGTCGTGACGGACGCGAACGTTTTAATTTCGTCCCTCTCGCACGCCGTATAATATAGTCCGTCGCAGTTTCCAATGCGACGCGAACGGTTAGATGTTTTCCCGCGGTCGCCGCCGCCGCAGTGCCCCTGTTTTCGTCCGTTCGATATATTATTATTATTATTATTATTATACATACACCGTTTATATGATATCGTTTTCGGCGTGACTGCATACGCGCCCCGTGTTTCTGTATATAGTACGCGCTCGACCGCCATAATATATTAATATAATATAATATATTATACGGACGGTTGATCGATATATTCCGTATAATGTGTGTGTGTGTGTGTGTGTGTGATATAATATATTTTGTACACTATACTCGGTATACCTATTATATATACAGCATACACGACCGACCGGAGACGACGCGATAACGGGACGTGTCAGGTCTCTCGCGAAGAGCGCAGTGGCTGGCTGCGGTGTCGCGGCGGGCGGTGCGTGGTCGGGCCGAGCGACGACGAAAATACGGTTTCGGACGTCACAGACTTTGGCCGGAATCGTCTGCGGCGGCGGCGGCGGTAGCGGTGGTAGTACCCGTCATCATTATATTATAAGCGAACACACACACACACACACATACATACTACATACATATATGTACAGGGCGAGTTGAGAGTTTATATATATATATATATACACGAATACGATATTAAAAGCTATATATATATATATATATGGTCGGAAAACACTTCGCGGCCCACTCTGTGCAGTGTATATATAATATATATAAATATAGTGTATACATATACAGTCCACCCGGTGACGACGGCGGCAGATTGGATTTTTATTGTACGCCCGTTATATTATATTTGATATATTATATATATATATATGTTTCTAGTGTACTTATATATTTAGGCCACGCGCGAGGGTGGTTTTTTTCATCTTTTCCGCGCCGCGTCGCTTTTCCGACGGACCGTAAAACGATATTATTATATTATATATATATATGTATGTACGCACACGCACACACGGTCCGCTCGAAATCGCCAACGATTGAATCCTACTACGTCGACGTATATATAAGTATAATAATAATAATAATAATTCTTTGTACGGATCCGAATATAGTCTCACTGTGTGCTGAGATCGCCGTCTGCAGAGCTGTTATACGCGACAACGGCGACGAGCATATATATATATATAATAATATAATAGTAATAACCTAATATCTTTCGAGTGCAGACATACGTGTCTACGTGCGATTCGTTTAATATTTTACTGTAATGTAGAGAGCTATATGGGCCATGCTGCTGCAGTGTGTATTGAGTACATATAAATAATAATAATATTATATATTGATCCGTGCCGTGTCGTCGGGTGCCGCTGCGTGTGCATATACGGTCGTCGTCGCCGGACGTGTGTGGCGCGGTATTCGATTTCCAATGTTTTCTCACGCGAGAGTTTGATCGGAGTCCGTGTCGTCGTTCGCGGTGTAGTCGTCGGCTATATAGTGCTTGTATATATATATATACACCTATTAATTAGAGATAAAAGTCGTGTTGGGGGGAAAAAAAAAGAGAAGAGAAATACGAGTACGTACGACGGACAGCGGTACCTAATAATGTGCGTCCGACCGACCCGCGATTACGATCCGCTGTTCGGAGTTGCGTGAGAAGTTGCAATACGTCTTGTTAACTAACAACTGCAAGACAATATAAATGCGACGGAGCAATAGAATCGCTTTCATCCGGGGAAAAGAATAGAAAAAGCAATGTTGTGGGCAGCCTGCGGGGTGCATCCCCACAAGTGAAACGCAATAATAATATATGACTTGATTTGTTTTACATCGATAATAATTAAAATAAAACCGACGTGACCCACGGCCTATTGCGGGTAATCCGAATTTAAATATGATGATGAACCGCACGCCGTCGTATTATAACGCGTTTTAGGTATATATTGTTTAAAAATTAGCGTGCAAATAATATTATATGTATTATATCATGCAATTTTGTATGACGTTTGAAAACAGATAATTGATGTCTCGCGGAAATCCAACTCGAATACCATCAAACTCCAAGTTCGTGTATCACGCGTGTCAAACGATCCAATCGCACGAGAGAGAGAGAGAGAGAGAGAGAGAGAGAGAGTATTGACTTTTTGACGAGAATGTAACTTTATATTATTATTATGGTATTATAATATATCGTATAGAGTTGTTAACACGAAGAAAAGTTTTAATAATGCACCTCCTCCACGTTTAAACTAATTCAACCAAGCAAAATACAATCTTGAATATAGTCATTTTGATATTTTCAATTTGTAAACTGAATACCAAATGTATAAATTATAACATTATTTCTACGGTAGAATTTCTTTCTTTTTTTTTTTTTTTAATTGGGATTTACTTAATTATGTCATTATCATTTTATTACTAATATAATTTTTAGAAAAAAATATTATTTGTTTCGTATTAAAATGTTTACGAAGTCCGACTTATGATTCTATGTAACTCAAACAAGAATAAAACATTAGAAATAGAATAATCTGTGTGATAAAATAAATTATGTAAAAATATATTTAAATTACAGCTAACTTTTTGTTATCAATAATAATAACCTTCAATATCTATAAGGTATATTAACCAATAGAAAAACTCAAAAATATTATTCTTTAGTTGCAATTTTAATATCTAACATGATTAACGTTGCCTTTGAATGCAAGTAAGTAATTAAGTGTTAAAAACATATTAAATATTATAATTTCAAATTCAAAATTATGTAATAATACTATAATAACCAATAATAATATGTATATACATAAATATATATATATATACACCTCTTATAAAGTATTATGAAGAAATCCAAATGTCAAAAAAAAAAAAAAACTTCTTCTGCTCTGATTGATAGTATTTTGTGTAGAAATGTACTTTGAGTAATATATTTAGTCAAAACTATTTGGTATCAACTATCGGTACATCAGCAGCTAATAATAGTATTTATTTATTTATTTTGTTATAGCGAATAGTGACGACAAATGAATATTTTTTAACTGTTATATTTCAAAAAGACAATTCTTTCTCGGTCTAGTTGGATATAGTATTTTTGCGCCAGCCGTACCCGAATGCCAAAGGCGAGCGCATCGCTTTCGGCATTACCCTATAGTTACGGCTCGGCCGGGTTATGTCATTTTCCGCGCGTTTGTTTTAGTCGAGGGGTATTATAATATGGCGGTATATCATTAGTTTGGTTCGGTCAGAATATTGTTCGCATATAAGTTTGGTATCCCACGAACAATTTGACCCACCTACCTAATGCATATGCATATTATATTATATATACGTATACTATATTATACGTGCGTCGTCATTTGTATGTCTGCCGTGTGTCGTATATGTGGTGTGTCAGTCTTGCACCGTGAGTGTACAATATTGCAATTTGAGTTCAAGTTTTGTTTTTTTTTTTTTACTCATGGTATTGAATACCTTTAAATACATATTTACTACGTTTATGTGCAGCAGTTAATGCGAATTAACTCAATGATGCGCATTAAATTAATTCGCATTAGAGAGCGGGTTTATATGCACCTAAAATATCAAGATTATAGATGTTAAATAAAATTATAAGTCAATGCGAATGTTTTTTGTCCATCGCGCTTTATACTTTGGATTCCATGACCAAAATGATTATAATTTGGCATTTTAAAATTCCCGCTAAAATATTAATTCGAATTAAAGCGTTTACGCGCATTTCTTAATCTCGGAGTAAGAGTTAATTCGATTTGACGAATCGAATTAAATAATAAATGCGCATCGGCTTAATGCGAATTAAAAATGCGTTTATGTGCACCTAACTCTCGGAATAACTCAATGCGCATTAACTGGTGCATATAAACGTAGTAATTATTATTAGTATATCGAACACTTTTTTGAATACCATATTGTTCAATTTGTATCGAATAATGTTTTTATCAAGTATAATTGGTATTGACAATTAATTTAAATTTTCTATTGAATACCTACAAAATATATTTTTGTTTTTAGTTTCAGGTGATTTGATTTCTTTTTTTTTTTTTGGTAATAGTTTTGTTATAGATTTAAACTTAACCGCAGTAAATGATTTATAACTTCAAAATGACAAATGCGATTTCATGAAACCATTATAGTTACTAAAATGTAACATTTACTACGTTTTTATGATGACGTTAAAACTGTTTTAGATCCACGGTGCGCGGGATACTTGTATTTTCACTAATAAAAAAATAATAAAATAACTCAAACTGTCAGTAAGAAAGCGAGTATCCGTGGATTTAAAACCGTTTTAACGTCGCCGTATAAGTATAGGAATTGAGAATATTGGTCCATTTTGAAAACAATACTATACATTATTTTGCTATCATCTATGTATATAAATTAATGCACGTTTGAATAAGGCTTAAAGACTTGAAAACTACTAAACCAATTGCAATCAAATTGTATATAGGTATACATATACAGACTTGAGGAATATTTCGGTGTTCAATTACCTATATAAGGTGGCTCACACAGGCATTTCGTTTTGGATCACGAAAATCAAATAATTATTTTGTTTTATATTATTCTATGTATATATGTTACCGGCAAAGTATATAGACTTGTGTCTTGTGGGCAATGTAAGAAAAATTATACAGAATTGCTCAGTCTAGGTTGGGCAATGTAAACCAAAAGTGTTTTTTTATATAACTATAAACCTTACTAATCTTATTTAATATTTTATTAGTTGAATATTATTACCATAATTATTTATTTTTATAATTATTATTGAAATGAAATTCTGAGTTGGACTTTTAAATTTTTCCCCTGCAACCTTACATTTACATTTTTATTTGAATATTTTTGAGTACAATTCTATCATAACCATATCCTCTTAAATTTGAATATTTCCTCATTACTTTTCTTAATGTAATTGTTGACCAGGCACATTCTCTAACTAATTGTTTATTGCACGTAGTCAACTGGTATAGAGAGAACACTATATTTAAACGCTAAAATATCCACGGCTACATCGATTATCGATTGCGCTGTACTTAAATAATAAATAGTATTAACAACTCAATGATTATTGTACAATATCTTAAAAGGTAAACCCGATTTACCGAAGATGAAAATATAATCTTAAACGACGATAATTGATGAGATAATATTGAGAGTTTTGTATATTAATAGTATATCGGTACTTCGTGGCTCACACTATAGTATTTGAAGTACCAACAGACAATTGTTTCATAATATTTTACTATTGGTTCTATGCTGTCATATCTGGTATCTATTACTTTATAAATATAAAATATAAAATATAAAATTTGTATATAATGCCAAAAAATATAATATTTACTAAATTGGCTCTAATATTATACTTAAATACCCTCCTCACTATACCTAATATACTATTTCTTAACTGTTTAACATATTTAAAAAAAAATTTACTCAAACCGTATAAGTTTTGTTTATAGCTTAGGTTAAAATGCCAAATTTACTACGGGCAAAGTAACTTAGATTGGTCAACGTATAATCCTGCTCGGCCAAAATAGTATTTTTAATATACTGCCCAAAAACACCAGGCAAAGTAAACATATACCTGTATAGTAAACATGTCCAGATAAGATAGTCTACTTTGCCCGTAACATATAGGTAATAGGTACATTATATTTATATATAATAATTATATATAAGCTTGTAATAACTTACAGAAATAAAAGAGACTTTTATATAATCTATATACATATATACATATAGATGATCGTATGTCTGTAGCTTATATACTAAAAAACTACTTTACCGATTTTGACGAAAATTAAAAAAATTGTTCAAAAATATACAAGTACTGTACTAATACGCCGCAAGTGAATTGCCCGTGAACTGAGATACGCTATATAACGGAAATACACCGATATAGCACTACTTTTATATTAGTTCATTTTTTCCAGGACAATTGATTTTCTACAGGTATATAGGTGTACTATATATCATAAACATTAAAACAGAAATACATAATAATATATATATTAAGTGTTTTACTATATAACAGAAATAAATTGGCCAAAATATTGAGTATACGTATTATTCGGTAAGTAACTTATAAATATATTTCACCAACTACCTGTCTTACTATGTGCCTACATATTATACGCTATAATATATATTATATATGTATATGGTATATATGCGATTTATCTATATAATATATTGAATTTGACGCATATGTTATATAGATATATATGTTTTAATGTTAAGAATTTTCAGATACCCTTGAAATGTCGCTGAGAGGAAAAAAAAGCTAACACAATAATACGATTTTGGATTTGTAACGGTCCCCAAGGACGTAAATATGGTATTACCGATGTCGGGGTCGACAAAAAATATTGAAGTATCTTATTTCGACCAACCACGTTTATGTTTATCTTCTACGCGTATATAGCACACAATAATATAATGCATAAATACCTAGTAATAATATAGCACAGTATAAAAATACATATACTCTTATATAATGGTGACCGTCGACCATGAATATCGAGCGTCTATTTTATATTTCATTTTCTCAAGTATTACAGTAAGTTTCACGGATTTTTTTTTTTTTTTTTTTTTATTCAAAAAACGCCATCGTATCAAAAAATATCAGTTATTCAAGTGCGTTACTCTGGTACCGTAAGGTCAACATTTGAAAATTGTTTAGTATTATTCAGCAGGTAATGGAACAGTCATTTTTTTTAATTAAAATTTACATTGTGCATGGATACGGGAGAATTCATTATAAACTAGTGACTTATTAAGTTATCTTAGTTATCTTATACTTCTTACGAAAGCGCTTTTTTTTTTTTAGAATTATCATTTAGTGAAAAAAGGTTGGGTTAGTATCAAATAAATGCTTAGGTAAAAGAGTAACCTTCTAATATAGTTAGGCCAACTGAAATAATTCAACCCATTTACTATAACTAAATTATTTTTTTCCGTATATCGACTGCTCTAGAAACTACTTTGTAAAAGTTGAAAAATCTTTACTATTATTTAAAATATTTTACCAATCCACAAACCACACAAAATTACATTCATGGTCTTATAGTTGTCCTTAGAAAAATTACACAAAACTATATACAACCGAATCGTAGAAGAGATTAATTTATTAAACATAATAACAAGAACAAATTATTAATAGAGGAGTGTGCTAAACTCGGTTTTATCTATAGACAAGAATGGAACTTGACGTGATTGAGATCTAGAACGCATTTTTTTTTTAAATTAAGTTTAAATAAACTTTCGAATTCTATTGTCTCAGACAAGTGACAAGAGACAAGACTAAATCGAAGAAAATCCGGGAAAAAACTGCACGATCATTACCATTTGACCAAGTTAAATTGGAAGATTAAAATCACCTATTATTATAAATGTATAGAATCAGAAAAACATGACCTCGGGGATTCCAATTCAATACAAAATCACGCTAAAACTCTTTCTACCAATTCAGACGATTTATCCCTAAGACTCTCCTCCTTTCTTGATGATTTTAAATCCTCAATCAATCAATTATTAATTTATTTTCTCATTTGTGCTATCAATAAACTATTATTTTCCAATAATGTATTGATATTAGTATCAATAATAATCATCTCATAAATAGTTAAAAAGATTCATAAAAAAATCTAAGACAATCAAACTTAAATAGTATTATTAGACTCCTTCTATATCGTGCAATCCTAATTCCCACACACACGTTGATTTGTATCATTGTATATCGTTTTTATTTTATAAATTACAAATTGAAATTTTCTTAACTGTTAGTTTTATAAAAATGAAACAATATTACCGGTAGTATATGTGCAGTTTATTGCTATACTTTTATTACTATTTTCGAAAAATGTGTATTATTCATTATGAATCTGATGCTCGTATATTGTGTTGTACATTGTTAGCGCGATGACAGTATTAAAGCGCTTCCTTTATTGCCGGTATTCGCCATTCGGTGCTATATAAATAACTGCGTTATAAGTGTAGTAAATATTTTATATTATTATTATTATTATTAATTATAAAATAAGTAATATATTACTGTTCACTATTTATGATATGTTATTACGTTTTTTCGTTGAATTTCTGCATTACCATCCAGTTTACTCGCGGAAAATAAATATCGAACATTGTTTACGCATTTTTGTTTATAAAATACGATACGACTAAACCTTGTTAAGACCTTTGTCCTTTTGAGAGCTTTGAACGACCTCTGTTCGAGACAGTCCAGTGTAAAGGAATATATATGAACCACCCCATTGAAATAATACCCTCCGCTATATATCTTATGTCGGGTTCCAGTGCGGATAATGGGAACTCCTATATATATATATATATATATATATATATATATATATATATATATATATATATATATATATTATGAAAACTGAAAGGCCGCATTTACTTCATTTATTTAAAGTATACGATAATATCGATATACTAAGTATATATATATATATATATATAATGTTATCATGTGATATAATATAATACACGACGAGATCTTATATACGTTATTATACTGGTCTAGGAAAAATACTTCGTTTTCTTTCGCCGCACATATACGCAATAATTATAGTAGGTATATATTTGGTAGTCATCACAACACATAATTTCAAGTCCTAGAAAGGTTTGCTTGGATGAGCAACACATAATCGTGTTTTAATGATACTTACCGCATTACATGTTTGTTATATAATGTACACGCGAGATGCGCACACGTGCATAATGCATAAAATATCTAATATTTATGTATAAATATATGTAACAATATAATTAGGTGGATCGCTCTTCGTGTTATGTGTATATTTTAAAATATCACTATTTTCTCTATAAACGAACGAAGCGGTCAGTTAACCTTTGTCTCGTACGCTCAATAAATGAAGTGAACATTAAAATAAACACGGATATACGATCGCGATGCGGTTGTCTAAATCAGAAAAAAGGTTCAAAAAATATTTGCCACCGTCATAATATAATATTACATTATATTGGGTAGGCGTACGTTCGTGCACATCGGTGATTTTCCATACCGAAAGAAATATGTAAAAAAAATGGATATGGAAGAATACTCGCGGTAATGACGGTATTAAATAACATTAAAAATCGAGGACGGACAGTTGTCGTTTATGCGCGTTTAGTTGTGATGATTGAAATAAAGCACCAACTTAAATGTGTATGCAATTGTGTTGTTTCGTGTTTTTATTCGCGGCAAAGAAATAAGATAATATAAGAATAAAAAGTATTATTATGTGGTAAGCAAAATCGAGTGTTCGATTATATCTGTACCACATGTATTATAATATGTGCGACCTGGGCACACTGACTTTCGATATCGTTCGGAATAACGAAATTAATTTATTCAATATCTAATATAAAATATATATACAACAATAATACGTCAAATATTTTGCAAAACAATAATTAACAGTATTTATCGGAATCAACTTCCATATTGTCGGAACTATAACTCGGAAGTAATCAAAAATCATCTAATATAATATAATAGCGCATATTAAATTAATAAAATAAATATACGTTAGTAAACCAATACTTATCTATTTAATATGTGTTCCGTTTTTTGTTTTTTTTTTTATTCAAATCTATATATACTACTAATAGCCAACAGGCCTTATTTTTAAGAATTCGCCAACTAATATAATATTTTAACACTTGAATTCGTTAACATTTCTGATACGATAAACGGATAATGAATAATATACATTCGATATGATAATAGTATATACACATTATAGTCATTGTACACTATAGAATGGTAAAGACAATTTTCGTATGGGATTTAGAAATAAAAACTTATTGATATTAAATAAAAACGCAAACACGGTTATAGGTATGTAATTAAAATATTAAAATATTCGAAAATATTAAACACCATTATTGTATGCTGTTGTATCTATACGCCGTGCGTTCTGTATTGAGAGTGAACAGATTCGCATTAATTATTTTTGAAAATTCGGTTATTTTCATTGTTCATTATATAGATTATATATAATTTATATTATTTAAAATTTCGGAATTTACGCATTAAAATATACATAAACATTTAATGATCCGTTCACTGTTCATGCTCCCGGGCGTTATCAGCGGACCAGTTATAGAGTAACGGATTGCGAATCGTTCACAGTGACATTTTTTACGAATTAAATGTAAACGTAAATTACACTGTGCACTTTTTACAACTTTTTTTTAGTGTGAGCTTTTTTGATTAACTGTTTGTAATGGTTTTTATCGGATACTTTTACGAGGTGTTGTGGTGTGGCAGACGGCAGTGTGCATAGGTTACCCATATGGTTTTGAATTACACAGTGTATTTTTTTTTTTTTTTTTAATTTCGACTCCAATTCGACTGTTTTTTTACTTAGTAATATTAGTTTTATAAATATCAAATATAACACGCATCGTATGTCTCTGATAGTGGTTATTGATAATACAATATCATATATCAACACCGCGACTAGACAATTGACAAACACGGAAACACGTAATAGGTATACATGCATATATTTGGAGGGAATGATCGAAAATCATCTAGGTATAATAATATCGTGTTTGTTATTTATGTTTATTTCGGTCTTAATCGTTGCGATTGACAACAAATCAATTAAATATTTCATTTTCGTACGGTCGTGTGCGTTTTTATTATTATATATACTTAAATCATTGCTGCTACTTCACGGTATATATTATTATAGACCGAAATTATTTTATTGGCTAACGTGAAATTAAAAACAACAATATTATGATATACTGTAATATAATATTATACCAAATATAAACCCATAATAAACGTAATAGTTCGGTAGCTGAGTATTGTATAATTTGAAATATTGTAGATAAATATTATACGCGTTTTACTCTGCAGATTTTCTTTAAACCGAATGTCGTACGTCGTATTACCACATTTTTCGTCGTCGTCTACATTAAAATATATCTGTGCACACAGACTAGTTTTATTGTAAAAAATCAGCCAGCGCAGCAGTATACACGCAAACATTTTGACATTTTTATAATGTTTGTTTGTAATAAAATCGTCGAGCGACTTTTATTGACGACGTATAATACGCATCGTTGTAAATTATTGGCACAGTGCGGATAACATTAACCGGCGAAATCGGTACGAGTTCATAAGTGAAACTAAAACGCATTATGTATATTATTATTCGCAATAATAATAACACAAAACAAATGAATCGATCGAAGGTGCAGATGGTGTGTATATACTCGTATGTGTGCCGACAAAACAATTTTCGGTATGTAAATATATGCGCGCAATAATCGCACGTAACAACCATTTTCGTTTTGTCCAAGGTTGCAAGTTGTATTATTGCTATCAGTGAAATCCACGTTTCTCTGCAATCACCACAAGTCGATTTTTATCAACACCATCAACGCGCGGCTGTTCGACGTTCATCGTATTATTTTCGTTTTAAATCCAAAATAGTATATTTCTTAAAAACCTATGCATGTTATAAAATCTGAAATTCTATAATCTGCACGCTTTTAGTAAAAAAATAAAAAATGCTGAAAAAATTGTTAATATTTTCCCAATATACATATATTGTCGATCGTTTAATCTTATAAAGTTATAACTGATATCATATTATATGAAGATCAAAACTACAGTTGCTGTTTATATTTAGATTCGTAATGATTAACTGTTGATTTCGATTCAGAATAATAGCAAATCCTGAATATTCACAAATACGATAAATCAGTAAACTCGTTAACTCTTTACACTCATTATATGCATCCATTTATTATGTACCTATATGTGTTTTACTTTGCAACTTAAAACACTATAAATCATACGGTTTAATGATTTATATCATATTTATTATTATCATTATTATTATGTTTAATACAAGAAGAAAAAGTAAACCGTAATTAATAATATAAATTAACTCATAAAATAACGATACACTTGTCTCCGTAGTTTACATATAAATATATAATACAGGTTATTTTTTTAACACTGCGGCAGGAATCGGTTACCATCGCATGTTACTATAATGGACGTTGAAAAACATACTATTTTACGTTGGCATAATAAAATATAAAATAATTATTATTCTTGTTTGCCCGCAACCACTGTATATAATATAGGTATATATTCTGACGCGCAGTCTAGGTTTAATTCTCGGCCATAAATTCGAAATAATAAAGCTGGTTCTGCATGATCCGTGATGAATTGGACTGCATTTGAATGACAAGTATTTGTGCATCCAATCGCGTATCGTCGTGCCCCATAACAACCGCCGACTTCGACTCTGTTTAACCGCAATATTATTATGCATAATCATATAACTATATTATATTATCTCCAGTACATTTTAATTGAGCTATGCGTTATTTTTAGATGAACGATGCCGTCGGTATTTAAAAAAATAATGACTGTTAAGTAGTTAAATATACAAAAAGATCTGCGAAAGCAACAAAAAAAAAAATAAATAAAAGTCAACAAATTTTGGAAACCAAAAGTTTTTGTGTTTGAAAGTTTTCCGCAATAAAGAAAAAAAACTTTAGTTTTTACGTAATTGTTTTCAATATTTAGAATATTTTTCCAAATCTAAATGTAAATCCTTACATTATACTTCTTGTATTTACGGGATACTATAACGCCATCTATGAACGCCAAACGCTTATTACGCATTCTCGCAATACACAATCAAACGACAAACAACGAACCGTTGTCTCACTGTTTAAATGCATTATTCGTCATTACTCATTTCAAATCGTTTTGAACTTATGAATAAAATAAATAAATATAAATGTATTCATTTTGGAATTTTTTATTTGTTTTATTATTAATAATAATAATTTTAAGATAGTATTAATACCTACCGAAAAAAGTAAACAATTAATACTGTATTAAATATAATTTATAGTTTATACTTCTTGCTTGTTTGAAAATCATTTTGTTTTCAACTTATAACAATAATTTAAGAAGCTTTTCATGTGTAATAACAATAGGTACAATTATATAATGAATCTACACTTGATTAATTGTATACGATTTACACAAATGTAACAAAAAAAACATTCAATCTATTAAAAATACTAAGTCAAAAATGCATTTTAAACATTTTATATTCTTAATTTCAAGTATAGGTTCTTTTTTATTTTTTCCACGTAAAACTTTTTATTTAAAAAAAAATAATATAAAATAATATTATTCTTGAGTGCAATTGAAAAAAATTGAAGCGATTTAATCATAACGTCGTGGATACATTTTATTATTTACGTATATTGCAGTAATTATGACTGCGTTTGATAAAATTAAAAATATATATCACTATTACAATAGGACTGTTTCATTGAACGCTCTCTGCTTGTAAGTAATTATAAAATTATTATTTACAATGATTTTAAGTATATAATATTTAACTATAATAGTTGACATTAAATAAAGAATGCGAACGCATAACATTTTTATTTTTATTCATTTTAATATCTACTCGGAGACACCCAAAGGAATTTCTTTCGAATGGCTCCCAGACATTACTTATGTTCATGTATGCATGTATGCATATTATATTGTGTATATTTACCAATATTCTTTCAAAATGTACGTTTAAAGACGAAAATAAAAATCATGTGCGTATATATAAGTGTATAATATAATGACATTTTATTGAAGGTTTAAAAACTATTTTCCAACCCCAAGAACAATGAAAAAAATACATAAAAGACGCTTTTTTAATATACGTTTTTTATAGGCAGGTAGAGTATTTTAAAAAGGAATCTAAAATGTTTCGAAATATCAACTACAATTATGGATTTTACACGAGAGAGTAATTTATATATTAGAAAAAAACATATCAACTTTCACAGAAACAATATTATTATAATAAATAGTTGAGCGAAGACAAAAATGTTATAAATATACAATTCATATTTAAGAATTTAAGAAACGCATAATTAACAAGAAACAGTTCCTTATAACAAATACTAATTTCTTATAATAGCCCTCAACAACTTTGTTATGGATGTTAAGTATTCCAAGATCAGGAATTTTCATATTCATTTAAGCTGTTTATAGATAAAATATTTAAATATTAATAATAAAGCGTAAATAAAAAAATATAATTTTAATTTATAGTCTACTAATGCCGACAACAAAATCATTTCATCTATAAATGAGAATCCTTTAACTGCCTCATCCAATTTACAAATACGTCTTTAATCTCTTGTCTGAATGGTGTGAAAAATGGACAGTCAAAATAAATCAAAAAAAATCATCTATATATATAACGTTCACACTCAAACAAGGAATATGCCAAAACATTACCCTAAATAACGTATCAATTCCTTCGTCCAACTCAGTTAGATGCTTGGACTTAATCCTTGACAAAATATTGACATGGAATAAACATTTTCGAATCAAAAGACAAACTTTAAATAATCGTATGCGTATGCTTTGACCTCTTTTAATTAGAACTGAATTCTCCACCCTAAACGCCAAACTATTAATCTATAAAGCTCTACTCGATCCGATCTGGACGTATGGACTAAAACTGTAGGTCGCGGCAAAAAAATCTAACACTAAAAGAATTTAAACGTTTCGAAACATATCGAAATACAATAAATACTAATACCCTTCGAATACTATCCAATTGTCCGCCCTATATCTCTAATCTAACTCTTCACAGTGAGGTTAGGTTAAGTTAGGTTAATCGTAGATGAAGCGAATTTTTTCTACACTTCCATAAATGACTACAAACTCATCCTAACCCACTCATAAAAATCTTTTCACCCTTACACTACCAGAAAATTCTAACTGCAGGTTAGAAAGGAAGTGGTGCCGTAAGCTTTTACAAAACTTTAATATCGTACGCCTCTAAAAATATTTTTAAAAAATGATATATGTTACTTTCATCATATAAACTTATTGTGCTAATTTGTATAGATTGTTTATATCAAATAATAATAATAATAATAATAATATAGTCTAATAAGGTATATCAATAATAACAATAACATATTAAAATCTAAATATTTTAAATACGATTGTCGATTGTGTAACGATTTATTTTCTAATTTCAAATTGTCTAAAATTGTAACAAGATATTTAAAGCTGTAATATTTTTTATTTCCGCGTATTAGTACAATCATAGTACTTCCAACTTAATGTTTAACTAAAATCCAAAAAAAAAAAATGAATTTAACTCAAATAGAATTTGAAATAATGATAATTGTAATAACATTCGTAGAATCGAAAAATTGACTTTGTGTATAATATGATATATAAAAGTTATATTTTTATGTTATTATAATATTTAAGACATTGTTGAAAAAATATAATATTAGATCCTGAAAAGAACGTTGAATACATTTTAATTTGATTACTGTTATACTGAATACAATTTTTACTGTTGGTGAATAATTTATTATCCAATTAATATATAAAATAAATTGTTGTTCAATAAAAAAAATAGATATTCTAACAAAATTGTAATTAAATAAATCGCCATAAAATTATTCGATGAAAACTATAAACAGTAATTTTATTGTAGTATAATTTTGAGTTTTAGATCACTGACTAGATCAATATAAATATTTGTTTTATTTTATCAAAAGCTACAAATTATATATAACTTAATACATGAATTACTACTGAGTGCTGGTTGTTTATTATTAGAGAAGAGATTTAAATACTCTAAAAAAAAAAAAGAAAAATGCCTTAAAAAAATACGATTTAATGCACTAAAAACAAAAAAAATATTTTTAACATTGAAAAAATTGTACTCAACATTACAATACGAAATCATAATTTAGATTTTAGATAAATAGTTTATCTAAATGCATGTATGTGTACACCTAACTACCCAAATGTCTACACGTGTCAAGAATAATTTCGTTTGACAAACCGTATTATTTGTATCGACAGTGTTATATTTATCAGATCGGTAAAATATAACAAATAATAAAAATAGAAGTACGACAAGCCAAAATAAATATTAATTAATTGTATTTTTTTTTTTTAATGTATTTTAACTAAATATGTATAAATGTTATCTATTCTTGTATAAAAATGATTTAAAAACATAAAAATGCACTAAATAATTTCAAAAAAATACAAAATAAAAGTTACATTTTTTAATTCCTTGATGTATGAAATGAATTTTGTGCTTAAAAAGCAATATTTTCTGAAAAAAATGCAATTTGTATTCAAATCCGTTCCTTATTTATTATTATTATTTTTTTGTACACTTGGAGACAAACAATTTAGAAGATTTATTTTAAATATTAATAAAACTATAAAATCATAAAAATTATTAAGTTTAGGTTTTATGCAGAACAATAAATTAATGTTATTTATTTTGTGTGTAAAGACACGTCTTTTTACAGGAGAAAGTTGGATCTATAGTTTATATATAGGTACATTAAGGAAAAACTAAAACTAAACACCTAACGTCAGCTTTTGAAAAAACTAAATTTGTATTTTTTTGTTTAAAAAGGAAATATCAATAATTCAAATAGGAATATTTGTAGACACTTGAAATTTTTACAACTAAATAGTAGTATAAATATACTGTTCCTAAAATCTTATAAACATGATATAATTTTCAAAATATTTTAACTCTGTTTGGGCTATTTAGATAAACATTTGATCGAATTTTTTAAAAATACAATGTTATTTTCATACGTACCCGCCTATACGTATAGTACTTTACGCAGCTATTAAATAATAACGAAAATACACAGCCACAATTTTTTTTACGAGCGATTAAAGTTCATATTATTTTGACGAAAGTCGAATCTCTACGTTTGTGACTTGTGTTATTGAGTTTTTAACTAACGTCGTGCTGAATCAGTCAGCTTCGGGTTCGAATTTCCTTTCACATAAATACGCCGCGCACAGTCTGCTTTAACAATGCATAGTGTAACACGTTATCATTTAAAAGCGTCCAATGAAACGGCATCGTGATCCACACGACCGCTAGTGCCTGGAGGTATCGCTACCGGAACCGGATGCAGCACGTCGGCTACGAACTCGTTGCTGTCGATTTAGTTGTGGTATCCGAGCGGGGAGTTCACTATACAGTGCACGATCGTTATCGTTGAAGGGCGGATGTTATTGCATTTGCATAATTTTTTCCTTCCATAGTAAAAATCGAAGAATATAATATAATATGACAGAGAATTATTTCATGAGCTTTGTAAAACAAAATATGTGAACAATTGGAATTACATATATAATATTTGCATATAAGTGTATTGATTTTTAAATTAAATGTATTTGTGTGTGTGTGTGTGTGTGTGTGTTTCTATTTTTAATATTATTATCAAAACAGTTATTTAGCAACCTTGCAGGTTTCCGTCTTCGTTCAGAATCGTTTTTTAACGTATACAACGATTTGACGATTTATCATTGATGATAATTATCTCATATATTTAATTATCATTCGATAAATTTAATACATTCATTATAAATTTCCTACTCAATAATTTGACTAGTTACCTAGTTTACTACTTTTTAGTAAATGCTCCTACTCCTGCTCCTACTTTAAAATTATTTAAATTGTATTATTATTGTTTTTTAACTATTTCAAAGCGGAAATGTAAAATCGATTTGCTTTATTTTTCAGCAGTATTGTATAGACTATAGATATATAACTACATATTTAATATTTTAACGCAAGTCTTAATTTTCTTAGTACCTATAACTTTTATTATTTTATAAAGAAAATTTTAAAATCGAGAGGAGCATATCAAATTAATATATTTTTTTCTGATGCATTTAAGTTTACCATTTAATTATAACCAACTTATCGTCATCCTGCGGAGCCGCTAGCTTATTGGAATGAATAAATAACTATTGCAGAACATGACATAAATGTCAAGAGTAGTGAAGTCGTTAACTATCACCAAAGTCTACCGACCGCAGTCCATATGGCGAAAGACCGCAAATACAGCGCATCACTGCAATGACACGTTATAGGCGTCTTCTGGGAACTAAACTGAGGTTCCTGGCCCAAGAACGTCACACTGTAATATCAAGTTTGAAAGACAACTGCGGTTTGATGGCTATTTACTCGGACGATATAACAATCAGGCACCGATTTTTATTATTACTGAAGATGTGTTGCAACGTATAAATTAGGTTAAGTACATAACGGTTTTAAAACCATTTCTTAATGAAATGCTTAATTTAAAAAATGTATTCGTAAATAACATTTACCATATTTATATGATGGTACCGTTAATGTGCATTTAAATAATTCAAGAGGTATAAGTGCAAGTTGGGATAACAAAGAAATTATTTACAGCCATATAAGTACATTATAAGATAAACATAATTTTATGAAAAGTTATCTAAAAATAGATAAATATAATTATTTAACTTTTATCTAGATGAAAATTAATATAATTACTTTTTACCTAGATAATAAAATAGATAAATTCAATTTTTTGTTCATCATAAACATAAAGTATAGATTATTAATTATAGAAGAATGTTAGTATTTGTATATAACTATAATATTTTAGTCAACATTATAAATAACTATTAAATTGATTTGATTCAACTTGTTCATACCTGAAATTCATAGTTTCAACTTCATAAAACTTAATTTAAAAAACATTTCAACACTAGATAAATAGTTAGAAATAATAATTTATTAGTTATTCAGTATTCTTACAATCTTACATCTCTGAAATGACATAATATACGTTTAATATAAAAATAAAACCAGAATATCCACATGATTATTTAAACAGTATTACTCATTAGATCAAAACTATATAGTACCTACTAGACACTAATAGTTATTCTTAAATACATATTTATCAACCATACATTTATGTATTTATGATTTTATGATTTCTACTATATTAAAATTCAAAATATATATAATGCATATTTTTGGGATGTGGTGAGAATATAAATGAATTCAATATTTTTATTTTTTCATTTAAATACATTTGTTAAGATAGCCATGCAACGATATATTTTCCAATAGGACCAAAGACATCAAATAATAAACAATCGGATTTCATTTAATAATGGATTTTAGTATGTTACTGATTTTGGATTTAAATTTATAATACGCAAAACAATTTTATTCATTGGGCAGTTAATCATTTTAAATTTTTAAACATCAAATTATTTTTGTACACATAGTAACATTACACAACCATTACGGAATTTAAATTAATTTTATTTTATAAATCTAAGTTATGATTTATGGTTTCTAGGCGACGGTGACAGCGGCGAGACCAAAAATTTGAATTATTATTATGCAAAGTGAGACAATTTGTTATTAATAAATTCGAATGACGACATTATTATTTATTCGATTGACGGAATCTATTTTAATCTTGATCTTATTTAAATATTAAAATATCACATTATGTTACAATAATATTTAATTTCTACTTCAAACAAAAAAAATGGGAAAATTTTAAATAACCACACTGTTGTACATTTATATCAAGTGTGCTTTTTCAGTGTAATGTATATATCAAATATGAATTTAATGACAAATCATTGCAAATAAAAAATAAAATATATTAAAATATGAAGAGCTCATATCAAATGCTTATTATAAAGAAAATTGTTGCCTAAGTACCTTTTATATTTTTAAATAGGTTTAATGAAATTTATGAGAAACCTTCTATTACATTTTAAAACTTATTGACCTAGTAAATATTTTTTTATAGACATTTATAGAAAAAAATAATAAAAATGTCAAATGTTCAAAAAAGAGTCCAAATATTTTAAAAATTATGTAACGTTTATAAAATTCTATTATAAATAATTGGTAAATAAAAACAACTAAAAAATAATGTATTTAAACCTTAGATGACTGATAAAAAAATAAATATAAAATATGAAAACCGACATTATCAAATCTGAGTTTGCGTTTATCCCTAATTTTATTGTTTTTTGTTTTTGTTTTTTGATTGTTATTATAATAAGTAAGGGAAATTTTACTTTTTATTCCCTTCCTCTCCTTCAAAGTACTAATTAGATTCATTTAGGAGTTAAATAGTTAAGTATTTAAGTATTTTTTCTTTTATAATAAATGTCTTCAGACATATAAATAAAACATATCGTTGTAAAATCAGTACACTCATCATTCCACTTAAAATATACAAAAATGTGTGTATATATTAATTATTATTATTTAACATTTTATACACGCAAATCTAAAAATAGTTATTGTGCAAAAGTCGATAGATTGTATATTTAAAAAACAAGCTATCGGTTTCTGCGTAAGAACAATATTAAACGTATAAATAGTATTATTTAATACAAACAATAAATATACGATAATATATGTGCAGACAATTTGGTACTAACTATCTCAAATAATTCAAAATTCAAATAAATCAATTATATTGAGGTTATGTAATTCTAGCCGTCATATTATTACAACCATTGTGATTTCTTATTTTGACCAAAAGCAATATTAGAATTATTACACATTAAAATAACTGCATATTGTCGGATGACAAAATTAATTAAATAGTTGCTTATATTCTGCTTTGAATGGTTGTTATACTTAAGTCGTGAACAAACTTTTTATTATACAATATATATATATATATATATATATATATTAAATTATATATCATGATTGACTTTTCAAACCTCATTATTAAGTTCTTTATTTACTGGTTTGATGAAATATAATAACACTATACACACGAAATTCACCTTGAAACGTTTCGTTGTAGTGCGACAAATCCGACGCCGAAAGAAAATAGTCAATATCATTACTGAATATACCTCAACAAATTATTATGAAACAGTGGCATAAAAAATAAATATGAGTATTATATTTTATCAAACACATGTGTTGATCACGCGTACAGATTAGATCTACAATCTATACATTCAACATCTTATTCTATTTTATTTATTTAATTAACTGTAACGTATTCGCGTGTACCTATAACGATAATTGCATAATTTATTTGTTTTTAATCGATTAACGTAAATTATGAGTTTTTCAAAACAACACGTCGCATGATATGATAACAGCTAATTTGAAAATCCGCTATGCAAAAATAACCAAAATATTATTAATGGCATTTAAATTATTGCTTATTTAAAAGACATCAGAATTTCTTTTAAAAATACATAATTTTAGTCATATAGGTACTTAATTTATTTTATATTTACCTTTTACAGATAAATTACTACATAATATACAGATCCTATTCTATACGTATTTTGACATTACGTTTACGGTGCAGAACCAATACTAATAATTTGAAACTAAAACTTGCCCGTAACTAATCCAAGACTAAAATAGCCCAAACTGCAATTAAGCCAGACCAAAATATTTTTAAATGAAACCGAGACGATATCGACATTTTAAATTTGGGACTGGAGCCAAATCAGAGCAATTTAAACTAAATTTGGATCAGACTAAATTAGACCTGATTGTTTATCAGAAAGACAAACTCAAACTGAACAAGACTGGAGGAATAATAATAACACGCAGCTTTTTGTAAAAATCACTCAACTTGCAACAGTTAAGTTTTATAATTTTATTAAAATACTTAAT
Source organism: Rhopalosiphum padi (assembly GCF_020882245.1). Classification (NCBI taxonomy): domain Eukaryota; kingdom Metazoa; phylum Arthropoda; class Insecta; order Hemiptera; family Aphididae; genus Rhopalosiphum; species Rhopalosiphum padi. Next base: position 11,471,646 of record NC_083599.1, read on the forward strand.
ATCAACTTTTTGTTTTAAAAGCTCCATTCATTACCTATAAATATTGCAATACGTATAAAAGGAGTTTTCATTTTTAATGATAAATCATATTTTTTATTGAAAATAAATATACAGTAATTAGGTATATTCCATAGTACAAGTTTAGTAAAAAAAATGAAATCACTTAAAATTGTAATAGTTGATAAATTTGAAAAAAAATCATTATTTACATGTGACCTGCAGTTATTTTCGATAAAATAGGAGGTAAGAATTTTAGTGAGTATTAGCGAGCTTAGATCGTAGATCATAATTTGTATTTTGTAGCATACAATATTGTTTGAACGATCTCTATATACTCGTAATATTATAATATAGAATACCGGCAAAATTGCATAATGCATAGTGGTGTAGCTAAATTGCCTATCTAAGATGCCGTGTGATGGCATTTTGAAATTTTGAATAATAAAATTTGTTAAAAATATAACGTATCTCAAAAATAGACTAATTTAGTAATTACCAATAGAAAAATCATGTTAAAAAGAGCCATCAAATGCCTCAAGTGACATATAGTATCTATAGGTAACTACATAAAGCGTGGCATTGTTATGAAATATGAATTTTATTATATATATTTCCAAAAGAAAGTAATATAATATAATATAATACATATTAATATGCGTAAATATTCTATGGGCTAAAATTTTCTCCAAATATATTTTATAAATTGCAAATATTATTAGGCAGTTTTATTTCTTAAATCATGATCGATATTAATAAATTATTTTTTTTTTTTAATACAATAATAATTATTGTGTGTGACTATCCATCAAAATTTGCGCTTGCCTATTTGTGTCTGTGTAATGTTTTTAGATTAAAGTATCTCCAAAATGTTAGATTTAGTTGCACTAATTTCTGTAAAAGATTACACGAATCAACTTACCCGATAAAAACTTCTATAGTTTCTCGCTAAGGTGTGTAGTTATTTTATCATCAAATAAAATGCATAGACACGTGTACAATAATCATTAAAATTATTGATATACATGCCTTTTTATACCTATTTATAAGTTATAATTAATATTGACATAGATTTATTACTGTTTATATTTCATAAAAAATGCGTAAAGTTTAATTTTTAAATTATTGAAATAACGTTTAGCTTTCATTGGATCAATGGTTGTAGATAACTGTCCTAAATTCTAAATTAAAACTCAGAACCAAAATGTTCATGTAAACACAGTGATCGGACCCGCAGTTATATTATCATATTACGGTACACACATTTTGGCCCCCGCAGAACTATATAATATCCACCCAATTCAAAGTATATCGTTTCGTGTTGTTACACAAACATTTACAAATTATTACTGTTAATGACTTTTCCAAACTTCGGTACAAAACGCTTTCATAATAAATTAATTTTTAATACTAACCCTTTAATAAAAAAAAAAACGACCGCACCTATTATATTCCGATAATAACCCTCCTCACTTGGTATAACAGTAAACCGTAACTGAAATCGTGATTTATTAAACTAATCAATAAGTAATTTAATGAAGTGTTTCCAATCAGTTACTTTTTTATTACGCCTCTTTAATATTATATATCATCGTGATTACTATCATATTTTATTGTACCACATGATTGAACAGATTGTCATATTTTACATTTTATAATAAGAACAAAAAAGCTGTTCAATTGCAAAACTATTTAACGTATTTAGTTATTTATTTTTTAACGATTACGTAAACGTGTTTATATCTAATGTAAGCTACCAAATTGTACATCGTGTACAATATTTCATATTTTTCATTAAGTATAATATTATAAGATTATACACTTCAATCAACAATATTATAGTATTATATGGTAATCGTCTGTAGCCTGTATATTGTCGGGTAGTTATAATATACACACCGAAATTAATATGCATTACACTCAAAGACCAAATATAGTATGATATTAATGTTGAAACCAAAATATTAACCGAACCTTTTGTTTGTAATATACCTATTCACCAGACGCTGAAGATCATGTTGCGCGTAGTGAAAGTGATCAAAAGCTCGTTCTGAGAATTATTCGAGATATCTTAAGTAAAATACCCTGGATCGAGACAACGAGTAATGCATACCAGAGTTATACAATGACGCGCAGAATCACTCGTTTTGGACCAAATAATATATTTGCGCAATTTGAGATGTAATGAGAATTTTGATTGTATTTTTACTTTTTAAAACACTAAAATATGTATCAAAAATCTTGAAACGTATATTTTTGATAATTTAATTTTATATGCGAGTACGCGCAGTCGTTGTGTATACATATTATATTTAATGTGCGACGATAACTGATGAAAATCTGTAAGTCAAACAATTTTATTTATGCTTATAATAAATAATAATAATATCTATTCGTATAATATACGTCAATTATTTCGGAGTTTCGATATAACCGATAAAACAAAATACACATCACGCAATTGAAATATAAACACACTCTATTAATGTTTTGTAACAGGGCTGCATCGTACGACCACTGCCGGAGAACCACTCACTATCCATACATAACATCATACCTTAATCTAGTCTTATATGGTGCTGACTAATAGTTATTTTTAGCCTACAAATATTTACTGACTATAAGGGCTTAATCACAAATGTTGCCATATATTCTATAAATATTGTTTCTTAACCAACTTTTAAGTTCTAATGGTTATATGTATTACAACGACATACTCATTCCCACTTAAATCTTAATACATGCACATATAGTAATTTATTTTGATATTTATGCGTTATTAATGTTTGTTTTTATCATTTTAAATGTTTACTAGGTTGCCACGTGCACAAACATTACACTGTACGCGAAATGTTTCAATATTTTCGTCTTCATAATATGATACTGCATATACAATTAATTATAAGTCCGGTATTTATTTATTTAATAACCCAAAGGAGTAATGAGTAGAGATAAAATTATACAAGTAATATAAACTTAAGAGCTAACACTACTTCTACACACACATAGGTACAAATATTATCTGAGAATTAATATTCTTTAGAATATTTTTTAATTTGGCGCTGAGTCAAAACAAAAATTAAAATTTGATAAATTATTGCAATGATATAAAGGACGATACTCCGGACTATCAGTGATTAAATTCCTTGAGCAATGATGAACAAAAAAGTGAACATTATTTCTTGAATAAAAAATTGTTTTAAAAACTGGTACTTCAAAATGTATTTTTAACTCGTGGTAGATTAATATAACCAGGTATCAAATGTATTCCTATTGGCTTTTGCTAATTGGCAATAATTATTTTTGTTTTGTCGTATTTTTTTCATGGTTATCAATTATCGCACTAGAACTAGGATTATAAATACGATTAAAAATGCTATAAAAAAATATCTTTAAAATTGTAATCACGGCTTAAAAAATTCGGAAAGGCCTATAGTTATGGTATCATTGTTATTGCGATTTATAAATAATAAATATCTTACTACATAATTCGTACGGTAAGCAATCAATCGATAGTCTCGTGTTAATCGTGATTTGAATGCAGAGGCAAAGCCTTTATATCTATATTTAAGAGGACGCTATAACCGCTTGTGTTGTCTCTGTCTTATACACGCGTAACATAGTTAAAAACCGTTTTGCGCGGGACAACTTTTGAACTTTACTCCCTCGATATTTATATCAAAATTACCAAATCGCATTGAGAAGAACTTTACCTGTGTTGTAGCGTTTTAATTTTTTTGATAGTGGTAACCAATAATTTTTAATAATTAAACGAAAAAAACCTAAAGTTCTCAAACCGATAACTTTAATTGCATTCATGTTATCAAAAAAATTAAAACGCTACGTCACAGGTAAAGTTCTTACCAATGGGATCTATAATTTTAGTTGTTTTGATTAAAATATCGAGGGAGTAAAGTATAGTCCCACGCCAAACAGTTTTTAGCTATGTTACGCGTGTATAAGACAGAGACAACACATGCGGGTTCTCTTAAAATTGGTATACTTAACAATGTACGGTTAACGCTTTACACTATAACAGTATAAATAATAGAAAGGTGATCTATAAACTATAAACTTAAAAAATGGTTTTAAAACCATAAAATACCTTAAAAACAGTACATGAAAAACCAGGCAATGCCGCAATGGACCAAAATGCCAATTTTTGGTTTTTTGGAAAAAAGTTGCAAACTTACGAATATCTTTCTGTCAATAATATGGAATTATAATTGGTAAGTACATATCGTATATGAAATATTGGTATAATAATATAATATACAATATACCCATTACACATATTAATATACATATTATAATTTATAATACACGCCAACCAATACTCATCCTGACATTCTGTATGTTATAAGTATATTCTACCTATACACTATATAAACTAATAACTATTATCTATTACCTATGTATAAAGGAACTTTTATTATCGCTTATCATATACTATTTACTAATAAGTAAATTTAGTATAGACGGTGTCCTTAATCTTTAATAGGTTTTAAAAATATTTTTTAATCTCTAAGTAAACATATACAATGGTCTTTCTCGTGTGTACGTTTGTGTAATCATAATGATCAAGTTGGAACTTTTGGAGGACCAAAAATAATAAATTCCCTGCAAATGCTTATCAGAATCAAGGAAAAGGAAATATTCGACAAAATCGATTTTTGATTTTTATCACAAAAATACCAGCAAATAAAATACAAATGAATATCACGGCAATATCATAATAACACAACATTGCAACACATGTGCATAAAATCGGTACACACAACATAACGTTGGTTGTTTTTTCCGTCCCAAACAACCAGGATCCCATACCGCGCGCGTCACAGTTTTCGTATTCTTAACCGATAGTCAGACGGTGTCGTACTATCGAGGCGGAATACTAGTCGACTAAATTAAATATCATAATCCGTAGGTAATGCATATTATACCTACTGTAATATATTATTATATTCTAAACAAACACCCTCAGTGTACAATTTAATTTAGATTATTAAAATATGCGTTGTCATTAATGATAATTGATAAATACTAATTGTATTTAGGTAGGTACTATTTATAATCATTTGTATTACCAACAGGCAACACTACAGCTAACAAGTATGACATTAACATAAAAAAGATGGACAAGTGGATACCTTTGTGGATGTGTTAAATTTGAAATCATTAATGATATATCATTATAAACGGGAAACGATTCCGAGCAGAGAGAATTAGAAACTAAAGTTGAAGCTGAAGCTGAGTAAAATGAATCGAAATTAAAAATATTTAAAAAAAAAAAAAAAACATTAGCACATTTTTTCGAGAATTTTAAAATTCAAGTTAAGTTTTGACATAATAATACATCGAAATCACAACGATTTGAAAATTATTTTTTATTAATTAAATATTATGAATATTTAAAATGTTTAAACTAGGATTTAACAATTTACTACAAGTAGGTTAATTATAAGTTGATCTTGTCGTTGTCACAATCTAAATTATCGTTAATACAATATTCAATAGACAACTAAGTTTTAAAACTTGATTAAATTAGATATTTAACCAACAAATAACAGTTTATTATTTATTTTAGTTATTTTATTATAATTAATACAACTTGAAACATTTTGTCACTTCAAAAATTATTATTTACTATTATATACACAATGAAATTTTCAAATTATATTTTCAATATATATTTAGATTAATTAAGCTATAAACAACAAACACATTTACATTGTTCTTCGAAACGGTACGTATGGTATTGATTGATACAGTAAATAATAATAATTATATAATATAATAATTCATTTTGGCAAAAATTAGTTAAAAAATGTTAATTCCAACTACTCGTACCTATCATTCATAATTCATACTATCACGTATTACTAGAAAAAAAAAATTATTATAGCAATACAAAAAGTAACATTATATCATAGTAATAAATAGGTCATTTCTTTTTTGGAATAACCCTCATTATTTTAAAATCTATTAATGCTTTACGAAATATTTTTTTTTCAAATTTCCATAGTGGGCATAAAACGACATTTCCTTTAAATAATTATGATTATAATTTTTTTTAAACGATTACACACATTTTTAATTTTACATTCTGCAGCAGAATATCTTTTAGATTATTGTCATACATAAAAATCGAAATTTCGACGAGTGGTTTATAACTTTATAAGTATTTATAGTTGAGAGGCATGAAGAGGCGTTAGTATACCACACATTATATTGATATATTACTCCGTTAACCTAAATTTTAAATACTTATAATCCATCCGATGTTCGATTAAAAATTAAATATAAAAATTATGACGATTAAAATATTAAAATACAATTTTTATTTAAAAATGTTGTTTTCTTTTGAGTGGAAAGTATGTAAAAGAAAATATTTTCAAAAACATTAATATATTTTGAAATAATGAATGTTTGATAAATCAATTACCCAGTATAATAGTAAATATCCTTATAGTAATACCCATGCCGGTTGATGAACCGTGTGTGCTCAGAAAGTCAGAATCCTTTTTCGTGTAACATGTTTAATGACTTCACATTGAATTCAAATTTAACTCGTCAATTATTATTTAACAAAGAGGAGCTTATATTTGATTTTCTAATTTTTATTTTAGATTTTTAGATTTATTTATGTTTACTTTTTTATTTGTAAGCAAAAAATTTGAAAATTTACTTCTTATAATTCTTGCATTAATTAAAAATATCGAAAATATGTTGTAATTAGATAAAATACGTTGTAAGACTAATTTTGAGTTATTTATACCACGAAATTATTCACACCGTTTTTTGTATATATACGTAGTATTGACTGATATATTATACATGATATAATATTATAACAATTAATGATATATCACATAATATATGTGATTTTCTTGGCAAAAACTAGTTTAAAATACTGCGTACTACTAAACGTAATAAATTACGTAATGTTCTTTTAAAAAAAGAGGTTGGCGATCTACACTCTTCTCTCAGAAATGTTTTTCATAATATGCAATTATTTAAAATAGAATTCAAATTTAACACATTGCATATTATAATTATAATGATCAAACTCAAGTTTATTACTTTATAACTTTATATAGTGTATACATAATATCTTAAATACTTGCCATTTACTACTTCCTATTTAAAAAAAAAAAATGAATGTATAAATGTAATTATTATCTATTGTATATTTACACAATGATAAATGTATTTTACTATAATTTGCATATCATAGTTGCAAGAGCTGTGGAATTAAACATTATTACTTTATTATTAGTTATTAGCGAGACTATTACTTATTAGAGTAGTTTGTATAATATTATGTGATAATGTAACAACAATAATAATAATAATTATAACATATACATACTAATGTTTTTATTAAAATATATATTATACAATAGTATGTGTCGAGTGTCTTGTCTAATAAAAAAGTTTTGGACATTTTCTTTTAGATTACTCTCCGTATGCTCGCGATATAATATATAACATAAAATAATTACACGTTATTCCTATAATATATATATATGCGTGCGTGTATGTGTGTGTGTTTGTGTGTTGCAGCATTTATATCGTATACACGCGATATCGCGGGACCCCATGAAGTGCATATTACTACTCAGATATATAACGTGCAACGTACACACCTGCACCTCCTCTCGCCACATGTCGACCCCATGACGGCGTTAGGCGCTGAGCGAAAGAAAAGTAATTTGACGCGAGGCAGTGGCAGAACCCGTAAGAAACGAGCCCGCCGCCTGCACCGCCGTTTGCGCACATATTATATTGACTTTTGAAATGCATGCGTTCACACACACACACACACACACATATATTCACACACATACATACATATATATGCACACACACCAACACAGTGTGTTTAGCCTACGAATTAGACGGATCCCAAAGGTTCAAAGGGGCTTTTCGAATATGGCCTGTTTCGCTCTATCTCCCCGCTTTCTCTCGCGCAACCGCGCAATAGAAGGAACACCGTCTGCGTTTATATAATATCCTTTTGGCGGCGACGACCCCATCGCGCACTATAGGAGGTATATAGGGACGCGTCCTGCTGCAGATCAAGTTCCGTCGACCGACACAAATAGGTATATATATATATATATATATAAGGTTAAAAGTTAAAATGGGTGTAAAATAGCGACGGAATCGTTTGCGATTTCCCGTTGTCGTACGGTATTGAATTGAGTCTTACCTGTATTATTATTCAATAAATAAATAAATAATACACTTGCGAACAATGACTGGCTTCACACACATCAAACCTGTCTGATAAACGTTGTACGTTTCAAAACGTCACACTATATAAATAGTATCATCGTATTGGATTCTAAAATTAAAATCATTTAAACATCTCAAATGTGCGTATATAATAGGTATATAATATATCTGTAGCCCTGTAGGTACTGTAGGTATCTATATTCTATATTGATATGTGAAAGGAGAAGTCTTGTTATTATCAAATAATATAAATTATGCAATTTTAAAAATTCTTAGTAAAATTGTGTAAAGGATAATTTCGTTTAGATGGGTATTAACTCTTTAGCCCCAGGACCCAGATCCATCCTTTTGACATTAATCATAAAGTCATAATTATATTATATAAAATAATAAATATCACATCAATATTTTTTTAACCATTGAAATATAAAATATACAATGACATTATTTCTTTACCCTCAAAGATTTTTTAAATGTCTCACCATCTAAATTTACATTGATTAAAATTAAAAAAAAAAATTCTAATAACTACTTGTATTTGTACATTATATTTATAAATTTAATTAGATAAAAATAAAAATATATTTTTATCAAAATTGTTTTTTTGATCTAGTTGGGCCATCGTAGACTTTGGACAGATTTCTAGTTTTGTTTTTATTGTTTGTTAGAGATTTCTAATATTCAATCACCGTAAATGTCAGTTATTATTGTCAATAGCAGTGTCAACTCCCAAAAATAATGACTACAGAAATACCATGAATATTCAACTTGTAAGTTGTGTCAACGTAAAACGTGAATATGTTAATAATAAGTAGCAAGCAGTAAATGCTTAGACTAGCCGCTTAGAACGTGACTGGGAAATTTGCCTCTATAGTATATTTATATCAATTATAAATGTAAATAATATTTTAACGTATGATTTAACTTAGGTATACTTGCATACGAGAACTAGACATAATCAATGTGAATCACGAGATTACATTATGGAAGTGACCAATGAATTTGCATTACACAGTAAATAGAAATAATCCAGCTTATACATATCATCTTTGATAATATACCTAAGTATAATCTTTAAAGATATATTGACAAATGACAATTTAAAAATAATCTAATGGTAAAACAATTTTTGAACATCAACCGCTGGTGGTACTTTAAACAACAACAAAAATTCATCCGATCGATTCGCGGTAAACTAAAACAGAACTATATACTCGTATTATATTATTGGTATATGTTGTACCTATGCACGTGGGAAACGGGACGTGGCGAATTCGATACGGCCGCAGGGTGATTCGATCACAACGTTCACGACGCCGCTAACACCAGCACACCATCACCGCCAGCTGGAGATATCGATTTGCATACAATTTTTCCGCCTAGCCGGTTTTTGGCGGTTCGATAATAACGCACGCGGTTTTGTTTCAGAATGTAACAATATATTATTATCTGTTTAGAAAGTGCCATAATCTACAGATCACTGTTTGTAGTCGGCCGAACTTATTTTGGTACCTTAAATGTCGACGAGGTGAACATTTGCAGTATATACGGTGCAGCTACACGCATGTAGTGTGCATCATGGCTAAATTATTTAGCCATGTTGCGCAAGATAATTCAGTAGCTAAACTGAGTAATTTTTATTATTATTTTTTTATAGCAGTCATTATCTATCCTTCAGATAAATAACTTGCCAATAATATAAATCCAGACGTTTAAACACTGTACAAATAGTCCTTGGCGATTTGTATAAGTGTGTAATTAGTGAAAGTATATTGATTTAGTACTATCCGTGCAAAATACTATAAGATCTCTTTGATCCCGATGCTTCCAATTAATCAACTTTCAAGTTATCATCGGTTACACTTACACCTATGCGCATAACAGTTGGTTAAACATCAAAACTGATTAATTATAAAATAAGTATGTATATGTCATATTATAATATGCATATATGATATTATATTAAATATGTACACACATATCAGTCGTATATATAATAAAACCCTAATATCTCGTATTCTCGTGAATACACACTATAATATTATTTGATGGAAGCGATCGGCCACATATACGACGAGTATCATTTTTAAGTACTCAATAGTTGTTCGTGTTCGATTAACTTAAAAATCATCATAATCACTTTCATATACCTACTATAAAATAGTATATATAAATATTTTTACTTATTGGCTAATTAAGTATAACTGTAATAATATATTGCTGTGGAAATAATTTATAATATTAATACATTAATATTTGTTTAGTATTTTAAGTTATAGTGTTTAGTGTTTCGGTTTTAAAAATACCTATACATGTCCAGTCCATTCGGATATTATTATCGTTTAAGCCAATTTATTTAAATGTTCGTATACAGTGGCTGAATAAATTGAATATATTTTATACATTATAAATTGGCATTGTTGTTACGAAAATGGAGGAGACGAACGATGATGATAAGAACTGCAATAATATAGTATTTGATGTGAAGTTGGTCAAAGGTAGTGATCCAATTCTGATAGAAGGCGATGACGAGGTACGAGATAATATTATTGTTCGCGCATATTAAAAATCATTTTATATTATGATTTGTTTTAATTTTTAAGTGTAATAATTACAAATTTCACAACTATTACCTTTTGAGAGTCAATTTTTATAACAATGATTGATTATTATTCGTCAACATTTATTTGATGCAGAATAAAATAACAATAATTTATGTTTACTGATGTTTAGTATAAATAGTATAATATTTAAAAAGGATTTGAATGTTAAACTAAATAAGTATAAAGTACATTAGGTATTAGGTATTGTTCTGATCGGGTATTCAATATTCATATAATCATATTATATGAATATAATATATGTGTACCTATTAATTATTGTACACAGGGATGGGAGAATCACTGAAAAAATAATTAGTTATAAAATACATGATTTAATTACTTACTATTATCAATTACAAATTAAAAATGCCAAAATATAAAAATTAAATATGAATTATGAACTATTGATTAATACTTTAAATTAAACTCCATAGTTGTAATTTTTCAAACTTTTTAAATTGTTTATCACGATAGTCTTAATCGGTAAAGTAAAATTTTAAAACTGGCAAAAATAAACAATTTTTCTATCAAAGTTGATGAACAAATATCATTATTATATTGAATAAATATTGATAAACAACTAAATAAACATTTTAGCGTATAATTTTTATCATTAAAAAATTGAATTTTTTGTATTTCGGTACTGTTTTGGGATTCTACAGAAGATTGGCCAAATTTCGAAGTCATATATTGTATTGAAAAACTTTCCTCGTCATCTTTAAACTGGAATTAAAATTTTCATTAACAACAATAACAAATTATACAATGTATTTGTATTCTTCTTTTATAAACTTCACTGATATCTTCTGGAATCCAATGTATTTTAAACAAAATATGAAAAAAAGAAAGCTAAAATACCATAATTTGTTTCTCGTAACAAGTTTTGAATCTATTTATGTGATTTGTCACATAGATATAGAGAAAAAATTAAACTAGAGATATAGCTCAAGTTATATTTTTTAATTGTTCAATCTGAATTCTGAATTATTAAAAAAAAAAAAATTGATTTAGTTGACCACAGAAAAAAAATTTTTTTTAATAATTTTCAATTAGGCATTTTAAATTTCACAAATGTTAGTAATTAACCACAAATTACGAATTACTTTAAAATGATATGAGTATGATTGATAAATATAACAACCCTATAACACAATGGCACGATTACACTGTTTTCGTGATTGGCTGCACATAATTTAAGCAACGTAAGCTCAGCAATAAGTATAGTCGCGACTGCTCTAGTAATACATAGCCGCTTGTACGTGACTATTGATTATATAGCAAGTAGACGAATCAATTGGCGTAATAAATATTATATAGAAAATATGGGTTAATATTATTATTATTTCATTAAAATGGCCGTTGTTAAAATATGTATTATTACGTACACGATTGTTTTTTTCCGTAATATAAACACTGTACACCGAACAAACACGACCTTATGAACATAATTTAAAAATGATAATTTGCATATTGCAATCTTAATTTATTCACTCGGTATATCATATGGCAGTGTATGTTTACAGGGGTAATATACTAGTGAAATAATTAATTTGTGTGTGTGTGTGATCACTCATCGGATGTCCGTCTGCTGTTTATTGAATCGTATTTACTCTTTTATAAATCTCGTGAACTGTCTGCTCGACCACGTGTGTTGATATAATCACGTTTTTCATAAACTTCGAAATTCGTTGAATCGATTGCAAGATAAACAATTCAACAGATTTAAATCTGATCAGTAATACTGTAAAGAAAATCGGTATTTATATTACCGCAATATAATCTCATTTCCTTTTAGGCGTTACTATGGTGGCCGCGGTGGGGCTTGTTGTCTCACATGGACGCAAAGAACCACCAAATCAAATTTTTTTTTGTAAATTTTTTTGTTTTACAAACGATTTTATTATAAATAACAATATAGCTCTGTTAGATTATTTTAAACTTAATTAATCAAATCAGAAGTTAAATATACTCATATAATGGAATCTAACCTACATGTTATGATTAAATTATAACGTATTTATTCGAATATTATTAACATCTTTGGCTTGAATAATTTATATTTTGATGTTTTTGGTAATTTTTTTGAATTATAATTTTAGTTATTTGTTATTTTGTTTCCAAAAAGTGATATAATTTGTGGTAATGTATGAAAAACATTATAAGAATACCACGTGATAATTAATAACATGTATATATTTGGGGCTGTATTTTACTGAAGGTATATTTTATGGATAATTTATTCAAAAAATAAACAATTTATTCCGCTTTTGGTTTGTTTACTTTGTTTTATATTCACAACTGACCATTTCAAACACAACGTTGTGTATGTAAAAATATAATAATCATACAGAACAAATAAAATAAGTGGCTACCTATGCGAGTAAATAAATTATTTAAAAGATAATATTTCATATGGGAAAAAAAATAAGTAGCTTTATCAAGATAGGGAGAAGAGACTGGTTGTCGTATAAAATAAAAACACGTTAAGACTTAAAAATATGTAAGTGTATGTATATAATATTAAATGGAATCGCCTGTACAACGAACGAGTTCGGGTTTGGTTAGAAATCACGATGCAGGATCCTTTTTGTCAGACATTGGGATTGGACGACGTTAAATATTATGTTATTAGAGATCCCACCGGATGGCTGCAAAGACCATACATAGGATTACCACGACTGTAGTGTGTCGACTGCATGTCATGTCTTATTTTTCTCAATTCGACATCGCGTAGGTACGTCACTCAGTGCGGGGATGAAGTTTGTAATTATAAAAAAAAAAACCTCAGACCACATATAAATTCGATATTTATTTATTTACTCATGAGTATATATATGTTATATAATATGTATATACTTTTTTATTAGTTTTTTTAACTTTGATTTCCATCATACATTATTGTTTGGCAATTAGGTATTATAGATAATTATAGATTTAGATGATATATACTTTTTCCTCTCACTAACCTACGTGCACCACTACATAGCTATTTGCCTTTAGCAAATCCAATTTTGTATTTTACATTTAGCTTTTTTTAAATAATAGGTGTTGTTTATGGACCACCTCTCCGCTCACTACCATCAAGCTATTTGTGACCTTGATCATTTTAAATTTGACAATAATTAAAAACCATTCATTTTAAAATATGTGTAACTGTTAAAAGTTTGAAATTTCCCTCCTGAACAATTGTATACTTTGAGGTAGTACTCACAACACTTTTTACATTAAACAGATATTACAATTTATGTAAAAATTTATATTTACAATTACTATTTTTTATATTTAATTACAATTTTTGGTACATAAAAATAAAAAAAAAAGGACTTTATTAATAAACATTGCGTAGTAGTTGGCTAAATTACAATTGTCTAGACTGACTAAGTGATGCATTAAAATTAAATTATAATATTATCATATGGGCGCGCTGCACACCAGGTATGCAGGGTATCCCACTGCATACTCAACGACTCTAAGGAAGGGCTTCCTTTAAAGGTTCTTTATGTTTAAAGAACATATTTATATGTTTATAAAATGCTTATTTGTAAATTATAAAAACAAACGGTTACAATATAATGATTTGAAAAAATTTTACTTGGAAGACACAAATATATATTAAAAAGGTTGCAGAGAAGTTCGGGATGCTATATAAATATTTTCTTAAAAAAAAATTACCAATAATTTATTTTATTTTAATGACAATAATATTTTTGATTTTATTATGGGACTTTTTTAGAGGGAAAGGATCAATATTTTGTATCGCATACTCCGACAATGAAATCCGCGCACATTATAATATTATAATCTACATCACCGCCGGTTTTTTTTTTATCATAACAAAACCTGCGCGTGTGTGTAACGAATAACGATCAAAGATTATATTATAATATCTGTCGCTGTCTTTTGCATCAGGACAATGAGTGCAACGGCTATCCACCTGGATACAACAAAATATTCGAATGTGTCTATCCGCCAGAGGAATGGACGGAAAACGGTAAGAAGTGGCGGCGAGTCGCATCTACGGAGTCAGCCGACCGACATCAAGTGTTGGTTCTATCCGAAAGCCTCAAATTTAACTTAAAGTACTGGAATGCCATGATGCACGGAGTGTGTCCGGTCAGGAGAGAATTGTTTACGCAGTGTTTCAGTAAGTCGTGATATAACGTCGTCGTATAAAATAACAACTCTTAAAAACAGTTTTGTGTTCAAATCAGTTTTTTTTTGTCTAAATATAGATAATGTATCTTATTATCTAAACTTAATATAATTATCTATATATAGATAATAATTTAAATAAGTTTAGGTATTTAATAATTAATAATTTATTATAATTTAATACTTCTTATTTTTTTTATTTTATTCGGTCCACAATAAGACATTTAATATAATATACTATCACAAAAGGTCCCGCCTGTAAAATAAATAAATAAAAATAGATAGATTATGAAAAAAATAAATCTATTTAAATAGAATCGATATTATTTTTTTTACATCTTATTCCTATACAATAAAAAAAATACGAAAATGAATAGTATAGTATTAGTTTAGTTTAAATCACTAACAATTAGTAATACATGTTAAATACCTTATTCAAATGACTATGTAAAGTTATCTTAATTTCTATAATTCCTATACTATACTTTCTGTGACAGATACCAAATTGATACCAATACTGTCATTTACGAGTATCTAATTAAATGTAGCTATTGCACAACGTTAGTTATAAGTTTCGTTTAATGGTATAAAAACATACAATATATAAATGGTTTTTAAAATCCGTCGTTATTCGCTAGGAACAAAAAACTGTTTTGGCTTTAAAAATATTTATATAACGTCATTAAAAATGTAAAACATACTCCTGTTATATCTAATACCTTTGGGTTCTATATTATAACGAGTCATACGGACATAATAGTTACATGTTATTAAAAATTAAAATTCATTTTTTTCAAATGTTAAGGAAAAATTTCATTTATTTATAGAAAAAAACCCACATTTTTTTTTCCTTCTTCTATTTCTTGTATGGTATTTTCTTACTATATAATAATGTGAAAAACTCTCATATATATACACAGACAACGACAAAAAACCAAAATACATTTATTGATGTCGTCCAAATAATAACGATGGGTCATCCAGTTTTTTTTTCACAACCCAGTTATTAAACATTAAAATATTATTTTTACTCGTCGATACTGTATGGACGGTATAACGTATTCGGTTGGACGTTAAATTCTCTATCAATATCATATTTCTAACATTTCCTTCTCGTTTTTTACGGTAACTTATTTTCGCCTATAATATATTTCCACTGGTGAAATCATCGTAAGAATATATAGAGCTATATTATTATATCTAATATTCTCACCCCGTCACCGATTCGCCGTTTTCGATTTCTACCATAATACGTTTTTTAGATGGATTCGATATAGGTGCCGCGCGAGAAACCCTTTAATTATATTTAAATTACCGAGAGGAATAACTTATTATGCTAGTAATATATATATTATATTGCAAAATGTAATGTGAGTTTTGCTGAAATTACAATTTCATTATTCGAGAAGTCATTCGATGATATGTTCGGCATAATAACTATCTGCTGCAGTAAATCATTTTACACGATTATTTTCCAAACACGCTATTGAGATCATTCTCATTTTTTTAATTTATTTATTTATTCAAATTCTGATTTTTTTTAAATTTAATTATACTTATCTTAAATACAACATTTTCATATACTTAGATTTCTTACGCCGTTTAAGGAGAATTCTGAAGTGTTGCAAACTTCTTTTATTGAAATGATGATTGTCACTGTTTTTACTGAAAACATTGTTAATAAGATAATTTTTTGAACATTTTAACGCGTATAAATCGAAATTCAAACGATTTATTTCTAAATTATTCAGTACACTTTATGTAGGTATATGTAATATTTAGTCTAGTACTCATTTTACTTAGAAAAAATGTATAAATACTCTATATTTACTCGAAAACTAACGAGTCAATGAGTTTTGTCTATATTTTGCGTTTTGGCCATAAAAAGAAAACGAACAGTAAACATATTATTTTCATTATTATACAAATTACAAAAACTAACACTGCAAATCTATACTTAAACTCTAAAATTGTTAAAAATCATAACAATTAATAGAAACTGTAGACTATTAGGTACTATGGTTATCAAATAAACCAATCCATTATTATTAATGTTTGCTATTTGTAATCACTAGCTAATCCATACTAATCATGTATATCAATATATTATAAAAAAATATTATTTTTTTTCACAGTATCATCGAAATATTTTATGAAGAGTGAAATTTTAAATTTTTAAATTTTTAAAATTTACAATCCTAATTATTGTGTATGCGACTAAATTTTCTAACATCCAGCCGTGGTCAGTTGGCAATCAGTTATATTTTAAATCTGTCTACTAACGATGATGTGGTATTGAGTTTTTAATTTATTCATCACGTCATTATAATATATGTAACAATATTATGCACGCATTGTAATTTTCAATTATTATATTATCGTTTTCATAATTTTGTGTATTAATTCCAATATTATTATTATAACGAAATGTATTAAATATACAATATATTATGTCTTGTGCACTGTGCAGTCTCTATAAGTGGTCAATATTAGCGTTGATTGTCTTATTAAAAAATATAAGAATATTATTTTGTCGTGGATTTTTTTTTTAACTTTGTAATATTAAGTATGTTGAATATATTATAATATAACGAATAACATGATATTAAATCTAAATGTATAGATCATAATTTACATAGTATATATATTATATGGATGCAGGAAATGAGAAATGCTACTTAATATTGTTTTAATAGCTATTATTATAACGAGTAAAGAGTAAACTATACTTTTACCTCACAAATACAAATCAATGATAACTAGATATATTCCTAGTATTATACAATATATTGTATTAAATAATAGTTAAAAAATATGCCTAGTAAAATTTCACGTACCTGTTGTTATTGCCTTATTGGTATATTACCTGTTATCGAATTTAAAAACAAAAATTACATATACATACCTAACATATATATAAGATGTCAAACACAAATCATAAACTACTGAACAGTGTCCACATGTAATTTAATAACCATTAATGGTTACCGCTTTTACTACATATTATTATATAGGTACACCTATATTTATTTTAATTATTTCAATTGTTGTTTTTTCATAATTAGTCGTTAATAAAACCTACAAGTCGTATTCGAACGGTGTATGGGGCTTAATTTTAATAGTATAAATTAAAACAAAATCGTTTTAAAAAAAATACACAATCATGTGTTTTTAGTCAGGTTTATATTTCTGAATATCAATTTCTTTTTTTCGCATTTTGTAATGGTACATTAAAATTTAATTTATAATGTACAACTAAAGAAATTAAACACATTAAGTTGTAAGGAAATGTCATGGCTTCCGTTTTATGTTTAAACGATTAAATAATAATACATAATTAATACTAAAACTGTTTTATTCTCCATAACCGTCGTACTCATCTACAATCGCTGTAATTTTTCCGTTAGTGTGTAACGTAAAAATTAATTTGTATGCGTATGGAACTTCACACGTATACAAATTACTATTGATTAACTAATAAATATAATCATTTTAATCCATTTTGCAAAATGTGTCCGTATAAAATGTAGCTCATTAGAAGTTTTATTATGTTATTATGTTATAGATGAACTGATACGACAAGTGTGCGTAAATAGCATTGAGCAAGGTGAATTGTTAATCAAAATTCGAAACCAATACACCCAAAGCATAATCGACCATAAACGTTACTATGAGAGCGGTTTAATATTTAGAATTAAACGTGCTTCATTGGTAAGTTAATGTTGCGTATAATCTGTTCGTCATTCTCACTCTCTTTCAGCTCTCGTCTATTTAATCTCATGTATGTTATAATTTATTCACGTTTATAATTAATATATGCACGTAATTAGTAAAAAACCGCCAAATATGATGAATATTACAAATAAAGACAGACTTTATCAAATAGATTTAAAAAAATATATAAATCAAGCAACTTATTTTATACCTATAATCTAGATATTAGATATATTATGTATTTAATATATTCCATTTACACGCATTCTTTTACCTACTAAACATTCATATACATAAGACATTTCTAAATACTGCAGGTAATAATACATAGCATTGTAATACACTAATAACAATAAAAGTAATAACAAATAATAAGTATCGAATATGATGTTAACAAATGAAATACATATTATTTTAATATTGTATATAATAATGATACAGAAATAACAAGTAAAAATGCATATTTCTATGTCTATAGAGTGAAACAGATATAACTGGCAAATTAAATAAACTATGCAATCGCTTATTAACTTTATTCTTATTAATCTTTTTCTATTTTTTAAATGAGATGAATATGACTATAGACATTTATATTTTATTATTACTTATGACTTTATATATATATTAAACCCTAAATAATGATAAAAACAAAATTTATTAAATAATTAATCACATCTGTCAGTTGTTTCTGTTACACTCTGTATATACCTGTAAAATATAAATTACTAGCTGAATAACCCGGCTTTGCTCGTGTGTTAAATAATCGATTCGTATATAAATTGTTTTTTTATTATAATTAAACTATTTAAAGCCTAGCCATGTAATACATAATAATTCTTATAATTTAATTTAATTTATGATACCTATTTATAACTGAAATGACAAATAAAATGAAATTGGAAATAATAAGAGTAATTTACTCGTAGGAGTATTTAGAACAACTTTGAAAAAAAATCGTTTAATTAATTAAATGACACGCTAAAAAAAAACAGTAATCTTTAAAATATGCAATCCCTCATCCCCACACCAAAAAAAAAAAAAAAAAATGAAAAATCAGGTGACGTGGTGACACTCGATAAAGTATTTGGGACATCTCTGTGAAAAAAAAATTAGAAAAAAGTTAAATAGTATCGTCACAGAATTGGAGCATAAAAAATGCCTGTTCTTCTTTTATATATATATGTAAGGATGATCTATAAAATATTATATTAATGTAACTTTGTAACATTTTATACAATAGAAGTTCTATCATAAACCATATATATATATATGTGTGTGTGTGTGTGTGTGTTTGTGTGTGTGTGTGTATATACGAGTATTCGTTATAACAGTTATGTTTGAATGTGATTTGATTGTATTGAAATATTTTTAAAAAACGTATATTATTTCATAAATTGTAATCAAATTGTTTAATGTTTCAATGTTTTAACATGGAAGATGTGTTACTCTATATTGTGTTTATTGTTATTATAGAATGATAATAAAAATGAAATGGTAAAAAAGGATTTACATGATTTAGAAGACCAACAAATTGAATTAAGAAAGCAATTGAGTGAGGCAAACGTTAAGTATAAAAGATTAGAAATCAATATTAAAAAGGAATTAAATAATTTGAAAGATGCTCACCAACACGAGTTAAATTTTTTCAATAGGAACCATAAGGCATTAAAAGTGTGTATTCTTAAATGTTGAATTGAGTACACCATTAATTACTTAAAAGCTAAATTTAGAACAAATCTATATATTTTTATTATTATTATTTAATTGAGAAATGTTATTTGTTAATAATATTATAATATGAGTACTTTAGACTCAACGTGTTTTCAATAGTGATAAAATAGTGTAATATATACGAGTACAGTAAAAAACGGTTACCTTTAAGTTATAATCACTCTTAATGGAGAATATAAATTTATTTGTTTTAAATAATTATTTCTGACAAACTATTTTTCTTTACATATTGTGTGATTATAAAATAGCTAATATTTTTATTATTGCATTTTTTTACATTACAAATTTAAAAAAATAAAAATTGCAGTTAAAGAAAATTAAAAAAATACCATTAGTACAAATATATAATTAAATGAATGAAATACATTTTGTATTATAAAGATAATAATAGTGATATAATAAAAAAAACATATTATTTTAATATTTGTAGTACAATTACAGTTATACTTGCAAAAGTTTTCATTGTTGTAACCGATAACATAACAATAATCAATAATTGAACCTTGATACTCATTTTTACAAAGCAATAGTTATAATCGATTTTGTAATAAGATATAAATTATATAATACGATAAATATAGTTTATTTCTGACGGGACATCACATTTTATAATTGTTATATGTATACATTTTATATAAAGTTTAATTATACTTAGGTTTATTAATAAATGATTTAATATTAAATAATGCATATATGTTTTGTTTTCAGGATCAACTCGTAATGATACTATCAATGAATACATAACTCAACCAAAAAATAATAACCACGGTCGATCCAATGTACAATAATAATACGTTTATTAAAAAATGTAAATAGAGTAGAACAATATTATTTATAAATTTCGTAATACAGTAAATCAACGGTAAAAATGTAAATAAAGATGATTATACAATAGTTAATGTTTAAACAAAAATTAGTAATAATCAAGTTGCTTACATGAATTTAATCAAAATTACAATATGTTAAACCAGAATCACGTCGCCCTATTTTGCATGTACTCTGTACAAGTTAAACACTTAATCAATACAGCTCAAATCATCCGAAACTTTGATTACATTGTGAAACAAAAAATTCTATAAATATATGATTATCTACTCCTTATGGCAATATAATAAGAATATATGGGTACTTATTATAAAAAAATATCGAGAATTCCCTGCAGAGATACTGAGCCTTTTCTTATAGGGTAGCTATAAGCTGAACATGGTTTCAAAGAACTTTGAAAACAATTTAATCAACATAAAACACGAATTCTAAAGTTCAGTAAACATAATATTCTACTGCTAAAATACTCTCATATGTATATTGATAAAAACCGCATACAATACTATACGCAGTCATTAAAAAATAAACTAAACATTCAATCGATGTTGTCTTTTCTTTAAGTTACTCGGTTTATCTTCATTGCTTGATATTCCAAATCATGTGGATAGTCAGTTTTTATACGATCGCAATACTCGATTGTATATTATGCTGTCACTTACCAATTACCATCATTTACGCCTAATGAAAATTTCAAACAAATATATTTTACAATGTAGATGCATATAATATATACTTTTTATAGACTATATTAATGTCTCTCGTTGGTTTATGCAACTATACAATATTACAACTAAGGCTGGACTTGTGGGTCATACGGTCTTTGTTCGGACCACTTGATCGCGTCTACAGTGCTATAGTTAAATAAAAACTAGCTACAGCCAGATGAACTTAAAATTGATATTATACGGGAAGCCTAAGGTCATAACTCCAGGTTAAAATGCACATAAAAACACGTATGTTACCAGTTAATAATTGGTACTGGTAGTATATTTTTAATAGATTTGTACGAGCCGAACAACTTTAAACTTCAATTTTTAACACGTCCATAAATGGCTTCTCCACTCTCCGTCCTCAATACTAGTCAGTTTCAGTTTAGTACATAAAACGAAAAAATATAATATAAGACTACTGTATATGAGTAGGACGTATAATAATGTACAATATTGTGTACAGCGAGTGACGATCGTATACCATTTAAAAAAAAAAACATTTAACTGCGCACATCGTTGATAAACTGGAAAACGATATTTATATTTCCGCATCGATTCAATAAAATATCATTAATATAAATATATTTGTATAATAATAATTATTATGATGTGTTGTAAAATGCCATTGCGTCAACGGCCGTAAATTTAACATGTACCTATTTATCACTTCTTATTTTCTATTCTGTAGTTTTATTGTTCGTAAAAACCAATTTTATAATTTATTAGCATATAATAGACCTTTCTTTTATTATTCGTTTTTTTGAAGAATAACACTTGAAAAATGTACACTCACTTTGTTTATTAATAGGTAGGATTATGTAAGTACTAAATCATAGGTACAACAACATCTACACTTTACAAACTACAATCTATCAGATATCTGATTTTTACGCGAACAACGTAAACACATATAATAAACAATGTTGTATTATACGAGTATGATATACATTAATAGTAAAAATATTTTAAAGCTCAATAAAATATAAAAATAAATGAATATAGTAGAATTTTGTTTATTGAAATTATCTCGAGCGCTTTAAGCAAATTCGACATAATTGCCTATGTCAAAATTGTTAAATTGACACAAATTTTGGTTTTGAAAAAATAATATTTGTAATTTAGTGAATTACAAAAGATTTATCGTAATTATAGAAATTTTCTCGATGGCATGTTTAATACACTATGATTGAGCTTAGGCATATCTTGTAAAATTGTTATAATTTTTCAAAAAAAATAATATATATATTTATGTTATGTAAATATTATATAAAAATAAAGAAATACTATTTATTTGATGTGATAATTACTTAAGAGTGGCCCACTCCGAGTGGGTCTCCAAACTTATGGATTTTCCCCACCAAGCTCTATGATAGGTGAATAGGTATATTATAGTTTAAAATAATATTAACTTTACTAGGTATTTTTTTTTAAATATAGGTATATCTATAATTTTTAGAGCTCATTAATAATGGTTATTAAATATTTATATTTAAATGTTTAGCAAAAAAGTTACCTAAATAATATTTATACATGTGAGAATGTGAGTTTTAGTTTAAAAACGGTAAACAATAATAATAAGTGTTTTTGTAATTTTGTGTATATTTGGTTAAAAGTATTAATAAATATAGCCACTGTACCTACCTTAAAAGTTTTGCATTGACAGCATATAATTAGTATTTTAAAGATTAGAAATCAAATATAAATAATACTTTTATAACTTATAAGTATAGTTTTTTATAGAAATTTGTTTTAAAAGGTTTTTATTTTATTTAACGGTGATAATAATATAATATAATATATTATAAATTAAATGCTATTCGTTGGTATAACCGCGGATGTAACATGAAAACGGATGAACCGATTGGACTTGCCTTTTTTTTAATGTCCAAACAAGGTTTATACGGATAGAAAAATTAGAAAAATTAAACGGAAAATAGAAAAATTTGGGAAAAATTGGAAGTGTTTTTTTTTTATGTGATATCTGCATAAAATCGTGACCAATGACCATATACGTGTACTTGCTCTGAAATTCGGGCAAAACAACGTTTGCCGAGTCAGCTAGGACCCCTTACGACCCTTTATTACGTTACAACCTTTAGGAGCCGAGCAAAAAGAAAAAAGGCCAGAAATAACTCTAAGAGAAAAAATAATAGCCCGGTGGGCGATGCAACACGGTGGGTCGGGGGCCGACAATATCCGCAATGTCAGTTAATAAGTTTTAAAAAAATCTTATATATTTTTTTACGGACAACGAAATGCACTAGGACAGCCAGTTATATTTTCCTCCGCAGTCCTCAGCGTGTGATATACTCATATTACAGATTGTACTTCAATTGTATGTAATCATGTCATTATAATAACATTTGTTAATAGTGAAAAAATAACGGAACGATGGTGAAAAAATGTATTAAACGTTAACATAAATAAATGTAACAAAACCTCCGCTCGGAGCAGTCCCGTTTTTAAGTGCGACGATTTATCACTGTTATTTCAGATTTCACCGAGGACACTCCGACGAATTTATCTTATTATTGTTTGTATTAATAATAATTAAACAGTTGTGTTGTTAAAATCAGAATGTAAGACATTAATAAATCAACATTAATCGAGCGAGGAAAATAACAACGAAGTCGAACAAAAAACTACACACAGTAATAGGTATTATAAAAAAAAAAAAACCCCCTACCATATTGTGTATTTATTTCCGAACTGTGAAAAGTGAAAGTGAAAGTGAATGTGATTGTGAGGTTAGGTAAGGACGATCGTCTAACTAGGCGCCACTAATATACCAGGATCCCATCAATACAGGACGACGGTGGCGGCGGCCGGCCGGGCGGGCAGGCGGGCGGCGACGGTTGGACACACGCGCAAGACACACACATTTAGAAGACGTCACACGTCGCGTAACGTGTTATCTCCGTCTTACAAACGTACAACACGGCAAATTGTATTTCTTTTATTTTTATTATTACTATGATATAATTGCCCAATTATAAAGATAAGATATCTGCGACGTTTTTATTGATATTTTGAAATAAATTATGATCGTTTTAATTGTTTAAATTCACAAAAAATGAATAATTTTAAAATGAAAATGCTTAGAACTTATTTTGTAATAAAAACCTCCGAAATACCCTAGACAACAATCTCGTCTTTAAACTTCAAAATATAAGTCACTTCACTCTAATTTTTAAAAATCGCGCTACTTGATATTTTCTCCGCTGCGCGAAAACCATTGAGTTATAAAACATAATACGTTTTTAAAATTATGATTAAAAAATTGTGCCTACCAACGAGGCTATACTATGTTAATGTAATTATAATAATCATCGGTTGCTAGGGGTAACCTTACAAAAATTCCGAATAAAAATTAATAAAAATAACAGCGGGCGTCGCTGGCCAAAAAAAAAAGTTGTATCCACCTCAAAAGCATATAATATTTTTGTGTAAAAGTGTAAAATGGATTAATATAAACTTTATACTATAAATGTTATACTTGTCACGGAGACAATAACACAAGTCTTATGTCTATATATTGTATTAATTTGTCTTGACTACAATATTTATAGTCAATACTAAGTTTATTAACATATTAAATATTATTTTTGACATTAATAAGATTTTTGTATTTTGTATAAACATACATTGCATTTGCATTGACACACCTTAACTTACGTGTAGGCAATACAGTCACCAACGTTTAATTCGTCAAGAACTCAAGAGTGAGATAAATACAATATGTTATTTGTTATTACAAAAATAAATTTAATTCTTGGTGTTTTCTTCGATGTACATATTATATAAAATATTTATCAGTTATTATTATTATTTATTAATAATATTATAAGATTATTGGTGTTTGTAAAGTTCAATTTATACGTTGTACTTATAGTTATAATATCACGTCGCAGGCATGCCTACGTGTTTAATAATTATACATACAACGAAATGGCTAATATTACATTTTCCGATACATCAGCACTTCGGATGCTGTTCGGGATTTCCATTCATATATTTTTTTTTTTTACTTCAACCACATTCTTGATTATCAGATTATGCCATGACGGTATTCGATAAGATATAATAATACGTATTATATGTACACTGTACAATAACAATGTCAGTCGATGTTTATTCATCGGAATATTTGTTATAAATGCTATAATTGCTAATTATGTTTTATTTTTCATTGCCATCTATGTGTTGGGTTTTAATCGATTTATTTAATAATTTTATCAGACCTAGTTGGCCTTTAACATTTATTATAAAGTTCATTATTTATATTTTCTATAGTTTAAATAAATTATCCTCATACCAACGGTTCTCATTTTATATGACTTGTTGTTAATTTTTATCATTAAATAATAGCTGCTTATACATCTTAATTATGTCACTTATAATTTTACCATTTTTTATTGATATTAAACTACTTGTTATTATTATTGTTGCTATTATTACGTATACAAATTTATCCTTCTCTTTTTAGTAATAATAACTTATACAGGTTCCTTTTCGGCCAGTACAATTTTCTTTAAGACGTACAATTATAATAACTTAAATAGTCAATTAAATTGATATTATAATATTATAATGAACAATAAACAGTTCTGGTTTATCTTTATTTTCAAAAAACCGACTATAAACGAGATTAAACTTGCATCAGAAACTATATAAAAATTGTAAAAATTGTCAAACACGCAAAAGTTAATTTGTAATTCGACTAAGGTTACCTATATAATGTTACCTCTTACATCTCATCATTACAAATTATTTTATTTTATTTTTTATTTTTTCACACATTAATTTGTCAAATAGTCTGCACACGCAAACGAATATCTGCACTGCATGTCTGCATGCACTATATGCAGATATGTCGGACATCATGTAGCCCATGTAGGTACATATATAAATCATAAACCTACAGGTGGTTCATGACGTCATGGTATAACGCTCCCACGTCACACAAATTTATGGAATGACCCCAGCCATAATAATATAATATACATGTCAATATATATTCGTATACTACACATAGATTATAATATTAGTATGACGTATAAATTGATTTTAGGTTTTTACGATCGTCTGAACTGAGACATTAAAAACGATCTTTAGCTGATTAATAGTTATGATTGTTTTTAACTGTGCTGCAGCGTAATTTCAAGTCAGCGGTGTATAGGTGTATTCGCGGTATATTATACACATAGCAAAGCGGTTTTTCAAAAACAAAAAAAAACATAAAAACATAGTCATCGAAGAAATTTCGCGAGGGCGTTATACCCCCTCCGCGGGCCGCCCCTATATGTATTTATTAAGTACAATATATACAGCTGTCCCGTATACGCATCGCTCGAGTTCATATTGTTATTATTATTACTGTATAGAATACAAATCCGTAAACGCTAAACTGAGACCATTAAACACGCGCCGCGCCGGTTATTTGAGTGTTTGACACTCGGCGCCGCGGCGTCGCTTCGCTCGGCAAATCCAAATAATAACATCCCCAGGCTTGTACATAATAACGTTGCATGTAACGGGTTAAATGTGCAAATTGTATTCTATACACACGTACATATATACATACATACGTCGGTATATACGTATAATAATAATATTGTGCGCCACTTTTGTAATGCACTCGCGAAATACAGTAACACGCGTTATATTATATTATCTCGTCTGCGTGTATATATACACGAAATAATATATGTAAACCCGGCGTGCAATATAATATGTAAAATACAATAAAGGAGAGACTCGCACAATATTACAACGATTTCTTCGCCGAGCTCGAGTTTAATAAAATAATTTTTTTTTTCAGCCCATTCGCCACTATCGTCGTAGCACAATCGTTCAGCTCGCAATGCTCGCATCTGCTCGCGTCCGACGAATTTAATTATAATTTAGGCCTCATCATTCGTATTTCCGGCAGATCTCCGTGCGTCGTACGCCATCTTCTCGCTGTCGTGTCGTCTGCGACGTACTCGACTCTGAGACGATTTGACTTCGCGTGTACACCTCTATAATATTAGGGCCAGCGAAAGCTATGGGCGACCTAGACGAATGCCCAGGATGCCAGTACGGAGGGGACGCCAAACTAAAAACTATTTTTATTTAATTTACAGTGTAGATTCTACACAATTTGAAATATCCATTATCTAATGTCGTTTTAATTGAAAATACATCTGTAATTATCCCATATTTATTTATTTTTATTTTTTTATACAATGCGGCAATATTGTTATAAGTTAATAACCTTATTACGATATTGTTTGAACCGGTAATAAAGTTGTAAGTTATAATACAAAATACATACCTACTATTTAATTTTATTTAATAACTTACTAAAAAACTTAATTTTACTACTTCTCAAACCTTGAAGGGGGGGGGGGGTGAAAAGGCCAAAACATGGTTTCGCCCAGAGCGCCAATACTTCTAGCGCCGGCCCTGCGGCTCTATATACCCGCGGAACACCGATAAATATACGACGTCCACCTGGGTCGGTCGATTATTTACGACGGTGCATCGCTATTATGCAATACACTATATATTATTATTATTATTATTAAACGCGCATATCCGTGACAGTGAGGAGCGCCCGCTGTTATATACTCGCAACAGCAGATGACGGGAGTGAGTGTATAATATAATATACGCATATAGATCGTTATTATCGAGGGCGGCGAGAATAACAATATATATATGTAACGGCCGTATCGATTATTATTATTACGCGTCGGCTGCTCGGCTGTATGGCGGTATAATACGAGTTTAATTAATATTTTTGTGTTCCCGTAAAATTTACTACGGGTTGTCGTGTGACAGTTTCCGAAAGTATATATATATATATATATATACACTAATGTAATATATGCGCCGAAGTGGCGCGATAACCGGCGAAGGGAAACGGCGCGGCTGCTGCCGTTGCTGCCGTCGCTGCTGCTGCTGCTGCTGCTGCGGAGACGACCGCGACGACGACGGGGACTCGGTGAAATTAATAATAATAATATTATTATTGTACATCTCCCGCTGTGGGAGACTGAAAAAACGAACTCAGTTCCGCGATGGTTTCCGCTCACAAGTATTATTCTCACACGCTATACAGTCATACAGGGTGTGCCACCGCCGTAATATTACATATACCGGGTAGCCCGCGGCCGCCGCGCCGTTTATAAATATATTACGTCTATAGACAGATATATCTGCATGATAGAAAACCTAAAGATGATGATACATAAAAACATAGGTCATTTTTTAAAAAACGTGAAAAAAAAACAATTTTATTTTATTTTTATTTAACTAAAAAAATACTTTCGATTTTAGGAGAACGATATGATATCCCAAAATCATTCTTGTCGGAAATAGAAAAGCTGTATGTCAACTAAGACAAACGCTGTGCGCGTAACTGCAGCATCTTACGCGTTATACGTCATATTATACTTTGCATACGCGAGAATATTGCGGGCGTGCATGTACGGGTACAGAGGGCACTGTAGTTCATAATATAGTCAGATGATATATTCATATTCAAATGTTGTGTATTACGGAATTGGTTAGGTCCCAGAAAATAAACATTTTCCTCACTGTGTTAATAGATTAAAAAGTAAACATATCATCTATAGTCATAGAATATATATGACTAAAAATTTTAGTAGTATAATATTTAGAATTATAATTAATTTCGGGGCCAACTCTGATGCAGCCGGTGTGTCTATTAACCGCTTTAATTCGATCGTTTTTGTCGACGATATTATTATTATAATATAATGCATATTAATTATTAAACATAATCATATTATTATTTTGTGCGACAGATAAAATATTCTCAGGTTTATAGGTAATCAACACGCTTTCCGTTTAATTTTACCCAATTTCACTAGTCAATACGCTCTACTTTAATTGATTTAGCGATTTTTCTATATAACCCATCACCGTATAGTATACTCCACTGCTACTACAGCAGTATATAATATAATATAAAGCCATCATAATGATACTATTATTGTATAATATTACCGTGGTATTATGGCGGTGAAATTGTATCAATTTTCACCAAATCGTTTTCGAACAGTCTACTATCAAAGTTCCGAAAACTTATAATGACATTTTACTGCCACGGCGGAGTCTGCAATCTATACGTGTTTGTTGTGGTGTGCGGCTGGGACGTAAGTTATAGTCATGCAAACATATATATTATATACAATATAAACGCCATCATATATACAGTTTATAAAACTTAAATCGATTTTTCGAAAACGTTTTCACGAAAACTGCACCTGATTATACCACTAATTTATTTTTTAAACGTGCTTAGATTTTTTTTAGATAGTATTATGCGTCATATTTGTGACGCTAGATAAATATTGAAGACATTTGTCAATTACCAAACCATTTGAAAAACGGTACTTAGTGAAAACTCAGTTTGTTATTATACAAAGTAATTTTATTGTTTTTTAAACTTTCAATTCTAGTGGGAAAAAAAACCAAAATGTAATAATATGTCATTGATTTCACACTAAAATTTATTTTGATATAACTTCCAAAATTTAAAATTTTTATATTAGACATATCATATACATATAATAATATTGAAAACTTTCAACAGTTTTAAATGAGAAAGTCTAAATATTTTAAAATAGTTTCTCAACGCTACCGCGTCTGCAAAAAGGTTTCTGCGCGTAAATAAAAACGAAGTCTACATTTTAAGTATCTATCTATATACAGTATTCTATATAGTTAAGTATTTTACCAATTTTAATGAACAAATAAGTAACATCAAAACAGATATGTTTGTTTTCGTTGCAGTTTATTTTATAACAATATATATTACAGATTTGCAATCATTACAGCTCCACAACCACAACAACGATATAGGTATATATACGAATGGGGTTAATAATATCAAAGAACACGTGTTTAAAACATATACGCAGTAAAACTAATAATTTATTCAGAGCGATTTTTGTATGTTGTTTATAATAATTTATATACAATTATAATGTTGAAAGTCTATTTAGCCAACGAGGAGTGTGCGTGCGCGTTTAATATCTCGGGGATTTATTTTTTCACAAAACTATTCGTGTGCCTCGATACTTTTTTAACGCCGTGTATTTATAAGTACACATACAATATTACATTATTTTATGTTTAAATATCGATGTATTGCGGTGTCGACGAGTCGTGATAACGAAATAAAAATACGTATACGTATATAATATTATGCCCGGCCGCCCTCTTCCGTTGGGTATTATGTCTTATAATGGTTATATTATGTAATACGCAGATAATACTGTATACGCGACACGCGTGTTAGGTATATCCCGATCACAAACCACACGTACATCGCTATCGTCAGAAATTCTAAGAGAAAAAAATGCGTACATAAATGCGCCACGAGTAAGAATACTGCCTTATTATTGTAATTATTATTATTATTTTTATGTTGTATAGTGGCGAGAATCACACGCCGAGAACGCATGTCGGTTGCGTTCTTTTCTCGGGGGCCACTATAAATCATGATGAACTGCAGTTTTTCCGTTCGAAAATAATTATGTTATTATATAGTCGTAATTGGATAATGGGAATACTGCAGCATTCATATAATTGTTTTTCGTATTAGTTATGCAGAAAATGTTTTATTTCTTTTTAGTTATACTATAACAGATTACAATCTATTTTCAACGTACGACACGTTTTTATTTTAATTACCTTAATTCAGTGGCGGATCCAGGGGGGCCTAGGGGCCTCGCCCCCCCCCAGACCTCTCCGACATTCTTTTTACTTACAACAAATATTTTAAATTTATAATGTCGTTGTATTATTTATTTTTTGTCTACGGGCCGGATAAAATTTGTTCGCAGACCGCCATTTGGTAACTCATGCCCTAGACCGTAGGATATAGTTGAAATCTGATTATTGATTAACCTACGTTATACTGTGTGATCATAATATTGCAATCGTGTATATAAGTCTGATCTCTTCGACTCAGCCAAAATATGACAACATTTACATACATGAGGTATCCATAGACGGAACTAGAGCCCAAATATTGGTGGTGCTGAGGACACAAAAATCCGTGGAGGGCTACGCCCCCATCATACCCCAGACACCATTTAAATATTTATTTTTAAATGCTTCTTAAACACATATAGGTACACACATTATCTATATTTAAACAGTAACATGCCTACTTTTTTTATTAAATTATAATTTCATAACTGTCTTATCAAGGTCATACAGTACTAATAAATAGTAGGTAAACAGATTAAAAAATATATATTTTTTGTTTGTTAACTTCTATTAAAATAATTATACAATTTATGCGTAGTAAATTATACAAATTATTTGCCAGCCATTATATATAATCAAATCTATCTAATTCAACATATATATTTACATTATGTATATTTATAAATTATAAAATAATATTATAATATTTCATAGTATTATTTTACGATTACTAGTGGTGTTGGAATACTTTTCAATAACAAATGTATTCACTTAATTGCGTTTAACTTCAGATTAGGTAGTTGACTGTTGATCAATCATAAAAAATTTTCGAGCCTACATTTCAATTTATATTCTTAAGAAATATTCTAGTAAACATATCGGTATATTTAAATTGCAATTGAAGATACCCTAAATGTGGTCGACAAAATATGTATTTGAGAACCTATTGATTATTATACCTGTTTGCTATGGGACTTTAACAATATCTAAAATAAATATTTTATAGACTTTAAAAAATAAAAAAAACAACATTTTTCAAACTATTTGAGTAAAATTAAACAGAAAGATTTTCAGGTTAAGATTTAGTACAATTTATCAAGTTTATTTTGGCAGTGAATACATTTATACAAAATACAACCCAAGAGTGCAGAATATTATCAAAAGTGCTTGAACATGTTTTTTAGTAAAACGTCATTTTACTGTTGTGTCTGAAGACGTGCGATGGAAATTATTTTGGGGCTTTTCTCGAGTAAGAAAACGTGTGCTCAATCTAAAACCTAGAGATATTCAAAAAATAATATATTACAAACTAAATATAAATATTATTATTTTCAAGTCATTATTATTTTTTTTTTAAAAGAAACAATTTTAATATTGTTATATTATAATATTACGATTGAATAATACCTAGATCATATATCTGTATTCAATAATAATGCATAATATTATTAATATTATATCACTACTATTAGTACTGTGGGCCAAAACAACTGTACAAAAAATGTTGTGGGCCGTAAAAAAAAAATATTATTATTTATTAATTATTACGAACACCTAAATATTTTTGTATTGTATTATTATATATATTATTATTATATATTAATAGAAATGTTTCAAACAAAATTAAAAAATTTTTCTTCCCAGATATCTGACATTTTTTTCTCCCACTAACTTAATTTTGTTTAAAATTCTTTTAATAATTCAAACAATAATTAAACTTAATTATAACATTATATATTGCATTTATTTTTATACATTTAGCATAGGTGTACATGTATAGTATCAATAATTAATCTTTCCTCGGATAACTTTTCCGATTTCTGTAGTAATTTATCATTAATTACAACTTACAAATTATAACTATAAAATCATATTTCGAAATTAGCTCGCGTCAAAATAAACGTGGAAGTAATTATACTTCCTACATTATTTTTTGAATATTGATGTTGAAAAATCAATAATTGTGAGGCCTGTAGAGCGCTTATAGTTTATTTTGTGAAAAGTACTGTATCCTCAAAAACTAAAAGGTTTTATTATTTTTGTACGAAAAAACATACATTATACATTATATAGGTCAATATATAGCACCTACTACTAAATTATTTATCGATGGCCGATGATTATATGTTTGATTCGTGTATACGGACTTATTGAAACGTAAAATTAAAAAAAAAAAATCCGATTTATACGCTTACGATTTTATGAACGATCAAATAAAATAATGTATTTATTCATCGAATTACAACCAACGATACATCTATGGTATCATAAATTGGAATTCGGTCTAGCGAACAAAAATTTGTAGAGATCAGTTGCAGTGTTTTTGAAAATGATCGATCAAAGTCTTTGATTCCGGTTTTTCATGTACTTCGTAGCATTCATTAAATCCGTAAAAAAATATAATAATTTTATTTGCAGACAAAATACTTGTACATACCGTAATATGATAACTGGAATTTCGGTTTAAAAAACCAATATTTTTTTTAAAAAAAATCTTCGATTTATTCGACTTAAAAAGTGACTTTGTACGATAATAATAAATGCATAGCTCAGAACCCTATTTATTTATTTACATTATACATTTGTGCGGTCAAATATTAAATTTGTTTTCACCTTGTTTTACTAATATTGGTATACATTTATATCAAAGTGTTCGAATTCTATCCGTATTTATAAACCAGACTGTCTAACCCAAAATCAGACTGCCACCTAAATTTACATTATCTACAAAAGTATTATATACTTTGGTGTTCATTAATTTAAAGAGGTCGTCTGCACACCCACGTGTGTTACACATGCATATCTTACAAACATTGACATTGGAAATTATTTGCATTCGACAGTTCAAATGTTGTGTTGTAGTTGTACTGCGTTGTTACTTGTTAGTTTTAATATATAAGAGTAGAATATATTGATCTGTTATCAAATATTAAGATAGGTAAGCATAATAACATAAACTGTTTTAAATTCTGAGCGCAGCGATGAACAGGGCCGGACTGAGCAGAGGCGGGATACCGGGAGTTTCCCGGTGGGCCGCTTATTTGAATTATTGGGCCACCTTTACACTCATAGGGACGTTTTTTTTTTTTTTTTTAGGTTTATCGGTTAAGGGCTCGTGGTATGGTGCACAGGAGCACGTATAACCACCCAGAAAAATTAAAAAATTATAAAAAATAATTAGATATTTAGATTCCTATGGTAACATAATATAATTGACTATTATGCACATGGTCTGTAATAAAAAAAATTTTCGCGGAGCACAATAATTAACGTTTGACGTTTATCGAAGTGTCGTGTTTATTGAGTAACGAATCGTTCCTGTTGAACAGAATCTGTTGACGAAGAGTATGAATTTGATAATAATATTAAGTATATTATATGTTTTCTTAGTGTTGTTTTTATAAGTAGGTACCTATATATAAGTGGGCCGATTCTTTTGATTTTCCCGGTAGACATTTTTATCCCAGTCCGGCCCTGGCGAATGGCGATGAATGATTTTACAATAGGTAATAAACTAATAATGCATATTTTTTTCTGTCTCAATCGTTTCTGTCTGTCATCTACCTTAATTATTTTGTAGTACCAACTCAAAAATATAATTTGCGAGATCTTAAAACAATTATGAAAGTAGGTTTATGTTATTATTATATAAATATAATAAACAATGAAATTTTCAAAACATTTAAATTAATTTTAAACTATCGCCTATATTTTAAATCATGAACCATTTTTTACATTTCTACGGTAAAATGGTATTGAATAAAATTAATGACAATAATACATTTGAATTATTCAAATGATTAAATATAATAAATGCAATGGTCCCGTCAAAATTAATTCAAACTATCTCCTTTTAATCTTTTATTAGTAGTAAAATAAATGACTTAACAATAGCAATATATTAAACACTTTATAATTAAATATGTATACTGAGTAATACATGATGGTCTTTCCTCAATTCATCACAATTGTTTTTCGTAGGCTATGATTTAGCATTGAATATACAAATTTAACTTATACATTACAGTGACTTATTCAATGACTACAATATAATCTACAACAGAACGATTTTCAATTTTTACTTCCGTTTTTTTTCTCAATATCTTAGTATAGGTCTAAGATATGAGTGTGTAAAGCAAGGACGTACACATGGGGGTGTTTTGGGTGTTCAAACACCCCCCGAAATATTTGGTTTTTGTATGGTTATTTACTTATTCTATTTTAATGTTAATTGTCATAATTATTATTATACTTTGATAGACAGGTATGATATTACAGGGGCTAGGTAAATTGAGTCCGAAATACCGTGTTTGTGGTAAACTGAGTCCCGGATATGAAAAGGTATAAGATAAACTGAGTCACTGGTTATAATAGGTTTAGTTTCCAAAACAGCACATTTTCTTTCTCACTTTTACAGGCTTACTATTTGATATGTTAAAAATGCGTGGTTAAAAATGAGCTTTATTTACTTTTAATATCTAATATAATTCACAACGTTGTAAATAAAAATCACAATTAATTATGTATATAACTGGCGTGGTTAAAAATGTGCTTTTTTTTGTTTTTAATATCTAATATATAATTCACTACATTGTTCATACAAATCTGAGATTTCAGTGAAATCAAAATCAATTAAATATATAATATACAAATTCAAATCAATTTATTTTTATTTATTGCTATTATGTACACGGTAAAAATGTATTTGATATCTTGAATTTATTGCTATTATGTACACGGTAAAAATGTATTTGATATCTTGAAATATTTTTATTTTTATATTTCAACATTTCTTGTCTCAAAAACAAAATTTCTATTGTTATTTTTTTCATTTTAATTACCTCTTTGTTACATATTTTTAAATATGTATCTATTTGAATATATTTAAGTAAGCAAATCGATAATCGATAGTCATTAATTGGTGACTAGTCACTATACAGTACTCATTGAATGTATCGACTTTTTATTTTTAAGTAGGTACATCGTCGTTATTTATAAATTATTCTTTCGAAAAATTGTATTGCTCGGGACTCAGTTTACCTAGCACGTTAAAGTGTTAATACATTGTGTTTATGAAAAACCAGTTGAAGCAAAATAAAAATTTAATATTGACAAATTGAAATAATTAATATAATTTGAATAAAAATAAAAATACTTAAACAGGATTTAAAAATAAAATAAAATTATACCTTTTGTGTATTGACGTGGGTACGTATTTACGTAACAAAACTGGCGACGAAAGATTCGATGAATTTATATTGTTAAATGTACATAGACACATATAGCCATATAGGTGTTAACTGTTAACTGTAAAGATATCCTTAATATAATGGCCAAAACTTCGCGAAAATTAGATTTAGTATTGTAATTTTTTCTTTATATCAATGTTTATACTTAAAAAAGTAGGTATTGTACCTAAGTAGGTACAGCTAGTTATTATAAAAAAAATTTGTATGTTTATAAAAAAAAGTTCTACTTTTCTATAACTGATTTTCAAAAACACCCCCAAAACTTTTTTCTGCGTACGTCCCTGGTGTAAAGTATCAAAATTTAAATTTGATCATAACATCATGATCAAAACTTAAAACTTTGAAAAAACATAAGTGCAAACGCAGATATTATTCTATTACCATTAATTTAGTTTATAAATAAATCACTAAAATATTAAAAATAAAAGAGTAAAATTGATTCTCCATAGCATATATTATAGACGCAAATAGCCTAAATATTTTCATAATAAGATAGTTAATGATTGTGTAAGGGTGGGTAGAGTGTAGTATGTAAATCCCTAATTATATTTTTTGACATAAATTAAAAAAAAATCTGCATAAATTACATCATTTTTATTCAATAAATATTTTCTATAAATTAAATGGAGTATATGACAATATTGCACGTATATATACCTACATAGGTATCGATGGTAAAATATTACATAGTAAAGTCGTATTATATTCTCTTACCACATTTTCTATTGAAAAAAAATAATTCTTATTATCTTATCTATTGGCTATTATAAATACTGTACCTCAAAGAAAAATTATGTTTAGGTAGTTCTTAACTTTTAAATGAGTTATAGCTATGTAAAATAATAAGACATTAAAATACTCGTAACTCGCTTAAAAATTAAAATATCAATATATGATGCCCTAGAATCTAAATATTATTATTACCTTTAAGTTTAATAATAGATAAATTTACTAATGACTCTAATATTAAAGCTAACAGCATAAAATTGAATCTGCTGAACGCAAATTTACTATGTCTTGCGTTCGTAAGACAAAGACAACACGTGAGGGTATGACGTCCTCTCAATACCTACTCACATGATGAGGACTTGATTGATCAATTGTTCTTAAATCGAATTTAAATTTCAAAATTTGGCATTTGCCTAATGATGTTTAATATTGTTTTCGAATTTAGGTAAGTACCTACATTAGTAGTAGTGGCAATACAACTAACTCCACACTACACGAGTGTATCTAGAATTTACGTTACACCGATGTTGTAGACTGTAGTAAAGTGGAATATTATTATTGTTGTCAATATAATATATCCGCCGAACATAGTTTACGAGCGCCCTTTCACTAACCATCATCCTGTTACTCTAACGCAGGGATCGGCAACCTTTTTACCAACACGGGCCATAATTTTTTTCAGTTTTTCATTGAGGGCCGCATACGAAATTAAAATATTAAAAAATATAGTCTATTGTATGTTATATATATATATTACGATATATACATTATACACGATTAGATTACGTTCTCGCTCGTAGCTTATCTCATTAGTTGTGCACATTATTATATAATAGTCATAATTAAATTGTATTTATCCTATCAATTTAAGTTACAAAATTGAAATTATTTTAAAAACTATGAAATGTATTTGGAGGGCCGCGGGTTGCCGGTGCCTGCTCTAACGCGTCACACGGATAGACGAACGACATCTGCGTGCGACGACGGCGGCGGCGGACACCGGTGTTGGCGTCGTACAGATGGCGCCACCGACGCTCGCGGCCCACCCAGATTGATCGATTCGCGCCACCGTAGGACGCTGTCCGGCTGACGCGGACCGTACGACAGTGCGACGTCTTTCCGGGCGCCGGTTACCAGGGTCCCATGCAAAATAGTCGTGCTACCAACGCAACGGATATGAACACTACTATTGTACTACGCCGACTCCGCGGCGGAACAGCACCGGACCGAGTCCGTCGCGGGACCGATCGGATCGGACTCGCGGGTTTGGGGACAACGCGCCGCGGCCGGTGGCCGAGGTGTCGGCGCCGGGAAGCAAGTCCGTTGCTGTCTCGCGGTGTGTGTACCAGGGCCCCATCAGATACTACGACTCGTTCACTCGATTCGGTCGCCGCCGCCGCCGCCGCCGTATGCGACACGGCTATGCGACGGCATGGAACATTTATGAGCAAATATGAGCGGATATTATTATTCTGATTTCCGCGTCGTCAACTCGTCTCGTGTCGTACGTTTTCAATTAAAATTATGTTCGTTTGATATCGTTAATTGTGGCGAGTTGTGGCGGAAAGACGACCAAAAGCAGTCGTGTGTCTTTCGTCTACGTCCGTATCGCACGTGTCATTTAAATCGAATCGATATTTTATTTTCACATTTTTGAATTTACGAAAAACTAATTTGCGTCGGAACATGTTTTTCATTTTGAACATTTTTATTTCAATTTTTACTGTTGAATATCGACAAATGTATAAAACCTATTATTACCTATTATTACCAATAATAATTCGTTACACAAAAAGTTTATCGCGGCTATTAGACGTTTTTAAATTTTATTTAAAGCTTATATAGCGTATTTTATAGTGATACGTTTATTTTATGGTATATTTTTCGATAACTAATGCTATTTTTTTTTATCTATTACTGACATAAGCAAATAACATATTAAATACGTCGTCAGTTGTCGGTTGTATTCGTCATAACAATAATAATTTAGTATTTGTCACTAGTACAACGGCTCCGTGTCCGGTGTCCCGGTGTCCGAATGGAACGAAAGAATTGTACACACACCTTTAAAAATAACGCGTTTGCAGGTGATTTTACGAGAATAAGTAAATAAAAATAATAACTCGTCGTCCTTCCTTTCTTTTTTCGAAAAATTTTGTCGAAATGTAAACAAATTGACATCCCAATGTAAATGATTTATAATTTGAAAAAACACATAATATTATTATTATATTATATTATTTGTGTACGAGTTATTTTTCTTCCGACAATTTATTTTGTTTATTTGATTTTTTGATTTTTTTGATTTACTTGATGCCTTGTGCCATTATGCCGCTATTGTATCTCCGATGTACCAGGACCCCATAATATTAGATGACGGTTTGCGACGGCGGCAGAGCATCGGCGATTGTCCGACCGGCTCCTCGTCACGAGTCATGTCGAGCCGCGGGCTATTGAAATCGGTAAAACGGTAAACCGATACAATATTATTCCGAATGAAAATTACGCGCAATTACGTTATTATTATACATTTGAAAAAGACCAGACATGTAAAATAACTCTGTATAACAGCAGTCGTGTCGTGCATAAAATGTACACATGACGTGGTCACGTGGTGAATTTACGGTTTTCGATAAAACATAATATTAATTGGACTAGAAATTGAATTCGTGTGTCTAAACGGAGTTCCTAATTCATTAAAAAACCACCGCATCAGCAGGAGCGTCATTTGGAAGACGAGGGATGCAATGGTGTGCAATTACATCGCATTGCTCTTTAATTTATACAGATTTATCATTGAAAATTACATTTTTATAATATAAATAATAATGATAAGCATAGTCTAATATTAAAGGTACGGTTTCCCTGCGACGTCTAGCGTCAACTACCGGTCTGGATATTATAGTAACTGTTTTAAAGAATATTATTCTTAATTAATTTTCGTTATTTAATCTTTTTTAATTAGAAATAACGTTAATATTATGTTTACATTGTATCTATGCTCGTTTTAATTTGTATTAAGGAAAAAATGATAAATTATAAAAATATCGTAATGTTTAATAAAAAATGTTCTAATCTGAAGATTGATACTATACCTACTTATTTTGAGAGCAACCTTAACAATATAATATTTTTTTTAAATTTCACGTAAAATTCTGAAATAACTGTCCCACCACCACACTTCTGGATTTAAACTTTTGAAAAAGCTAAACGGTTAAGCATCTTTTGTGCAAAAATGTGCACCAAGTCCCATCGTTTGTACACAGCACAGCCTTTAAGCTATTAAAATAGAAAATTATGGTAATCCCTTTGCTGTACAGTAGGTATGTATTAAATGTACGTTTTTATTGAGTTGGTCACAATTATTCCATCCATTTCGATTATATAATAGTGATTTTTCGTTTAAATATCCAATTTTGCTAAAATTTTAACATGAAATGACTATAAAAAAAATGTTACTTTTTTAATATTTTGACTTTTTGAGAACACTGTAAGAAAATGTATATAAAATCGTATGGGTCAAACCCTCGTTTTAAATTTTTTAATTGTATGAATAAATGATATGTAAAAAATAATTAACAAATTTTCGTGAACTTCAAATGTTTATAAAAACAATTCTATTTTCTATATTTTTAAAATTGATATAAGAAAAACTTAATATGTGGGCTATTGACTTATTGAAATAAACTTTCAAGGTTTTTGGGTTAAATCTAGACTAAAAAAAAAAAAAAATAGAGTATTGTATCCTTATATAGGTAATAATTACTCTGCATCAATTTAGTATTTTAGTATAGGTAACAATATTCTACCTCGTCATTGAGTAGGCCAATGAAATGTATATTATGATGTCAATTCAATGATAATTCATCACATATGAAAAACGATTTGGAGAAAAGACTGTCAGGCTATATAATTAATAAGTATATATTTATATTTATATTGCTATTATTGTAGTCCTGTATTTTACTATTAGTAATGCACTAATACAGTAGATTAAATTAATTTTTACCGAAAATATTACATTTATAATATTTGATTATCATATTAATATAAATAAATATATAAATGTATACCTGACCTTTGTTTCTACTGTACATTAAGTGTCAAGTGAATGATTATTATGTGTATGTTAAATTTAAATTCAATGATATACCATTATATAGATATATACAAAATACGATTCTGAGCGGAGGCGGTCTGTCAACCAACATCACAAAGTATATTTCATGATATGTCTTTTGATACCCATTATATAGCTATAAAATTAAAAATAAGTTATTTTGCTTTTAGTATTACAGTAGGTTTACATAATTTTTTCGAAAATGTTTCATTATTTTACATTATAAGTACTTAATTATAATAATAATATATTAATTTATATTATTTATTCCAAACTTTATCAACATATACATATATAACTCAAAATGTAATAACATTTTTCTGTACCTAAATACCGTATAACAGTATGAATAGATAATACCTTAAAATAAAACAAAAATAATCATTGCTAATAATGAAGTTCATAATAACATAATATAATATACGTAAAAATTCCTACGAAAAATGGTTGAACTTATCAAAAAGGTAAAAGTAAAAACATAATAATTAACATAGTTATTTATCGTTTTTAAATTTTAATAAGTAATTTTGTCAAAATTCAAATTTCATATGCGTGTAAAAAAAAAATCTGCAAATATTTTTTTAATATTTTTATACAGGAACAGGATAGATATAAGAACAAT
Source organism: Rhopalosiphum padi (assembly GCF_020882245.1). Taxonomy (NCBI): domain Eukaryota; kingdom Metazoa; phylum Arthropoda; class Insecta; order Hemiptera; family Aphididae; genus Rhopalosiphum; species Rhopalosiphum padi. The sequence continues at coordinate 11,514,068 of NC_083599.1, forward strand.
TTATTTGAAGTCCTGTATTAAATGTTTAAGAATTTTGACCCAATGAATAATTTTTTGACCAAACTCATAGAAAAACTTAAAAAATTTGAAAATTTGATATGCTCAAAAAAAGTTTTAAAATATTGCCATTTGCCATGTATAGATTATGATTTATGATAATATAAACATTTTATGAAAATGATAAATATCTATACTGTTATTCGTTTTTGAATTGCAACAAATAACAATAACATTTGGGAAGAAATAGGTATTGAATAAATGAAAATCCATTGTAAAAATTTTAAATTCAAACAGTCATAAAATATGTACTTGATTTAATTAATATTTAATTTTGGTTGTGAATTATAACAAATTAAAGAAATTAATTAAGTCAAAAACTTGTTTAGTATAAAAATTCTCATCTTCCTTAACATTTTATTTGTTTTTTCCGATTATAAAAAAAGTACTGGACATTTTTAATTTTGACCTATTTTAACTTTAAACTAATTTAATTCAATTTTCGATTGAAGCATTCTATCGTATTCGTATACCTATCGGTCTATCGACTATCGTGTACACATCAGACACAAAAACACACATCACTGTAAAATCAATACATCTATTGTTCCATTTAAAATCTAAAATGAGGATTGTCAATTAAACATCTAATTCACTCGCACATATTGATTGTAAATGATTTGTAGTCGTGCTTAGTTATGTACTGTCGATGTTGAAAAATAAAATACGGTTTCTTCTTTATATATGTCTTTTGTAATTATATTGCAAAGACTTTATAATATCATAGTTTTAAATTTGATTTATTATAGACTAATTGTATCTTAAAAGTTTTTAGCCGATTAGATTATTGTTTATATTAATTAAATACATATATAACTGCAGTAGATCGAACAACGTAAACGAACTATTAATTATTATTATAATTTTGTTGATACACTCATACACTCGCGGCAAATTGAATATAATTCGTAAGATTACAATATAGATTATAGACTGACTAGGGATATCCATAAATGTAAGCATCTACTAAGATTATTCGTTATTGAATTACAACGAAATTAAAAAAACAAATTTAATCAAAAACTGGTTTATTCTCACATGGGATAAACTGACATAATATTGCATTAATCGCGTATAGCAGTGGCTCGTGAATCATGGAACACGAGTTATCGACGTCATCGTTTTTTACAAAATACGAATTACACAATAATATATGCTTATATCAAATGATCCGTATGAGGAAATACATAAGTTGTAGGATATCAAATGATTCTTATGGGGAAAAAAATGTTTCTACGCGCGGAATTAGGTTTGGAATTGGAAATTGGTATTATTAATTTATTAGTGTGTTTTCTGATGCATAATATATCAAAATGATTATTTAAATTCAATACATTTATAAATTATAAATAAGAAAATGCGTAGGTATATATCATGAATTATATGTACATTGTACAGTACGCGATATGATGCATTGATGCGACAAGAAAATCAAATGTGTGATGGTTACGAAATTTACGTATATCCTCATGTTGTTATTTTCCACGTGCAGCATCTCTCATTGTGGTGGTTCATAATAATGTATTATGTATATACTATAGTATTGTGAATGTACATATTGTATATTTGTATATAATATATTATATACCCGCATCCGATCCGATGGTTCAAAAGCCAAAGGTAAATCATCGCATAATGTCGAGCGCGTCTAATCAAGTTCGTTTCAGTGGTGTTATTACCAATCAATTCGTCGACACGCGTTAATTAATGTATACACGATTATATAATATAATATATAGGTGAATATAATTAATAATGTATAGCTATGACGTCAAGTCAAAATATTATATATCATATCGTATTATCCTCAAAATATCCGTCAATATTATAAATTGTAATACGTGTAATTATAATTGCGACAGCAATATATTGATAATACCGTGTTATGTGACCACCCTCAATGAACTTATTTAAATTTTAATAGTTTACTAATTAACATGAATTTGCATGACTATTTTCGGAATTTAAACGGCCCTTATTGTTTCCCTAAATAGTATTTTAAAACTCTTACAGACCAGTTACAGTTTTACTCGAGTACTTTATACAAGATTGCTATGACCTTGTGCGGGTCAATTTTACTTATAATTTATAAACACAAAGCAGTATAAATACTATAAGAATTTAACTTGATTAAGTCATTTCAAATGCATCTCTGAGTAAAAAATGTGAATTTCTGATATGACAATTAGAAAGAATAATGCTATAACAAATAACGTATATGTAGTAAAAAAAATTGTAAAAAGTGTTTATTAAATTTGTGGGGGGAGTCTAAAGTAACATTAATCCATCGCTTTCATAATTTCTTATAAATATTACTCGTAAATAAATTTAATAAAATTCGTGTAAATTCCAAGAATAGCCGTGCTAACTTACGCTAATGTTTGGTAAAATATTCAAGCTACAGAAAATATAACTTTCGTTCAGTCAGAGTTTAACAGTATCTATATCGAAATAAATAATGTAATATATTTGTACCTATAGTTAATGACATTAACAACAAATCGAAAACGACATATTAAACGATTTATGCGACATACTGCTCATAAATTGCAATGCTATTAACTATTATAATATAAAATAATATATACATTGTAGTTTAGAGGCCACTATTGATAGAGGTATGTATATTACGACTTGCACAATGAACTCGAAAACCATATACGTCCGATTTCTACGACGAAAAAAATATTGAAATAAAAATTGTCAAATATACCATATTATTCAATTCATACTGTTGTATGTACTATACTACTATGTATACGATAATAACACCTATACTAATATTAGTAATATAGTACAATATAAATAGTCATGCGTAAACAATATTTTCGTTGGTATGTCAAACAATGTAAATGTTTATAATATTTACACGTTAGTTTCAAAATAATATTAAGTAGGTGAATACTCATAGCCACAAGTAGCGAATGTACAATAATAACATTGTCAACTTTTTGTTATTTTAAATACAATCGATTTACACAAAACGCATACTAAGAGTACCTTAAAAGTTTGGTTTTCATATCTTCCGTCATTGCAGAGTTATACGCGCAACTAAACATTATAGATCTTTTGTGATTGTATAATTATTGGCTATTTATAATTTTACTTAACACGAGGCATAAACTCACCAGAAGTAATATAAATAATTTAATAAAATAATAAGAATTAGTTTATTTCTTAAATACAAAATGGAACCTAATTAACGAAAAAAACACAAAATATAATAATAAAGTAGTTTAATTTCAATATAAAAATAAATAACAAAGAAATAAATATGTTTATTTAATTATTTAATCAGATTTCCAAAGTTCCCCACTTGACTATAAACAAGCTTGAGCTCTAAATGAAACACTTTTTGTACCTAGTCCTTTGTTTTAACGACCGATATTTGATTCCAAAAAAATTAAGATAGTAACTAAGATATTAACAACGCGCCAACGCGTATAACTCTGCAATTATGGAAAATATGAAAACCAAACTTATAAAGTATTCTAGGTATTATTCAGTAAAATAATACACAACCAAAAAAACCTATAGTAAATATTGAATTATTTGGAGTAATACGAGATTTATTTTTAAAAATTCTAAATTTTGATAAATAAAAGTTTACTTTTTTCAATTTAATAATAATAAATAATAATTTGCATAATTCTGGCTTAATTGCGTATTTTGGTTAATGGGATAATTAATAGCTTTAAATTAAAAAAAAATTTTGTTAAAATTTTGAAAAGTTTTAAGGAAACATAAAAATTGCGTGGTAGGTTTGGTTTTATTTAAAAAACAGTTAAATTTCCTATAACTTAAAAAATATTAAAGTTAGACCCCCTCTTTAAAGGATATTTCTTCATCATTTTAGGTGTACTTTCAAATGACGTCGGCCGGTCACTTCCCCCCCGAACATATTGTATAATACATTATAATCATTAATCACTTCTACGCATCCCTACGCGATTACACAACATTCTGCTGAAGAAAACAGTTCCACCACTGCGGAGTGTCGCTCAATTGCAAAAGAACTAATATTCAGCAAGCCGCGACATGTTCTCTCGTTGGGACATAGTACATTATTTTGAAACATAGAAATTTCATTACATCAATTAAATTGACACGAATAACAATATAATGGTCAGGAGCTAAACAGTTGTAGTATGTTGTATGTACTGTTACTAATTTTACTACTATTATAGTACCTAATTATAAAGTATAAAACAGCGGATTTCTATTAAAGTCTATAACTGTTGGTATAAACTTAGTGTCAGTGTGAATAATTTGCATTGTGTACATTTTGGGAAAAGCTGAATTTGTTTTTATCAATTGGTTACATTTCCCGACTAAGTTGCAAGCGAAATAAATTTTAAGACATCCATATGTCTTTTCAAATACTTCAATTGTTACGTAATCGGCAGCTTTGTTGGTGTTTGTCGGGCGGTGGTCAATGGTCATAGAACACCTGTTCGTCAGTTACATCATAGAAGCAAGTCAACTATTTGTAAGCACACTGTGTATAGTGTACTTGCCGTTTGTGCACAAGTTAGTCACCGAGTAGGTATCTTAATTAAACTAAGTATAATAGTTTGTAATAGTTTGAGTACATAACTAATAACTATTAACTGTATAAGTAGTGAAGTAGGAATGTAGGATACGTAATTGTAAAGCTGGTTACACACGTATAGTGGTTTATATTCGCCTACAACTCAACAATTAATTAAATTAATTTATTTGCTTCAAACAAAAGGAGATTACCACTGCCCATTACTTTTTGGGAACAAATCTAGTTTAGCGCCCACGTGAATTTTTGAATTTTTTTTTTTTAGAAACCTAGGTAAATCAACGTTTTAAGAATGATGGTGCAAAAAAAAATTGGCGAAAATCAATAATTTTTAAATTACAGCTCATCAAAATTTTCAGTTTACATTATAATCCTTAAATACCCAGTATGTTTTTAACGATATACTTCAAGTGTGGTGCAATGGTTCAGACCTTACGATTCTGATGAGCAGGGTCGATTTATCATACAAAAATTTATTTTATGCACTTTTATAACCTAGCACTTACGCGAAATTTTTCATTCATTTTTTACGCTCGCTTGTACATTTAAAAACGAAAATATCCCTCGATTTGCTATGCAACACCACCCCAAGTAAGCCTAGTTAACTTTGGTAAATCAACATTTTAAGAATGATGGCCCAAAATCAAATTGGCGAAAATCGTTTGTTTTTAAATTACTGCCTCATGAAGTTCGCGATTATACGTGTTTTACGTACCTATTCGCATAATGCTTTATTTACCTATTATACACGGAATATAATATTTAAAAATTAAAAAAAAAAGAACAAAATATATCAATACCTATACGATAATGTACTGATAACAGTGCCTTATTGAGTTATTTAACATATTTACAACATCAAAGTGTTAAAACTCAAAAACTAAATTTGACCGTTCAATTCTGATTGCACCATCATTCTTATGCTAATGTGGTAGAAAAAAATTTAGAAAACTGCGTGGGCGCTTAACTAGATTTATACCGTTTTTTCTTATAAATATTAGAACTAATAGTGTAATTTTAAATTAACTTAAATTAGTTTTGATTTAAAAAAAAATATATTTATGATAGTATAACAAAATATGAGTAGATGAAAAATGTAGCAGTAAATATTCCAAAAAATATTTAGGTACTTACAATTTTTTTGCCCCCCCCCCCCCCCCTGAGCTACATTTCTGCGGGCGTCCCTGGTTATTCAATTTGTATATTTGTATAAAAAAAATCGCCTATGTTCAATTTCCGCTCACTAAAACCCGCTTGTTATACCTACGTATATGGGCATAATGGCTTAGAAAAACAAAGCAAAACGATAGGCGCGGTTTCTACTTTCTAGCCACCGCGGATAAAAACCACTGTATAAGACTGCGCAGTCCAAACCTTGAGGATTTCCTCTACGTGTATAGGGTCAGCCTTGAGGCCCATGTCGGCCCGCACAGTCCAAAAATCCTTTTCGAAATTTCAAAAGGAAAAACTGCGCGGGCCGGACTGTACAGTTAAAAGTTATTCGTGTGGTGGCACACCAAGTGTGCGGTCTGCCTTGAGGATTAGTGCGATATCATTATTATTACTTTGTTATTAATTATTGTTATCACTTATCATTTGAGGTAATTATTTTGTTTGTTTTTTTTATTTTAATACAAGCCTACAAAAGTAGGTACTTTTGTTTTAAAAACTTACTTCTTTTAAACAAACTTTGAAAATGAGCCGCGAATTCACGGAAGAGTTTATAAAGTTATATGAAAGCGAACCTTGTCTTTGGAATGTAAAGTCAAAAGAATACCATGACAGGAATAAAAAAGATACAGCATATCGGAAACTGGTAAACAAACAACAAGAAATCGAATCAAACGCCACAAAAGACAGTGTAATAAAAAAAATTAACAACCTCAGAAGCGCTTACAGAAAAGAGAACAAAAAAATAAAACAATCCATTAAGTCTGGTACGTCGGCTGACACTGTATACAAACCAAAATTGTGGTACTTTTCATTGTTGAGGTAACTAAGTCCAATTTTCTTTTACAAAATTAATTAATTAGATATATTTTGCAGATTATTTTACCACTGTTTACAGTCTTGTAAAGTATTCGAATACAAGTATTTGAATACTAGTATTTAAAGACTGATGTATTTAAATGGTATTTTAAATACAATTTTTTTAATAAAATTTTTAAGTTTGATATAGCTGTAACTAATACCTATAGTATATCATTTATAGGATACTGATTACTTTCATATTTTACTGAATGTCTGAAAAGATACCTATTAATATAAATATACTTATATTATGTTTTTGTTAAGTAAAAGTACCTAGGTAATAACAATGTTTAAAATTTAAAAAACACAATAGTAAGTAAGTAGTAACATAATAGGTACCTATATTGATGTACAATATATATATATATTATAAAATATAGCATAAAATTAATAAAAAATACTTTTGTACCATTCAAATACTTTGTGAGTATTTGTAAATAACAATAGTATTTTAAAAGTATTTTTAATACTTTTTAATTCTACTTTTTTATTATTAGTATTAGTATCTTAATAAATTTTCAAAAGTATTTTTTACAAAAATGACTATTTATCTTTGCGCTTGTAATTTTTTGATTTAGTTTTCTGGGTGACCAAAATACACCAAGAACTTCCCATTCCAGTTTAGAAAACGATTTTGATAATGACAACAGTATTTTTGGAAACGTAAGTTATAATTTTAATTGAATTGGCATACAATAATGACATATTTTAAATAGTATAGATTTTATTTGATTAATATTACAATAAGTATTTAGTTAGTACATAAGTATAATAAAATAATAAAATTTCAAATACAGTCCTGTTGCCAAGGAACTTGACCTTCATTAGCAAAATATTTCATAAAATCCTCACGCAACTCTTTGGCCGATCGAGGTGGGTTTCCTAAATTGCTTCTATTTAATCCATATGTGTGATCGTTTTGTGCTTCATATCCTGTTAAAATTGTGCCTTCACTCGTATTTTCACGGTCAAAGCACTCTGGAGGAGCATACGAACTAGGTACCATTTTTAGTAAAAAATTATGTAGTACACAGCAAGCCATAACGACGGAATCAATGTGTTCGGGTTTCAAGTTGATTGCTGTATGAAATATTCTGAATCGAGCCACCAAAATTCCGAATGCATTTTCAATAATGCGTCTGGCTCGGGACAAGCGGTAGTTAAATATCTTTCTGTTGACGGAAGTTAATTGAGCTTGTCTAAATGGTTTCATCATGTTTTCTGTCAGAGGGAAAGCATCATCTACGACAAAAACGTAGGGCACATTGATATCAGAGTTTCTGATTCTATCAGGCTGAGGGATGTTTAATAGATTTTTTCAAGTTTTTCATAAAATATCGTGTTTTTCAGAACTCCACCATCTGAAATTCTTCCATTTGTACCAAAATCACACATTATAAATTGATAGTTGGCGTCAGCTATAGCAAGTAAAACCATACTATGCCTTCCTTTATAATTGTAATAATTAGACCCACTTCCAGCAGGGGGTACAATGGTAATATGTTTTCCATCCATAGCTCCTAGGCAGTGGGGAAAATTCCATTTTGTGTCAAATTCATTTGAAATACCCTTCCATTCTTGGGCCGTTCGAGGAATCTATAATAATATAATAAAAAAAAATGTTTAAGTATTTCAATACTTTTAGATTCTGAACGGAGTGATGAATGTATTGCTTTTACAATGATGTGTGTTTTTTTTTTTTTTATTTTTTTTTTATTTTTTTTTTTTTGTGTCTGACGACAACATTTGGAGCAGTAATAATGCTCCGATTTTTGATTTCAGCCCCTCTTTGAATAGGAAATTGAATCTAGTTGGTACTTTAGGGGGGTCAAAATTAAAATTTTCAAATAGTTTTCAAAAAAATCGAGAAAAACAAAAAAAAAATGACAGAAAAATGGCAATTTTACGGAAAAACCACTTTTCGACAAAATCGATTTTTTGATTTTGCTGTAACTCAAAAACGAATCATTGTAAATACTTGAAATTTTCACCAAATGTTTATATTATGGTTATCTCTTTACAGTTAAATTTTCAAAACATTTCGACCATTTTTAAGCTACTAATAGACAATTGAAATTTTCGACTTTTCTAAGTTTTTTTTTCTTCAAATGCCGATAAAAAAATTTTGGGTGGCTAGAAAATCTTGAAAATTTAATACAAGGTTTCTTATAAGTTGTTCTTAAAGTGGTAAAAAAAAATCCGAAATCGTTAGTCACGATTTTTTTTTATAAGTGCTTAAAGTTCGAATTTATACGAAATATGTCTAAATTGCGAAAATTGGCAAGTAATTTTGTGGTCGAAAAATCGTAAAATTTTTTTCTTTTATAACTAAGATTTGAAAATTTGGTACAAGGTTCTCCATAAATTTTTCTTCAACTATCTGCAAAAAAAACTCTACCGGACTAAGACAAAAAAATTTTATGAGTGATTGAAATTTAAATTTTTACAAAACCGCGTTAAATAACAATTTAGCCTCAAACGATTTTTGATATTTGTTGTTATTCAAATAGTATAAGTCGTAAATACTTGAAAATTTTACCAGTTATTTAGATTGCCATTTTCTTTACGTGATTTGATTTTCAAAATATTTTGACTTTTTTGAGCTATTTATAGACAAATGAAATTTTCAATTTTTTTTTATTTTTTTTTTATAAATGTTGATTAAAAAAATTTAGCTGGGACAAATTACTTGAAAATTTAATTGAAGGGTCCACATAACTTGTTCTAACTTTCATTCAAAAATTATAAAAATTTTTTTTTATTAGCATTTGAAATTCAAATATTGACAAAAATTCGTCAAAATCATGAATATTTTTCACTATTTGGTATTTAAAAATTTATAAATATTTTACTATCAAAAGCTAAGAATTGAAAATTTAATACTATGCTGTCCATAAGTTAAGCTTAAAATAATTATAAAAAAGTTTGAGGATTATTCAATTTAAAAAAATTTCCGAGTGTTTAAAGTTATAATTTTAATTTGAAATCAAAAATACATGTGTAAAATAACGTTTTACTAATAAATAATTTTCGATTTTTGTTATTTTTAAAAAATTACTTCACGTAAGATCTTGAAACTTTTATACTTAAATGTTTGAATTTGTTTCAAAATAGAATAAATGACAATATTTAAGTATAATATATCCTAGACTGACAAATCATCTCCGTTCAGAATCGTTTTTCGTATACAATGATACCTATCATTGCATTCAAATTTAACCTACCCTAGTCCGAGGTCCACCCCACCCCCTAATGTACAGCCGAGCGATACTCACTTACCCGCTTTTTTTATTTTTTTATTTTTAAAAGTAATTAACAATCTGTATCAATATTAGACACAATAAGAAAATGTGGTAAAGGTAAACGAGTCATGAGGTTTTTGTTGAAAGGAGCCACCCATTGATGACACTTTCTGCTAGCTTGAATTATTTTAATTAATTAATATTTCAATACTAATTGTTTTATTTAACATCAATATATTATTGAATTAGAACGATATGTATTTTTTTATTTTAGGACAGTGATAATGAAGAACAAACGCCCCAGGCTCTTGCAACTTCAAGTGCGGTAAGTGAGGAAAATATATTTCATGATGAAGCACAATCCAGTGATCAGGAACGAACACCACTAAATATTCGTCGAAAAAAACAAAGAGTTGAAGTAGAAAAACAAGAAGGTTTAGCAAATGAAGTGTTGCTGACTGTAAAAGATCATTTTAGAAAACCTGCCATTAAAGAAGATCGTTTTGACATGAGTGGTAGAACTATTGCCATGAAACTACGAGACCTGCCTAAAGATCAAATGCTATTTGCTGACAGGATCATAAATGAGACTTTATTCCTAGCAGAAATGGGTAGCTTGCAGCTGAAGACAGTCAACGATATACTCACGTTGGTGTCAAAGTAATACAGTTAGATTTCTGTATCTATATTCTATAAATAATCATTTGCATGTTGATTACCGACAGATTTATTAGAGGGTATGCCTATAAAAACCAAAGCCAGAGATGAAATATAGACATTTTATAAAAATTTAATATTCTTAGATAAAAAATATTCTTATTGTATGGTGAAGTTAATTAAATAGTACAAAAACGAATAAAATTTGAATAATTTAATAGTTTATTATAACCATTTATCATTTTGTATAATATAGTATTTCAGTACTATACTACTATAAATAAGTTTTTAAGACATATTATGTCGCGAATTTATTTTTAAACCTCCATATTACATAAAAATAAATGTAGAGTAATTGGAAACTGTTTTTTCTATCTTTTTATCACAATTATTGCCCACTGATCATTATTCTCTACATCGTTCAAGCATACTACACAATAACAACTGATTGCACATATTCACCATAATAAACATGAAAATGGTCACTCTTAGCAATAAAAATTAGAAATGTAACTATTAAATTTTTATAATAAGGCAGGAAATAGTATACATTTATGATCAAAATATATACAGATATTGAGAAAAGCATGTTTAAAACTAAAATATTTAGTCAATTTTTTTTTTAAATTTTTTTTTTATATATATATTAGAAATAACATTAACCACAACTTTACACATTATTAATTTATATTTAATTGTACACAATAGTCCGACAATGGTATCAACGTATATAGAAAAATATAGTTATTTTTTCCAATGAATTATCTTCATAAAATTATTATTTTGTAAATTCAAAAATTTTTATAAGAATTTGTATCAAGACACATTTAAATTTAATTTTGAAATAGCATAGTATCCATATTTACTGAAGCATGTATTAAAAACTAATGTAGATAATAAACACACGATTATATTATATATTATAATTCATATAAATATACCAACAACATTAATTTGTCATAATCCCATTGTCAAAAAGAGAAGGGTGGAGATATAGGTAATTTATTATTTTTATTATTAAGAAGACTTTAATATAAAGTAAAACCAGGTGTACAAAACATAAATAAATTAAAATAAAACCCTTAACAAAAAAAATACTATACAAATATTTGCAAATTTATGAATAATTGAATTCCACAGGAAATAAATGAAAAATGGCTAAGTATTTAGAATTTTTTTTCTTATTTTTATAAATCTTTTATAACATGGTATCTACAATAAAATAAAAAAATAGAAGAATTTGTGTCGATTGATGGATATACACAGCAACAAGATAGTGTTGGTACACTACTCATATGTTTCATCAGAATCAGAATAGTTTTCTGCTAGTGAAATGAAGAATGAATTTAAAACTTCAACAGCCATGGTTTTTGTTTCCAAGTCTTCATCAAATCCTGCTTTGAATTCATCTTCTTTTTTCCATAGTTCAAACGATTCTGTACTAATAATACTATTCTGATAGAGTTTATGGAATAGTCTTAATACCATTCCTAGTGGAAAAACAATTGAATTAATAATACATCTAAAAAATAAATCAATAGCAATTTACCTCTAGGATGCTTAAGTACTGCAGACATTATTTGAATGCCATACAGACATTGAACTTCTCGAGCCTGGATTTCAGGTTCTGGAAGTGGTTCAGACCGAATATAACAAATCAATAATTTCACATGAGCATGGTCAAAGAAATCTTCATAAGAATGATTCGATTCTAAAAGTTCAAATTTAATATTTGAATAATTAGTATACAAAAGTATCAAAGATAGTGACTTACTTGAACCTACTATGACAATAGCTATAGTTAATGCTCGCACAAACTGAGGGCATTTTATTATTTCTGCGCTGATATTAACCTTAATTAAATAGAAAAAATTAAGTTATAACACCATATCAAACATAAAAAAATATAGTGCAACATTTTAAATCACTAATTAATTTACTCACATTTATCCAACTACTTAATATATCATACAGTAGTTTACTATCAGTCAGCTTCATTTTATCATACATAGCAATAGATAAAAGGAATACTCCAATTCGCTAAAATTAAATACATTTTATAAATAAAATAAAAATAACATAAAAAGGTTTAAAAACTTACATCATTTTTAAAAAAATTATTTATTTGGTTATTAGGCATAAATACATCAAGAGAAACATATTCTGACGTCCTCCACTTATTGTAAATCCACAATATACCTCCTTGTTGCTAAAAATACAAAAAAAATATCATTCATATAGGTCAAAAATGTATTAGATATAGTGAAATAAATGATTAAATTAACAACAAAATATAAGTTACAAATATATATAACAAATAACATTAATAAAATGTCTAAATGCTAAGCTTATACTCATTAGAAACATTATGCATCACATCAGAATGAATAGTACTTGTTCTATAAATTAAATTAAGTTTAATTTTAATTAGGTACAGAATGATAACAAAAACGTTTTTAGACTTAAAATTCATATTCTTTGACCAACTAAAAGCATAATGTTATTTAAATATTCAAACATATTGGGTAGAACTTCAAATGTCTAAACCAGAGGTTCCCAAACTTTTAATTGTACAACCTATATTGGGATTTTTTTTATAAATTTGGTGACTTACAATATCAATGAATGACCTTTATTTATTTGTTTTGTTGTTTTAGTAGATAAACTGAATTTGAACATCAACAAAAAGTAATAGATGATTAAAAAATGTACTATTTAAAAATATAACGTGACCCACAGTTTGGAAACCTCTGGTCTAAATATATAAAAAAAAGTATATAAACATTTTTGATTGTTTTAGAATCTTGAAAAAACTTAGAATAATTTTAAATTTATATGATAAAAAAAAACCACTATAATAAGTGTTTGGTGCAAAATTTATGCTCAACATTTGAGACTGATTTGTTACTAGAAACCAGAAATAAAATTAAAGATTCATTTATTTTGCTAAAAAACATGTAACTGTAAACTAATAATAATTCTAATCAGAATTTAATACTATTACTTACTTCTTTTATGTTTTGTGTTTCCTTGGAACTAAGAATTTTATTTAATACTTCTATGAAAAATTTACTAGAATTATCTGGCCGTATTGATGTACACAAATCTTTTAAATTATTAAAATCAAAGAAAGCATTTTGTGATAATAATAATGGAGCTATAAAAAAAATAATTTTATTTTTAAAATTCTTGTATAAATCAAATAATTGATTAAGTGTATAAATAAAAAGTTACCAATAATGGCAGCAATAAAGGAGAAAAATTGAGGGTTATCCATCAAATAATCATTCCAATTTTTAAGGACAGCATCAATTCTTTAAAAAAAAAAAAACACAATAAAAATTAATATGTTATATAGTTTGTAAAAAATAAATTCACCCTTGAGTTATGGCCTCCATCGAAAGAATATTTCTAGATAAAAGCTCTGCAAACATTTTTCCTGCCACAGTTGTTCGAGTGATTGGATTATTATCTAAAGTTATAAGTGTCATTGATTTCACAAATTCTTCATGTCTTGTGCGAATTACCGAAGATTCATCTTCCGATAATGAATAAATTATATTCTATATAAGAAAATACATATTATAATTCAAACAATACATTATAAATATTGTTATACTCTAAATATTTTAGCCTTAAATACACACATCTAAATTTTTCAGTTGCTCATATTCAAAAAGCATATTTTTATATTCCATTTTATCAGGGATTGGATCTGCTTCTTTAACAAGCTCTTCGGGTTGTAAACTAGACAAATTTATTAAAGTGGATAGAGCAAATTGAAGCATCATACCACCCTCTACGCCTGACAAAATATAAATTTAATTATTATTAAACATGCATGTGTATTATTAATAATAAGCCATACCAATTGTAATTTTTAGTGTTTCTTCAGACTCACTTATAACTGGCTTTCGTAATGTGTTTTTATTAAACCTAAAAAAAATAGCATAAAAAGCATTAACAATAATTTGTATACAATTAAAACAAGTATGTTTATAAGACTGATGATTTCTTGTTATCATTTAGAACAGCATATGGGCATACAGCTTAAAAATAATAATAATCAAAATAATATTTATGAACTAATTTCAGATCTTTATCTTAAATAGTTTCTTTTTGGTACAGTTGTGACTTCTCTTCACTAAATTGTATATTATTTACAACTACAAATACTCCATCTCTCATCTGTATATCTTGAATCTTCCTCTTCGCTTAATTTAATATTTAACCTTGTCAAAAAGTCTCCTATAACATTTTTTTCCCTGTTATATATATATATATAAGATGTTTAATTTCGGTGCATTTATTATAACGTAGGCGCTAAATGATAATAATAAACACGTTCACATCCGCGTACATTTCAGAAGTCGGGCGCTACCAGCCGCGTAAATATTGATAATATTACACTCGTGAAGACTAGGCAAGTAATAAACATAAAAATGCCGGGAAATCGAAACCAGTTGTTTGTTGTTGTTCTAAATGTTCTAATAGTTATACTAAGTAAAATAATCGATCACAACCAGCCAAATATTTTAAATAATGAATAAAAGTAATAAATTGTCCTATGACGACTACGGGTCGTCATCAGGTTATAGGCTTATAGCGCGCGACATCGAATGACGACTACGCGTCGTCATCGGAGCTGAACGTGTTAATAATACACAATTTCTTGTGTTGCTAAAATAATATAATAGTTTTATTGTTTAATATATATTAATTATTATGTTTTTATATGTTTAAAATACTTACCTTAAATAATATAATACAAACGACAATAAAATTTTATTATTTCTACGTACTACAAACCTTAAAAATTAACGTGGTTTTTACATAGACACATTAGTACATTACTAAATGGACTGAACGTACGTCCGTACAAACTACAAAGAAAGGTTCGTATACCAACACGGTTAGGTTAGGTATTATACAACTTAAGACGGTCATAAAAGAATAAATTACATATCATGGAGTAAAAAACATTGTAATCAATTTAAAACCATTTAGGTAAATAACAAAAATTAAAAATAACAAGACATTTGAATTTTGAATTTTTACAGGATAGATATAAGAATAACTTAATTGAAGTCCTGTATTAAATGTTTAAGAATTTTGACCCAATAATAATTTTTTGACAACATTCATATGAAAAATTTGAAAAGTTTTAAAATATTGCCATGCATAAATTATGATAATATAAACATTTTGTGAAAATGTTGAATGTCTATACTGTTATTCATTTTTGAATTGCAACAAATAACAATATCATTTGGGAAGAAATAGGTATTAAACAAATGAAAATCCGTTGTAAAAAATTTAAATTCAAACATTCATAAAATATGTACTTGATTTAATTTAAATTTAATTTTTAATGTAGGTTGAAAAACGTATAAAAAATCTTGTTTTAAATTTTCAATCTTAATGATAAACAAAATTTTTTTATGTTACATTTTAGTACCTATACCTATAGTCCTATAAATGATTTAATTTATTTCTACAGTTATGGACTGTAGCCTGTAGGTTTCTTTGAAGAAGAAAACAAGTACCTACTCTGTACTTCCATCTAATTGGTTAATCCGGGTTGGTGATAATGTATTTTGTAAATGGCCTAAAAAAAAAATCACTGATTCAATGATTAAAATGGCAGAAAAGCCAACAAGAGATTGGATACTCAGATACTGTTTCTAGTAAAAGTTATTGAAAAATATTGTAAGTAATTTTAAATACCTACCTACCTATATATATATATTACTATTTTTTTAATATGTTGTAATATATATGTGGGTGTGCACGGGGCTGTGATTTTTCATGGGTCAAAGTGCCCTAAATGCCTCAATCATATTGCCCATATATTTTTAATAAATACCTAAATTACCAAATTCAATTTTAGACAATATTTTTGTAGCAAATTTATAAAAACTTGAGTAATTGTATTTTAGTTACTTATGAACTAGCTACCATAAGGGTGAAAGAAATATTTATACAAGCATCAGAGTCTGATAGAAGCTTAGGCCGTGGGAAAAGGAAACGAATGATGAAATTTAAAAAAAGAATGAAAATTTAAATGATGACCTTGATGAAAGTGGTAAATTGAAAACTAAATTCCTTATATTTCTGTTCAGTGTTAAATAGGTACTTAATAATAATTAATATATGTTTTATTATAAATTATTTTTAGCTTAATAATGAAAAACATTTTGTTACTTAGTCTTAACATAATTATTTTTATTTATAAAAATTAATAGGAGTCAACATTTTTATATTAGATAGGGGGTACCTATTATAAGTTTTAAATATTAATTATATTATATATTAATATATAGAAAGTAGTGCAGTACAAACACCTATAAAAATTGTAACTAACACTGAAAATCGAAAAAGTTTAATATGTGTACCCTTCATACAGAATACATTGTCAAACAAGATTATTTCTGGTAAATATGAATAGTATCATATTTTTTTTATAACTTATTATTTTTATTTTTAAACCTTGAAATTGTATATTTATTAGATGCAATGGAAGTACTGAATTATACTTCATCAAATATGAATATTCAATCAGATGTTTCTGTAGCAACTATTTCACACAATATTAATACACAATAGTATGAAAAAGAACAATTATATGCTGGATTAACATTAGATAATAATTCTAATCACAAAATATTGTCTTCTAGTGTTGATAATATATATAGGTTAAATGGCTCAATTTTTATAATTTTAAATTACAAACATGCTTCATCATCTAATTTTATTATAATACATACCTAAAATTAGCCAATATTGATGTAAACGCTGCAAACAGCAGTCAATTTGAACTATATAGCCAAAAAAAAACCATTCCAATTTATTCACAACTTTGCACATAATACAACATATGATAATGATGTTGAGGATATTGTAAATTCAGTAAATAACGATAACAACTGTAATTTGAATGATGTTTATGGGTATCGTACAAACTTGGGTAATGCAACATTATATTATTAATTACTATATTATACATTATAATTTATAATTTCATGTTTAAAATGAAATTATAGGTATTTATATTATCAATATATCTATATTTTATTATAATACCTAATATTGCAATAATTCAATCTTATAAAAAATTCACTAACCTCTGTTGTTGAATCAAATAGATCAATTATAGATAATAAAAAAAAAAAATACCTGAATGAATATTGTTGAAATTATTGTTTTTGTGTTGCTTAAATATATGAAAGTAAATTACAAAATCCAAATTATGAGATGTTTAATTACTATTTTTTCTTTAATAAATAGATACTTGTATCACTTATAGCTATTATATAATGTATCTCAAAAAAATCATTAATTCTAATTCATGTATCTAAATTTTATAGAAGAAATGATTGCAAAAGTTACTAGTTTATGTATTTCAACCAACTCTTATGTAAAAAGAATTGATAAAATAAAAAAAATGCTTGAATCTAATACAGCAGGTTATCAACGTAATTCTCAATAGATGTTTGATGAAGATTTCATCTCTCTTTTTCCAATGAAAAATATACAAACTATAAATGATATTAATACAAACACTAAAAATGATTCTAAATTTGAATGTCAAATAGTAAGAAATAGTAAGTATATAGTACATAAATATTCGTGTTTGTTGATGTAATGTTGAACTATTAAATATAAAAAGTAAATTTTTATTTTTAGAAAGCATTTATTACTACTATTGGTGGTACTAACATAAAACATTTTGTAAAATAAATTCTTCATCGAATGTTCTCAAACGAATTATCTTTACAAATTAGAAAATTTGAAATTAATGAGTATTATAAAAGGTGAGGCAACATAGAAACATTTATTTAGTAAAATAATAATTGTAAACGCCTAGGTTTTTTTCTAAATTCTTCAATTTAATTTTCAATGAATTTGGAATCCTCTTCTAGTCTCTTTCTATGTACACTCATCATGCACAGTCCGGACAATCGGTCATCACCAGCGCTCGGGACTTAAAGCATTTGCTTATTTTTATTGATTGACTTAAAAGTTAAAATGTTAAAACACGTTCAATTATAAAATGTAAAATTGATTTTTTTTGCTTTTTTCAACGATTTTCTATCATATAATGTCAATGTATTGGACATTAGGACATGTCAGTTGTAACGTGTATATTCAATATATAAATCGGTCACTTTTATCGTATCCGATAAGCTTACGAGTTGTCGTGTAGGATAAAGGCTACTATTGTCATTTTCAGTTTTCAAATTGTATGACAATTGACAATATAAAGTTATTTTTATGTATTGAACTATTATTATTATTATTATTACGTATATAAGCATTATTTAGAAATTAGCGTATACCTACTTGCACGATGCACCTCTCTAACAAAATTCCTGGCGGCGCCTATGTATAGGTACCTATTTTGTTTCAACTCTGATCACACATTCACACCTACTTTTTTTTCTTTTGGTTGGGGGAGCTATATTGTCAAGAAAATAATTATTTAGAATGTTAAAATTTATAAGACTCGGGGTGCTTAGCACTATAGCATATCTCTCTTTGAGTAACTCTATAGCTTGGTTCGCCACCCCCATAAAGTCAAGTTAGATACGCCTGTATAAGATCAATAAAACAAGAAAAATGCATGTAATTAGAAATCAAATAATAATATTGTTGTTTACTTGTTTACATTTGCCAATAAATATTTAAAATATTATTATATTTATCGATGATTTTTACAGGCATTTTTAATAAAATGTATTACTTTGTTGTTAGCGACGATGTGTGTCATAAATAGTGTCTCCAGTTTCTAGTATGTACCTATTTGTCTTGCTATGAATCTAGAGCATCTAAAGTATACCACATAAAAATAATGACATTAACCAAATTAAAAATATTGTTAATACTGTATTGTTTTCTATTTTACTATAGTCTATAGACTATAACACGGTTAATGTTACATACAAACCCTCACTTTAATAGGGTTCTAGAGGCACTAGAGGCAGAGCCGTCAAGCTCATACTCTGTCTAAAGAAAGAGCACATCGATTCTGCCAATCAGTTAGGGTTTAAACTGTTTGAAATAGTTATAAGAAATTATAATTAGTTTTGGTTTAATGGTTTTTCGACTATATATAATAATTTTTTGTTTAAAATGCGTTAGATTTTCACATTAAAACTGGGTTTTTAGACTTCGAAAGTTATATTTTTACTAATGAGGGTAACAGTTACAATAACATTATTAGTTGTTTCTATGGTTTAAAAATTATCATCCACAAAAACGCACTGCGCGACTACACTAAGTATTTGATATAAAACAACTTTAAATTTGATACAGTTATTTTCCACTGTTATAAATTGTATTTAAAATTAATTACCAAATAAGAAACTGGAACGTCGACATCGCGTATTTAATTATTGTACATACAAACACATAGACATTTCACCCATAAAATCGTATAATTAAAATAATCGTTATTTTAAACTCAATCAATAATAACGTAATCATATTAATGAGGTGAGAAAGTTTTATTTTATATATTATTATTAATATTTTTTACGTACGATTAGTTCTTAATTATGAAAAAAAATTTAGTTTCAGACGTCGATTATAGAATTAATGAATAATTCAATATTTGTATACACTATACAAGCATGCAATTATGCAGGGTATCCATAATATTGGTAATATAATAATTTATAATAATAATTAAAGAAAAATAGATTTAAAAACAATAAAGACGCAATAATACAATAATCATATAGGTATGATAACAATGTTTTATTTTAGAATACTTTACAAGTTTTCTATACAAATTCATTATACTATTTATACTGTTTATAGATTATTATAGGTGTAGGTATTAAACAATATAAGATAAAATATTTTATTTAATCTATAAATGTGCAAAGTTTATGGATCAACATTCAACACTAATCACCTAATCATCACTTTGTATAGACGATATTTAAGAACTATAATATTGAATGTCAAATTATAATACTAAAATATAATATGTCTATACTCGGTTATGCGTTTAAAATTACACAAAATTATTCAAACTATATTAAAAAAAAGAAGTCATTTTAAAAAATTTACCAGTTTATGATTTTTATTATAAACTAAATATGTAAACATGTTATTAATTTATTGCATTATTATTGTAAGTTAAAATTCAAGTGCCTTATTATTCGTAATATTTTAAAAGAATATAAAATTAATTTATACATTTTTCTTACATTATTATAACATTATATTTTGAACATTTTGAATCATAGAATGTTTCTTAATAAATTGACTTAGTACAAAATAGTACCTACTCACCAGTTACCACTCACCAGCCTGTCATCATACGTAATATACCTACGTGTATAATCAAACTTTTAAACTTCATATCGTCATACCGATAACGATAAAACGCTCGTGTTAAGACATTTATGACATTTATGACACTTATAATACCCTTAAATTATTGTATACTTATTTGGTACGTTGATTGTATAATTCAAAATCGAAATCTTTCTCAAACGATTAATACTTTTTTCACAGTATAATTAAAGTAAAGTATAGAGTACAGAGTTCCTCATTTTGATCACGATATAATAAATGTGTTTTTCTCAACCTTGACTTTTTAAAAAAGATATAAATTATAACATTTAAAATGTTTTTACAAACTACTAAACAAAATTATATAAATTGGCCAGAACTAATTAAACGACTAAACTTTAAAACTAATTCTCATAACTCAAGATATTAAGAACTTTTTTATCTACCAAAAATGTCAAACAAATATATGTTATTTTTTCTACATCATATTTTATTAATTTCATTAATTTTTTTTGAACGTATACTTTGATAACTTGTAAGAGAATATTGTAAGCATACTGTCTTGGGTGTTTTAGTAGAATTTACATATACCTTCAGTAAATCCACAGCCATAGTTATTATAATATTGAACTTTGAAGTCAAGGCAATTATTTACTATACAGACATATACATATATGTACATATATATATATGTATATATGTATATATATGTATTACAGTAAGTAAATAATACGATGATATTGTATAAACATTAATTAAAAATTATCTCGTATAATATTTTATCAATTGCGTGTGCATGTGCGTTACCTGCAGCGTTTTATCACAACACAAGACGAGTAAGAAAAATGTATATTTATCTCGAACGCGCTCTTATCTACGAAATTTTTACGGGGATCCACAACGCCAATACAACTGTTCGCGTACCTTCAGTCTTTGCAGTACACCGCGACGGCTGGCCAACGGCAATGACTTAAAACACATCGTGCACTCGATTAAAAATATCACGATTCTCGTTGTGTAACTGTGTAAGACACACATTATCTATCCTCTTCACATATTACATCATTTATATTATATCATCTATCGAGGGTGTAGATCGTATTGAAAAAACGTCAACATGATGCCGACGGCGCAGATCACCAAGCCCAAGGTGGAAAAGCGCAAACAGACCAGTGTCAAGTCCATTGCGGATGTCGAGGATGTGGTGGCCACGAAGAAAACGTCCAACCGACACCGGCACTTCACGCTAGTCAAGGACAGTAACGTAGCCACCATTCTGGCGCACTCGATCCGGGACATCTACAAAATGTTTATCGTAATTATTTTATGTTTGTTAAGTGTGTCTAATTTTACAACTTGTCTAGTTACCTCTTGTGATACGGTACCTTTAGTATTTTATGAACATAAAAATTACTGCGGAGAATCGTCAATGATGACTGTAAGTTTTGGATCGCCAGAAGGAAGCGCATGTGGTAGTTGTTATAATTATAATGAAATAGCGCATTTGATAAAATATCGAAAACCCGGATCTATAGAATTACCACCTGAGTATTATATACGGTTATATGAAAATAACAATTGTCATGGCGATCATTTGACATTTTGTGGTGATCATTGTGCTTGTAATAGCGCACACATAGATTTAAATGACGAGAATAGTCGTTGTTTTGTGTCTAATACAGTTTCAAACTTTTGTCCAGGAGATACAAGCTGTCGTGGATGGTATAATTGTTTAGTGCAAAATAATTGCTGGGGAAATCAACCAGGTATATATTCCTTTTCAGTACATAAAAAACCAGAAAGTATAAGAAGTGATGATAGGTTGTCAATTGCTTATCCAAATAACTTTTTCGGAGTATATATAGATACATTAGAATGCGATACGTTCGGAGGAGATTCATTTTGTACTATAGACATATATGAGGATGATGATGAAGATAACGGTGATGATAAAAAACGTGATATAAATCCATGGAAACCTGAATACAACTTTTGGCAATCGTGGATATTTTATATGTCTCCAAATTTACAAACCGGCTTAATGGCAACTTTTGACAAATTGGTTCTCGAATGTAAAACTAATCAATATTTAATAGATTGGTCATTTTTAGAAATTAATGGAAAAATAGCAGGTATAACCAAGATGTTTTCCGGACAATACCAATATGAGAATGTATTATATTCGATAATGGTGCAAGTACTGAAAAAAAGTACGTCAGCAGTATCTGAGATAGAAAAAACCTCATATACCAATTTTTATTCGAAATTGCGTAGTTATGCACATGCAGTTATCAAATATAGAAAACAAGGTATACATCGGGCAGGACTGAATGCGGATAGACGACATATTCAAGTATTAGCATTTTGGGAATTGTTAGAATTTATTTTAGACTATGGAATACAATTCTTATCTGATGGTCAAATAACATTAGATATAAATGAATTTGCTGAAAAAATGAATAAATGTAACTTATTCTCTAGAATTAATCCTGGTGCTGATCCTGTAATTACACTTTTAAGAATATCAGAACAATGCGCATAATATACAATTATTATTTACATGAAATAAAGTAAAAAATAAAATTGTTAAAATTATTAGTATTTCATTATACGCTTAACGAGTATTGAATAAAAAATAATTTAATTATTAAATTCTGAAAACAAATCATGCAGTAAGATTTATAAATTATAAATACAGTGTTTTATGATATGTAAGTATATATAAGTCATTACTAATATTCTATAAACAACATTTAATTAAAAAATTTAAATCGTTATGTGCAGCGTTTCAGATACTAAAATATTATTTTTACTGATAATTATTGTCTAAACACTATATACTGTTTTCCTGTTCGTTATATATTGGAGTATGAGTCTATCGTATGGTGCCTATTCTCATCGTGTTATATATATTGAAAAAATCAAAAGGGCACAAAGAAGATTTTTGTGCTTCATTTATTTAAAAAAAATATTAAATAATGAAAACTTTTATAATATAATTTATATTCAAAATATCAATCTATTATCTACTCGTAAAAAAGCTGACATACCTATCCTTCCTCTCTAAATTAATTAGTAGCAAAATTACATGTTCCTCTCGGCTCGCTCTTATAGAACGTATTTCTTTCAACATTCCACAATAATATATTACTCTTGAAGTCTTGAACATGTTCTACTTATTATATCAAAATCCACCATACTAATTATGGGTATAATAATCCCTAAGAAAGAATTTTGAAAATCTGGACTTGATTTTGTCATTTGTAAGTATTTACCTATATTATAAGTTAACCGGCTTCGTAATTTTATACAATGAACGCCGCTTATAAGACTCGCTTTGAGACCAGCACAAAATAAACAAAAATTTTAATTACATATTTATGAATTTTATTTTACTATATATTTTGCTTTTATTTTAATTTACTTAAATACATATTACACATATTACTTATAAGTGTAAAAATGAAAAAATGATTAAAAAATGAAAATTATATTATTATAAAAATTATTACATAATAATATTAATAAAAACTTACAAAATATTATGTATGTACACACTAATATTATTATTTATGAAAACAATTTGTAATTTTGGTATGTTTTATCATGTTATTTGTTGTACATACACACATTATACAGCACGAATCGAAATCGAAACCAGTAAAAACAAACAAAAATAATGTTATTTCTAAATTTTAACCAAATATGTTTATTTTCTACCATTTTTTTTTTATGAAATTTGAGTTATAAACGGAGTGGTGAATCTGTGAATCATATTGCCGAATCTTTTATAGTGTATTTAAAAATTAGACCGTTCAAGACGATATTGAGTCTAATATGCGACTGAACCTTATATCCGTACGGATCACGTGAGTCTTATTTAAGCAGCGTCAACTGTATATATTTAAAGTTTAATTGTATTTTAGATAATCCTATATTGAATGCTGTTATTATAGTATAAAATAATGTTATATTTTATTGTAATTGTTTATGTTATTATTTTATATATATGTATATAATTCTGTACTTAGCCAACTTTGACGTTTATCTCAATAAATACAATAAATAAATAAAAATAATAGTGTACAGCTGATATAATAATGTATATTCGTGATTAGTAAATATCAAGTTTTATTATTGGTTAATTACTTTTGAACGAAATATATTAAATATAACATTATACGTAAGTAATTATTAAAATAGTAATAAATTACCAACTAATTTTAATTGATAGACGGGTTAATTTTTTCAGAGTGATGATATCTGTATTTTATAAATTATGATTTTTAATGTTTAGACAATTTCATGTTAATGTTTTTCCATAACAAATTAATTAATCTATTATAGTATACCAATAATATCCAACTTACTTAATATTCATCTTTATAAAAGCAATTTATTATTACCAACTGGTTCCGATATGAATATAATGTGTTTAAAACTTAATGTTGTATGTAACATTGTAACATACTAATTATATAACGCTTGTAATATTACTGAAATTATTTGTGTGAAATTATTATGTGATTTATTTATAAAAAACTCCTTATTTGTCTTTATATAAAAATGTAATAATATGTACCTAAAACAATAATAATTATTTGTAATCTAAAATAATCCTAGGCCTCCACACGAGTTTTTCTCAGTGAGGCCCAGTAATCTTTCGATATTAAAATAAATAAAAATAAAAATAAATAAAACTGTACTTCCACCTCATTTTTCCCCAGAGCCTTGTCATTGGCGATCCATATAACGGATTATGTTGATTTTTTTTTCTATATCACGTAATGATCGTAATGTATTCAGACAGAATGTGTATATTGCTTTAAATTTAATTGTTTAAATTGATGGTCCGATTTATTAGTAATTTTCTTATTATTCTGCTCACTGTTGTTATATTATAAGTTTTACTAATTTACTACTATTATAGACTATAGTATTATGTTATTCTGCTGTTATTATTGTCACACTTTTTTATACATCTTATAATTCTTGTTATTCATATAATATAAATATAAACTATCAAATTATTCATTATTAGTTTTAAAAAAAATGTATGCACAAGTAATTAATTGTATTTTGCCAAAGAGTTCTAAACCCGTTTATTATATATAAATAAATAAATTATAAAAAGTCGGTTCGGTAATAATTATATAATAATATATAGATCATAGGTATAACGTTTAAGCCATGAATAGTCATAAAATAATTATGTTAACTATTTAATAGTGATCAACAAAATAGACAATGTAATGATGCAGTCCAAGCATGTTAACCTTATTTTTTTTTTAATAATAAAATTATTCAAATATTAATTTTTGAAATGTTTAAGTATATGCATATGCTTTAAGATCTAAGGACCATATTTTTAATTGTTTAAATTTTAATATCATCTAAGAATAGTGCCCTGTGGCAATACAAACTATATAATTTAATTTTAAAAAATGTCATAATAATGACCTTTAAATGTTATTTTTTTAATACAACTGAAAGCTAATTCTAAAAATTACTAGGTATATAATATAATTTATTATTAATAATTTGCGCCTGAGAAACGTCAGATGGGAACAGATAATGTTCGTATACGAAATAATGTATATTATTATACTATAGTCATAGTTGGCTAAGTGAAAAACTGGTTTTACCAGGAAAATGTTGAAATGTCAACTTCGACGACAGTCATACAAATGCATGCTAATATTCAATAAAAAAAAATTTGTAAAAAATGATTATTTCATTTATAGAGGTTACACCAGTCCCCCTCGTGGTTTTTTATAAATTACTCATAAAAAAGTCGTGCAAATATGTGCTAATATACTAATATAGCATGATAATTAATATTCTAATTTATTTTGAAATATGATGTTCATTGAGAGGGTCAGTATAACGTACATTACAACGATTTATCTAATTATTTGATTAACTCAAAAGTAAAAAATTACATAGAATTAAAAATTTAGATTAGAGCTTTTACTTCTTGATATCGGTTTGAGAAAACAAAAATACAATTTATAAATTGAATACTTAACCTAAAATAATAAAATATATATTGTATTCTTACTCGGGACATATGAGTTGTATAAACGTAAGTGAAACTAATTGGTTATTAATTTGTTATAGTCATAATTTTTACTTAACTTGTAGATGGCAAACAAATGTATCTACGTAGTTACCTATACGTATATAGTATAAATATTAAATTGTATAATAAATAATAATTTGTTAATTATTAAGAACTCTAGAAATAATTTTTCTTGTGATGATTTATTTAAATGTATATTATATTAATATGTTAAACTTTTTATGTAAAAAGTTTAAAAAAAAATGTAAACTGAATATACTTATTTAAAAGCATATTATTGCTTATATTTAGGTACTTTATATTATTAGCAGAACAATAAATGTATTAGTTTACCATTTAATGATGTGTGATTTTTTTGTGTGTGTTAGATGTCACCTTATTGGGAACAGTGAAAAGAATTCAATTTTAAAACTTTTAAGTTGATTTCTGGTACAAAAAAAAAAATAGATCGAGTTAATTCTTTGGAGACATTAAAAATAAAAATTATCTGTACTCTTTCATAATAATCATTTTTAAAATATTATTACTTTTTGTAATATTTGAACTTCAAAGACATTTTAAGTTTTCTACTTTTGAAATTTTTTATGTATTATATCATCTATTTTATTTTTATGAACACTATAAGGTTTAGTAAATAAAAAATGGTTGAAAATTTAGTATAAGATTCCCTATACATTTTTTGCTGGAAATTAAAAACAAATTAACGTATAAATTGCATGCATTTTTATGAGCGATTTAGATAATACACCGTATATTATTATACTTATTTGTTCAAATGTTGATGATATTATATATATTTAAACATAGTATGTACAACAAAGATTTATTGTTAAATAAATTTGTTATTAATTTAAAAATATTATTTGTTTATTATTGAAATCAGAAATATTCTAATATTGCTTAAATTAATATTTTTAACACACAATCAAATTTTTAATATATTTAAACATTTTAAGCTATTTAGGTGTAAATATTTTAAATTCTTGGATTTGTTTAAGTCTTTTTCAATAAATATCGATTCGATTCTTTTTTGCTCGATCAAAAATTTTCAAAATTAAAATAAAATTGTTCTAGTCATAACTCATGAGTAGGTACTTATTAAAGCAATTATAAAGTATTGAAAAGACGTATATGCACAATTATTTTGTTTTTATAGACATTTTAAATTTAAATTTTAAGGAAATTGGTTAATTAAACAACTTGTAATTATTATATGGAATAGTAAAAAGAGGACAACACGTCCGCATGTGTTATTGATTCCGTCTTACACACATACGACATAAAAAATTTGCATATTAAAATGAATTTACCTATCATAAAAGTTAAAGGTTAAAATATTATCACCGAAGTAGCGTTGCATTTTTCTGATATTTTAATAAAAATTGAACCTGCGATTTATTTTTGACAATAATTAGTTCAACCTGTGTATTATTATTTATTAATAGGCAATAGCAATAAGCAATCCAAGCTATAATAAGAATACATCCCGAGAAATATAGGCTGACAAGTGACAACTGTCTCCGTTTAGAATCATGACAGACTTACTATACAGCAGAGCCACATCCTCGGTTTTTTTTCAATGAAAAATATGTGAGATCATCACACATGATCACCATTTCTTTTCAAATCAACGATATTCACACAAATTCAACTCGTGTTTCGTGCACCGAACGGAGGTGTGAAATGTTCTCGCCGCCATTGCATTGATCGTACGAATCGCCGGTATTCCAGTGCAGTGTAGTACATGTCTGTGCACATGTTAGTGCATGACCGGTCGGTTGTTTTTCCGTCCCAAATAACCAGGATCCCATACTACCGCGTCACCGTTTTCGTATATTCTCACAGAGCCGACAATATTCCGTCCGACGACTCGCGGTAGAATCCAATGAAATCGTAATATAATAATAATAATAACAATAATATAATATTATAGAATACTGTATCGCGCAGTATTATAGTTAGTGACTATAAGTATAGACGACAATGAATTAGACATATAGTTCAATAATATTAATCTATGTATATTAAAGTATTATAATATAATGAAAATAAATGTATTCATTATTGTAAAATATGTTATATGTATAGGAATACAGGCCATACAGCTAACAATTATTAACAATTAACTAATTAAGTACCTATTAAATAATAACGTTGTAGTATCGAGTATATTGTATTGTGTATTGTTAAATTAACAAAACATGTATATAAAATATAAATATCTGTTCAATTACCTACTTATCGGGGACTTTTTTTTATAATAATAATAACAATATATTATTTAGTATATCCAGTTATTAAACATAGATATTAGATTCTGAGCGGAGACAAAGTGTGTTAATTTTAGAATGACGTATTTTTTTTTTGTGGTGTGTCTGTCACCACATTTTAAAGCAGTAAAAATGCTTTGATATTTAACTTCAATATATAATATATATGTAGGTATTTTACATTTATATTAGCATTTTTATACATTATATGATTTTCAAAATACTTTGACTCTTTTTGAGCTTTATAGACATTTGAAATTTAACTTTTGCTTAAAAATGTATAGATGCAGGGCTAAATTAACAATTAGTCCACATTTTAGATTTTAAAATTCCGCCCTATCCAATACTTCTGTCTTCTACCCATCATAAAAAAAATAATTATATTAAAAATAACACTGTTACAATGCAGGTACATAATTAGTAGTTAATTTTGATACCAAACAAATTAATGTGATTAAAATAAATTCAAATATATCAAAATATTTAAAGTAAAAAATATTCACTACTATTCATAGTGAAAATATCTGCTTATTATCAATTTGATACTTAGACTTTAATCACTTGTTTTCCACATTATTGGATCTTATATTATAAATTATAAACCACTTATTAGTATTTTTTTTCTGTGCTTTTATTTACGAATTTAGGTACGTCTAATTATTTGCAAAATTTCAAATTCTATTTACAATAATTAACTTAATCGGTATATTATTTAGGTAAACAATACTGTCTAATACTTCATGTTGGTCATGGTTAAACTTCATTAATGTGTATATATTATGTGATGTGAATAGAATTGAATAGATTTTATTATTTAGTTGATTAGGAAAATATTTTATTGATTTCGTAGACAACGTTAATAGATATGTTTTGAGTTTTGACATCAATATACATGATCTAATAAATAAATAATAAAGGAAATCATATTTTTAACTCATATTATACAAACAAAAAATAAAAATAATAAAAATTAAATAACTTGAAGATGGAGATTGCTTTTATTTTAAATACCCATACATAATACATTTAAACTTTAAACCTGTATAGTGTATACCCATGCTAAGCGTGCGCAGACTCCAAAAGTAGATAGTGCCCATATATATTATTATCGGTCTATGTTAAAACTATTAAACTTTTTTAAACTTAATGTGATTTTTGGTTTTAATATACATATATATATATATATATATATATATATAATACATGTAATAGAATTATAGAAAAATATAAGTTGCACAATACCAGTATACCACAATCACACATCGTTTATGAGAGAGTGACGGGTTAGGTAACATTAAAATTAAAATACAATCAAAAACAAATAATAATGATTATAAAAATATAAAATCAATAATAATTAATATTTGAGTGAATAATGAATATAGTATATAGATGAGTCGTGAGTGATATGGATAGATATAATATCTATACAACTAATAGTATATAATATATTATAGTATATTATGTATTTTATAACTTATAAAATAATGGATACATTATTTTTAAATTAATTATTCTGAGATTACTTACTTAGATTGCTACTGTCATATCATTAAACATCATTGAACTACATCATTTTCGTACAATAACTTTTTTATTTTAACAATATCATATGATCAAAATAATAATTTTTATTTATTGATTTCGTAATTTTATTTAAAAAAATGTATATTGTTTATTTTAAATTGAATTGAATTAATTAGTAAATTTTAATTTATTTTTATTAATTAATATTAATAAAAATTAATTAATTAATTAATTTTACGCCAAAACTGGATTCAAAAATGAAGATCGTCAACTTAAGCGCCACCGATATACCAGGAGTCTATGAAGACACGATGACTGCGGCGATACCGATTGCCGGCAACATGTCATGCAGTACGAACACTACAAACATAATAGCGTTATAGAGCATCATAACCGTTGATTACTTGATTATAATAGATAGTGTATTTTATTATAATGTAGTTAATAAGTAGTGGTATAACATTTTATTTTATAATTAAAATAATAAAATATATTATTAAGCATTAGCAATAAATACACATTAACACATTTACTTAATAATATTATGCTACATATATTGTGTATTCGTCATATATAATATGGTTATATGTTATATTTATTTATACTATAAAAAAACATATGACAAAAAACCTAGAGATACGATTATGCTGCAGAGAATATTTCAAGTATTTCTGTGGATCTGTTTTGATGATTAATTTGAATTCAATGATAAATCATTGTAAACAAAAAACACTTTTGATAAAAAAAACTACAGGGCCGTGCAACATTTTTCATGTCTCAGAATAGCTAGTGCTAAAAAATGAATTTTTTTTATCAAACATACACTATAAAGGTAAATAGTTGTAACGTTTTGTTATACTCCTCCACCATAAGTATTTATTTTTAAACCACTTGTATAGTCGTAACTATACGACGTATATATGACGTGTGTCGTGTATGACACGATAATTCCTACGCGGAAAAAACACATTTAAAAATGTATTAAAATTTTTTATTTAATGTAGAATATTTTAAAAACATTTCATAAGTATCAATTTGATTTTGAAAATTCACAAAAACGATTTAAAAACATTTTTGGGCCATAATAATTCTTAAAATATTTTGAAACATTTAAAAAATATTATTGCTCAAAAAATTTGAAAACAATTATAATTATGTATTTATGTTGCATAGTTGCATTACAATGTCTACATCTTCATCCTTAGGTATGAATATATAAAATTATATGTAAATTGTCGTGATAATAAATAATAATAATATATTCGTCAAAACTCTAACATAAAATGATTGTAAAAAGAAAATGTGTCTATGTATTTTAATCTTTCTAAATAATTATATATAGTTTAGCTCAAAAAAAGTAAAATAATGTTAAAAATTCATTATGTTTGGAAAAAATGATAACATAAACATTGGTGAAAATTTCAACTTTCAAGTATCTATATGGTAATTCGTTTTATAATGCAACAAAACATCGAACATTTTTTTAGGAATAGTAATCTTACGATTTATTTGTTATAGGCAGAAAAACATATAAAATATCCTAGTTTACCTAGCTGTATTAAATTTTCAAATCTTAAATATAAAAAGAACAATTTTTTATGAATTTTTAACTACAAAATAATTTCACTGATTTTGACGAAATTTGTGAATTGTATGACGTTTAAAGCCTTAAAAAAAAGGTGCTATAATATAAACATTTGATGAAAATTTCAATTATTAACACGGTTTTTCGATTTTGAGTTATACAAATAAAAAAAAATCTTGTTCAAATAATTTGATGTAAAATGGAGTGTTTATAGTTTCTACGATTAATATTCTTTGAACGGTAACAAAATAATAACCTTTTTTTGAAAAATAAAAATATCTCAAGTATAAAAATAATTATATTTGTTATGATAATGCCATTTTATGCCCCCCTAATAATTTTTTGCAATTAGGAGTTCACCATACGTAATTACGGTATAGGACTATTATAAATAATTGAGTAGTTTTCGAGTTTTGGATTCCTCTTTATTCGTATTTAATTATTTAAATTATATTTCAAATGACAAAAATGAATAATTCATTGATTATCATCATACCTATACTTATTGTTTTAAATAAATGTATGAATTAATAACATTATTTTCTAAGATCCAATAAATTGTTTTAAAGATTTATAGTTCAAATAATATTTATAAGAAATAATAATGTAATTTTGTGTAACGTGTAAAAATCTGATCAAAGTTTAGTTTTGATAAATCATAATATTATGGGATAATAAATAGTAAATAATTGTAGTGGGCCCTTTTGATTTTACCATGGATTGAGCCTTATGACTTATGAGTTATAACTTTCAAATTTTGATACCACAACTGGCAGAACTCTTGATAGGTACCGAACAAAACATAGTATAGTTTCTCAACCGGAATAATAATAATAATAATATGTGGTTTATAGTGGCGCGACAAGTCGCAGTCGTACGAAAGTACGAGACGCCAGTCACATGAACTCCTAATACATTTAACTCGCGACGAAAACCACCACGACCATAATAATGTAACCACGACACGATTTCGCAACCATCTTCGGTCATCGGTGCTTCGGAAAAAACGAAAACAGTGCACTCTTGTAGTCTACAGTGCATGGCGCTGATTCAGTTTAAACAAGAACAGTTTTCGACCACTAGTCACTATAGAATGTTTTTTTACTATTATAAAATATGATTATCGTTTTTACAAGACCGCATCATACTGAACGATATTGAAAATACAAGGTCTCGTCGCAAACCTTTCGAGAACAACTCGGAATACTGAATCGCTGGTGTACGAACTCGTTTCAACTGCGTCGTGCGAAACGCTGACATTAAGATTGGGTATTATCGTGTTGATCAATTTGCCTCAAATTTTGACTAAAATTTATAATTATTTAAGCTTAAGAGGTTAGGTGCCGTTAGTGGTTTTTAGATCGAAAACGCAAATTTTCGAAATCGTTAAGAAGGAGCAATATTATGTATAAAATTACTTTTCCCGGAAGTCTTGGTCGGGGGGTGCCAAATAACAGTGGCATAATAGAGGAGGCTAAATTATGAGAGGGTGCCAATCTTATATCCCGGGTAAAAAATATGCTAATCCGGATATTTGATCGATTACTCTGATAATTTACGCGGAAATAAAATAAATGTTAAATTAGTTATAAAATAACTGTTATAACTATTGGGCGATTTTGAATTCACCACTCGGTGAAACATCTCCATAAAATTCTCTCTGCGATTTCAGTTTTTTCGGAAGGAAAAAAACGTTTTTAACGTTTTCAGATCAATCGACAGCCGCTATTATATACAAATACTGACTAGTACGCGTAGACGTTACACAACATCGCCGCCCAGTTGTATTCTCTCGCGATGGCGCGGAGTATACACAATGTTGCGCACGTATTATTATCGCTGTTGTAGTGTCGTGCAGTCGATAGCTACTCGAAAGACGTACGCGCGCTCGTCTGCATGGGACCCTGATGGTTACGACCCACGAACGGTCATACATCGGACCACATTTGGTTAGCCGTTGTGGGCTCTACGATATTTCGTGTTATTTTCCACTCGTCATTCTTATTATAATAATAATATGTTTTACTGACAAACTGATCAACAAGAAATTAAATTGATGTCATTTTAGACATCAACTGCTAAAGCACAAAGTCTCGTATCAAATAAATTGTGGATTAGAGGCCAATTACTATATTATTATCATTCTAAAAGTATTCAGTAAAGTAAAATGTATTTTTATGCCTTTATGGTATTTTAGCTACATTTTTAGTTTGTCCGTGGCACGTTTCGGATCGTTTTTTTTTTGTTTTGGTTTGAGAAAGCTTGTTAAAACAAAACCATAACCTTTATTCACAAAATGTTTTTGATTAATAATTCGTGTTCATTTTTTAATCCACAATGGAAATTTCGGACTTATTTTATTTATTACCTATATTGCCCTTGTATAATACTAGGTATTATAGCACTATAGAAGTATAGATATAAGTACTTACGAAATTAATATCGGATTTCTATTGATTAAAATAAAAAATCTTTTGTATTCAATTGATAGAACAAAATTAACTAAAAACAAAAGGAAAAAGGTAAAAGATAATTATTATTTTTTTTGCAAAAATATTAATTATTTTTGTAATTATTGTAATTAATAAAGCATATTAATCTTAGAGAAATATTGTACTTATAACTAAATATAACGTGTCGAAATATTTTTATAAATGTATACATATTTCAATTTTGACAAAATTGAATATTTGAAATTTTGAACGAAAAATATTATTCATAGAGACTTTTTGTGACACTTTTTACCATTATATGTATATACTATATATTATATAGTTATTTATTTTTAAAATGTATGTGAATGAATGAATAATTAACTATTATAATATTTGTTTTATATAAAATTGTTGACAACCAATTTCTTATGTCAAAAATTCTAAATTAGCATACCTACAGTTTTAAATTATATATTATGTATAATGTATACGTTGTACTGTTGTAATGAATATTGAGTGAATCATTGGTTGAATACTTTGCTTAGGGTTTGAAATATGCTTGCAACATCACTACATACATATAAGATACAAACATAGTATATGTATTCAATGTAGTATTTTATATTTACTATGAGTTTATGTATTATGTAGACAAAGAGTATTTTAATTTTACTGCCAATTTTTATTAGATCGCCAGTTGCCTGACGCAATATTGTGTGGATATATTATTATCATACAACGATACAACTGTACTCTGTAATAACTAATAAACTAGTAATAGCGTGCTTCGCTTGATGTGTCGTTCAATCGAGACAATCGAGTATATAGAAATAAAGCATTACAATGTACCTAATTAAATGTACTCTATTAAAATTTCACAAATATAATTTTAACGTAAATCGTGCGTTGGTGTGTATATTATTCGTATATACTCGAGTCAGACTTCTCTACAGCTTAAGCCTTAGCTCATCTCCGTTCCTTATAATATATCGAGATTCGTGATCACGCCACTATACATAGTTTGCTTACTCAGTACTCTAGTTAATCTATTTACCCGTAAATGACCCCTTTCGACGTTATACGCTTGTTTTTCCTAGAATGTGTATATTACCTATTTCAGCATTTAATAATATTATTCTAACATACTTAGTTATAACTAACTAATGAAGTTCACTACACAACAACGGTGAAGCATGTCGCAATGGTATGGGATCCTGGTTGTTTCAGACAAAAAACAACTGACTGCATCAATGTTTGTTATTTTATGGAAAAAATATGCATAAGAAGAAATATAATTTCGCCATGTTGAGAAAAAGTAACAACACTAACGAGTAGATAACGACCTAGCAAAACGGCTTCCTACGAATCCTACGTACCCGTTTATCTATCATTACATTAGGTATAAGTATTGTTAAAAAAAATAATTTCTATCACACAAAACAATTCAAAAAGTATGAAATTCAAGCGAGTTGGAAAAAACTGATTATTAAATAAATATTAAAATATATAAACACGTGAACATTATAATTTATAGCAGTAAGCTATCTAGTGACATTTGAGCGCCAGAGCGAATTAATTAAAAAGTTTTTTTATTGACATCTTAATAATAGTAATAAGCAGGGTACAGATTAAAGGGGATATCGATGAGTTAGATTTTTTAGTTATATTGAAATATTGTGAATATTTGAGTTGTTTACAACGCCGCTACGGTGAGGTATGGACATATGGTTAGTTGTTACTTATTGAATATTTCTTTATTTTTATTTTTTATTTAAATTTCAATAAAGAATTTTTCCTCAATTAAAAACCTTGTACAAGCTTAATGAATCTCTAAACGATATTTTTATTTGCATCGTTTATTCTAAATCATAATCAATATTTTTGCATTTTAGATGTATATTATTATCGATCAATAAATTTTAAATGAACAATACTTCATTGTCTTCATTACAAATTTTTATAGAATAAAATATTAACTTCACTTTATTATTTATTAAAATTATTAAACATTTTATTTATTGTCTTATTCTGTGTTATTATTCAGTATTTTCAGTAAGAAGTATATTAGTCATATAATATTCAATTGGTGCGCTACTGATGATTATTGTTTTAGTGTTGTAAAAAAAAAATTATTGGATAAACAATTAATGTTACCGTTTAACATTGATTTTACAGATGTCACTGAGTAAAAATTGTAAAATAAATAATGTACATTCTTTAAAATCATGTTAGTGCTCTAGATTTTTATTTATAATAATTTGTTGTGAAGTTCAAATAGTTTTTTTTTTTAATTGTGGTTGGTAAATTTTTCCAGTTTTTCAATAACAATAAAAAGTTATTATCTTCCAAATTTATTTATAAAAGGGAAAATATAAAAGCAGTGAATTATATTACTCAAATACTTTACAACATTAATAACAAGCACCAATCGCATTTTAAGCACCTAACCTGAATGTGAAAAACAAATTAAGCTAAGTTAAAAACTAAAAATATAAAACTAATACTTTTTTCAATAGTTTTTGTTAAAAATATCAAATGTTCTTATCACTTAATAACTGACTTGCTGGTTGGCAGGTTTGCTTAGCCATTTAGAAACATATTATATTATTTTTACTATCAGAGTAATAAAAATTATTAGGTATTATTATGTTAAAATTATGGGGGAAAATATAGTTATTAATATGTAATTCAATAAATAGAACACAAATGTTGATAAAAATTATAAAATTATACCTTAAAATGTAAAGTTTTTTTTAAGTATATACAAAATTGTTAGTAAAATATAACTAATAATTGTAAAATATATTTTATGTATTTTAAAAATGGATTTGAAATTTATTTTGAAAAAAATATAAAAATATTTTAATAGACAACTTTCCATTAATCAATTTTAACAAATAAGTATTTTAAATATCAGAAGTATAAAGAACCACAATGATTTTAAAGATGTTTTAAAATTTAAAAGACATTTGATGATCCAACAACATATTTTTATAAATTTAAAAAGATTGCTCTATCACCACTATTTCAACAAAGTTGAAAAGTAGATACTTATAACTACAACATCATAATCTGTCTAGTGAATATTATACCTAGAAAATATATGGAAAATAAGTTACAGATTTGAAATCTACACATCATACAACTAATGTTTGTAATATTTTGGTATAATTATTATGATAGTGTCAAAAAGTATGATGTTATAAATATTAATATTAAATTTTGATATCATTCTACAGCTAGTTATTATTTTTTTTTAACAACTGAAGGAAAAAATTTGCTTACAAAATAAATTGTTAAACTAAAATGTTATTAAATATGAAGTTCTTTAACTTAAATATTTAATATCAAAGGACTTATACATATTATTAAACTTCTGATTCTTAAAAAAAATATGTTAGTGATTTATTGAGTAATGAATTCATCACTATTAAGTTACTTCTATTTCTTATTCTTTCCCATTCAATGTGATCGTTTTTATACTTATTCATAAGGATAACAAAGAAAATAATTATCATTATATTTATATTTATCATATTTAATCATTTTATTATCTCAAATAATCAGTGAAAGATTTTTTTTCTGCAAAAGTTTTAACAATGCAAAATAATTACATATTACAATGCTTATAATTATAGTTATGAAAAATTTACATCAGCAATATAATAGGTAGATACTATAATACGTGCTAAAAATTAAAATACAAAATATTTTTCATTAGTGAATATTTAATTATAATATAATAAAAGTTGTAATGTTATTGAAAAAGTTCTAATGCTAATTTTTTTCCATGTCTTCATATCAAATCAGCAACTGAAAAATATAAATAATATTTTAGTGTAAATTTAAAATAATATTTATTAAAGAAAGTTTTGATGTATACTTTAGTTAATATTATTTTTATGAGAAATAAAAACTAAAAATATAAAGTGTATATAAAATTATAAATTGATAGTTTTTTTTTTTTTTTTTACTATAATGTTAGAAAATATTTCATAATCTATAATATAAAAACTATTTGTTAGCTTTACCATTCATTGGCATTTCATCAATTTGTGTGGAGTAATATTGTTCAATATCACGTAAAATCCTTATGTCATCACTTTTAACAAAATTTATTGCCACACCTTTGCGACCAAATCTTCCAGAACGGCCAATCCTAAAATTAACAGATAATATTAATAAAAAATATGTTATAGAACAATTTTATAAAAATGGTATGGGATGAAATACACTGGAAACAGAATCGGATTAACGTAGAGGCAGTATAGGCAATCGCCTAGAATGCTAAATTTTGAAGAGCACCAAGCAGAATCTGAAGCCAAGTCCTTTATTTATTTTTATTTTTTGACATATTTTGTATTGAATTTTAATAAAAATATACTAAAAAATCATATTATACTATTAACTTATTTATATTAATTTATAATTATATCATATAATAATAATTATTATTATTATAGTTTTCTATACTGCAGATCTACGTTTACAGATTTATATTTTTACTTTGTTCATCGTTAATTGTTCAACTGTGTACAGTTTTGTGTGTAGTTGTTATTCATTATTTTATGAAGGTGTGTGATATGATATATTTTTGTTTATAATAATTAATAAGTAGTACGTCATACAATATTATATTATTAATCATAATTCATAAAATTGTTTACGAGTTGATTTTTTAAAATAAACTATCAAACATACACAAATAAATGATCTATTATAATTTATCTTATTTTAGATATTCTATTATTCCTTTTACTATAATTGTTTTTATAATTAATAAACTTCAAAATGGTATAACTAGCTTATTCTATAAGTGTTGTAATTAGGTTATGTATATTTCACATATTATAATACCTATTTTGATATTTGTATATTGTATAATATATAGGTACAATGGTTTTTATAATATGAGATTATAAACATCAAAGATTATTGGGCAGAGTACAATAATATTTTAGGGTATATGGGTATAAGTAAAACCATTGCCTAGATGCGCATTTTTTCTTAAATCGGCCCCGACTGGTAAAAATATTTGTATTATAAATATTAATTGTATTTTATATTTTTAGTTAACAACAAAAATAAATTACCTGTGTATATACAATTCACGGTTGTTGGGCAAATCATAGTTTATAACCAAAGAGACTTGTTGTACATCAATTCCACGAGCCCAAATATCTGTTGTAATCAAAACTCGCCTGTGTATACATAATAACAATAAATTAAAAAAATGTCCAACAGCTTCATTGTTTTAAGTTATCAATAATCTCAAAAATATAATATTTCTTAAAACACTTACGTTTGTCCAGCACGAAATTCTTTCATGATAGCGTCCCTTTCTTTTTGTGGCATGTCTCCATGCATTGAACTTACAGTAAAATTTGACTCTCTCATTTTTTCTGTCAACCAATCAACCTACGCAATTTAATTCAATGTTAGTGGTTAATTATGATTTGCTGATTTGTTTTATTTTAATGATTGATGACTAACCTTCCTCTTAGTACTGCAGAAAATAACGGCTTGAGTTATAGTTAGTGTATCGTACAAGTCACATAAGGTATCAAATTTCCATTCTTCACGTTCAACAGCTACAAAGAACTGTTTAATTCCTTCAAGTGTCAATTCATCACTATATAATGCAATAATTGATTAAAAACTTAAATTAACATATTTTTGATCAATCATTGTATTACAAACCGTTTTACTAAGATTCTTATTGGATCGGTCATAAATTTGTTAGTCATTTCTAATATTTCATGTGGTAATGTAGCTGATATTAGAATAACCTATGAAATAAATAAAATTATAAAAATATTTTATTAGTAACAAAAAATTTTAAAAGTTAGAAGTGTAGGACTTAATTTGACAAAAAAATA
Organism: Rhopalosiphum padi; assembly: GCF_020882245.1. Lineage (NCBI taxonomy): Eukaryota > Metazoa > Arthropoda > Insecta > Hemiptera > Aphididae > Rhopalosiphum > Rhopalosiphum padi. Next base: position 11,554,687 of record NC_083599.1, read on the forward strand.
AATATAATTAAAGTAATGATAACTTCATAGTTATAAAATAAAAATAGTTAACTTAAAATTATCTGGATGGTAAAAAAGAATACTAAATAAGCAACTAGGTTATTGTGCTCTATGATAATATAATCGTACTTGAGTAGCAGGTGGTAAGAAACGATAAACATCGTATATTTGTTCTTTAAAACCTTTATTTAACATTTCATCAGCTTCGTCTAACACCAATGTCTTAATATTACGAGTACGCAATGCTTTTCTTCTTATCATATCTGTAAAAACATTTTAATATATTAACAAGAGTTCAAGAATAAAATCTTTATTACATACCAAACACACGTCCAGGAGTACCAGAAACAATATGTTGTCCAAAATCCAATTTTCTTAAGTCTTCTCCGAGGTTAGTACCACCAATGCACGCGTGGCACTGAACATTAAGATAATCACCCAATGCCAGAACTACCTATAATAAATTAAGTGTTATTTTAAATTTTAAATTAAGAAAACGAATAACTAGTTTTTTTCAGTAATGTCGTAAAAATTAATAGAACAATTAAACATTTCTAAGATAAAATTATTATTTATTAAGAACAATAATCAAAGATTAATTGTTGAGTGGGTCACTGAAATGGATAATTATTGTACCCGAAGAACATTAATTCTGAGTGAAGATTGTCTGTCAACCTATTACCATTATCATATAAATAAATAGCTGTTGATTATTATAGTAATTTATTTAACTAATTATATGATATAAACTATAAATAGAAAATAGCATAAAATTAATCAAAATATTTGGAAAACGCCATTGTGTATATAAAATGTAATAAATTATTATATTTAAAATACAAGTGAAAGTTTCAAATCCCACTAAACATATTTTTAAATTATGATAAAAAACTAAAATCATTTTTTTTTGTTTGGATATCAAGTTTTGTCTAAATTTGAAATGCAATGTTTAAAATAAAAAATCAAATTCATACATTTCTCGAGATTTCTTTGTTTTAGCATAGACTACTCATGAGTAATCATATATATAATATTTTCAAATCTTAGATAATTAGGTATGAATATTAAAAATTTGTAACTGAAAAATAATATTTAAATTTTTGCAATTGTAATAAATTTTTCAAAATTTTAACTTTAAACACTTATAAAAACATCTTATGGTTATTTATATTTAAATCAGTGTATGAATAACTTATAGAAATGTATATAAAAATGCTAATAAATACATTTAATGAAAATTTCAAATATATAAGGTTGTTTGTTTTTGAGTAACACTAAAAGAAGAAAATTTATTTTGTGTAAAAATGTCTATTGTTCTACTGAAGATTGAAGTATTTTTTTATTATAAATTATAAATACATATACAAAAAAATACATTATTATAAGATCCATACATTAATTGCTCTTATTGCATTTAATATTAGTCCACAACATAATTCCTATATAATATTATAATATTTATAATTATTACATATTATGCATTAATACATATATTATTCAACATTTGAAAGATAATATTTTAAAATGCTTTGTTTTATCCTCTATAACAAACTCAGTTAGGTTATTTTATATCTTTCTAGATATGTATGCATTAATGCATAAAACAAAGTAAAAAATACATGAGCATTTTGCATTTATACTTCTTGTTCTTTCAAGAAATATGTGAAAATATGCTCTTATTCAAAATCAAACAATTTTTCACGTGCATAAAAAGAAAAAATAGTTTACTTTTCTATAAAATATAAATATGCAAAATTCTTAATAGTACATACCTATAAAAAAAAAGCATTCTCTTCCAAGCAAATCATTGGCATTTCTTACATCTACCTAACTGTATACACTAAAAAAAATATATGAAAATGCATGTAAAATCAAAGTGAGACTGCAAAACTACTTTTAACTAACGAGTAAATGTAATGTATACGAAAAACTAATAAAATAATAATAGTTTTGAACTTCTGACCATGTGGTCATTTTCAAGATTTTGGTAGTTACGATAATCTTGAATGGCAATCACGATGATAATTGTAGTCTCAATAGGAAAGTACAAATTTATAATAGGTTTATTGTATATTATCCTATTTTAATTTGAATATTAGTCCCACTTGTCAATTTTGATATCGACATTTTAATTATAAATTATTAGGTTAAACCCTATACAGTAGAACACTGTATGCACAAATAAAATATTTTGATATAAAAAGCCTATAACGTACCTTTTGAATTTGTACAGCGAGCTCTCTAGTTGGTGATAAACACAACACTTGTGTATCTCTTAACTGACTGTCTATAGATTGTAACATAGCAATGGAGAATGTAGCCGTTTTACCAGTTCCTGATTGAGCCTGGGCAATAACATCCCGTCCTTTGATCATTGGCTTGATAGCTCTTTGTTGAATAGCCGATGGACGTTCGAAACCTAAAAGAGCATAATTCAATAAATAAGAAACCACAACGTTACATGACGGAGTTAAGGCGTAATGACCATGAATGGTAATAAGCTACTTACCGTACGAGTATATTCCACGAACTAAGTCTTCCCGAAGCTTCATATTATCGAAGGTCGTAAGTACTTCGACATCTTCACTGGTCTCGAACTCGACGTGCGATAAATCTTCGGTCAGAAGTCCTGTCCGTCTGGCTGCCATTTTGTAAGTTATAGTATTTGTTTGCTTTTTTCACGGATACAAATGATCAACGAGCAGCAGTCATCTGCTAACACAATAATATAAAAATGAACGTATCGTCAACGAAAAGTCAAAAAGCACATAGATAGTTTTCACTTCTAAACAGTAAACACCAACTACCAAGCAGTAAGCAGCGTCGAATCGATAATTTGCTTAAAAAATGAGGTATTGTTGACAACAACATTTTAGCGTGTGTTCAAGGTGATAAGAGGTTACCTACACTGGACCTAGTTATCGGTTAAGAATGCGGATCGCTTGTATACTAAATATATTTGGCGCTAAAAGTTTGATATTCAAATATAATAAATAATATAATATAATACATTAATACGTATAATGTGGACTAGTGTGGAATTACTGGAACTAGGCTACAGTTTACAAGAAACATAAAATATAATATTTATATAATATTTAAACTACTAGTTGTATAATTATTCTATCAATCATTTTAAGTTTATTTTATGAATTTGTCATTAAATAAAATATTTCGTATATATTATTGACGAGAAAATATCATTAAAATAAATTCATTTTCCACAGGTATGCATGATATTGATCTTTCAGGACGGATATTCTTAGCTCATCATTGGAATTGTAGAAAAATATTCTATATTAAAGTGTATTTTAATATAAACCAATAATTATACCTATATTACCTATTAATAAGCAATTTATTATTATTATTATTATTCATTTTATTTCAGCATATTGCATACTATTACAAGTTTAAATACAAATTCTAATTATAAATTACAATATTTTTGTGGTATAGTGATATTATTTATATATGTTAATATTTTTTATTGAGCATTTTTAGTGGTAAAAATTTACATTTGATGCTCATTTTCATCTTCACTAACATCTGATAGTAGAAGATCTTGCGGTAGACATAGTCTTAAATGCTGATTTTTTGTTTTGTTTCCCAAGTTGTAGAACCTGTTGTAGGTCGGATGCATTGATGATGGTGTGGAAGTTTTTGAATTATGTTTTTATCCTATCCAATCTAAAAGGAGAGGGATTCCTGTATTAATAAACAATTATTGCACGGGTAATATTTATAATTTGTATGTACCTATATATTATAATATACTATATTTTAGGATCATTTATTTATACATTATAGTTTTATTTATATATTATTTAGAATTTTAAAAAGGCTACTTATAGTAATACTTCCACTTGAATACCTATGTATGGATAAATTGGTTTTAGTTTTTAAAATAATTATACAGGTATTTATTTAAGAAAATGTAAGTATAACTTATTTAGTACATTAGCAATGTACATGGACATTTTTTTTATGTAAAAAAAATACTATATATGTTATAATATCTACTAATAATATAGTAAAAATAACTCGGTAAAAAATAGCCCACAGATACTTACTTTATAGGTATAATAATGATTTAAATGATTATTTTATTCTGACTACACGGTTGGTTTTTTTGTGATATATCATATAAATAATACATGATAATAGTGTGAAGATATGTGAAACTGTGTTCTATTGAAATTCAAAATACCTATTCTTTTAGAAAAAATGTTATAACAATGAATTATCAAAACTATGTTTCAATTTTATATCCAATACTTACCTAATTTATAAATTAAAAACAATATTTGTGAGAACAATATTTTTGGTATAGTACCTAATTAACATTTAACCAGGATTATATTCAGTTTAATACAATATTTTTAACATTATTAACTATGAATAAATTAAAAGTTTAAAATTAAGCTTAAACTAGGATAATATTATATGAAATGTTTGATATAATGATATGGATATATTGTGTCATATAGGTAGACGGAAATCCTTTAAACAGTTGTTTACTCATAAATTACAATTAGTCTGAGAATAAAGTATAACTATAACTTTTTATAATATAAGTTATGATATATTCTCAAATTAATATTAAGTTTGCAATAGAATAAAATGTAATTTTATTAAAAATTAATGTTTTTTTTTTTCGCTCCATTCAGAATTTTATACTGAGGGAATTTTATAAGTATGATATATGAATATGAGACCAGTTTTAATTCATTAACATACATTTTTTAAGGCCACCATTTCATGTGACCATGTATCAGTTCTAAATAATATGTACTTTATACTTGTTTTTAATTTATACACGTCAAAAGAAGAATTTAATGAAATTTGCTATGGTGATGTTATGTATTAATTGTGGTCATCTAACTAAATTTATGTTGTAAAAAATGACCAAAATATTTTTTAAAGAATTAGAAGAATTAATATTCCTAAAGAAATTATATAATATAATAATATAAAACATGTATAATGAATTAATGAAGGTAGGTATGCTATAAACATTATATATAAATAGATGCTTTTAGTTGTATTATATCATTTATATCTATATGTATTGGTACCTACCATAATCATAACACTACTTAATCTACTTAATATTATTTTCACTATAATGTTGAATGAAAATATTTTATTTTTCACTTTTTTGTAAAGCAAGACAAGTACAATATACAGTGAGTTCCGCTTAATGTAATCACTGGTTTATAGAATCAACCATTTATTGGAATTAAAATTGAAAATCCCAAACCAGATCTTATGTTACTAATGTTAAATTAACCTTTTATTAGAATCACCAAGTACCGGATAATTGAATTATTTTTAAGAACATTCTTATCGTTTTAATGGTATTTCAAACTTTCACTTCAAAGAAACAAGAATTGTTTAGAAAAAGTTAAAAGGAGCTATTCAAAAATATGGCGATGACAATACTTTTCAGTTGTTCCAAAAGTTATTGGTATAAATGGTACAATGTACATTCATTATTATTTATTTAATTTTAAATAATTAAAAATCATGTATATATTATTTTAATTGAATATGGATTTTAATTTCAGGCTAATATGAAAATGAAATTAGTAGATTCTCAAGTACAATCAAAAATAGATAAATTCTTTATTTTATTTTAATTTAATTTTAAACATACATTTAGAAATATAAACTCATCAATAAAAAAAAAATGTTGTATGGAATCAACCGGTTAATAGAATCAAAATAAACTGAACCAATGTGATCACATTAAGCAGAAATCACTGTAATAATATATATTGAAAAATATAGTTTGATTTAATTTTGTATCATTATTTTTGATATTAATATATTATATTTAATATTAAAATTAAAATTACCTATCAATTATCATATCATACTGAATTGTTTAGTAGTGTTGCGACTAATTGCAATGGAAGTTATGTCCTACAAACAAATTTTTATAAAGACGTGTTTATTGAAAAGGATATAATTTCATGGTTCTTGTTACATAATTAATTTATAAATATCAATATTGTCTACTACCTACATATTTTTTATTTTTATTTTTCTATAAACTAAAAAGTATTTTTGACTACTATTCATATGTCATCTTTAAATAAGTGTGAATTGCATATCCATCGTACCCATGAGAACAATATCATCTATGAGTATAATTAATTCAATAAAATAGCCAATTTAAGAAATTATTATAGGTAGATATCACAGTCAAAATTGATTAGGTATTTAGGTTAGGTATCAAATATAAATTTAATAATTATAATATAAGCCATATAATATTACTTAACTAATTTACTTATTTTATGCAAATACTTAGGTAGGTACCAGGATATTTTAGGATGTATATTTCTAAGCTAAATACATTTTTGTTAAAAACACTGCATTTTAAAATGTTGTATTGTGTATAAAATATAATTATACCTATATATAAAAGTTCTAAATCCTAAAAAATATTTATTTTTTTAATTATAAGTAAATAATAACTAGTACATAATAGTTATGTATTATTTAATAATTATTCATAGTTTAAATAGGTATGTAATTTTGTATAAATTTGAAATTAAAATATCTATAAAACAAGAATTATGCTTATATATTTTTAGATTTTTTGGTTTCAATATCAATTACTTATAAGGAACTTTGTATTACATTTTAAAGCTTCAAATAGCTCAGGAAGTTATATTTTTAGAATTTTATGTTAACTATTATTTGTTGGTCACACATATTTTAATATACCTATAAATTATAATACGTTAGGTAGTAAATTTATATTATGTATAATGTATATTATATTTAGATGGTTTTTATTGTGATATAATATGTTATATGTATATATATATATTTAAGACAAGTGTGTGTTTATGTTTGTATTTAATTTAAAAAAAAGTTTATCAAGTAAATTTTATTGTTTATCATTTGTTAAGGTATGTATAATGTAGATATATGAAAATGTATAATTAATTATGATGTAATGTATCAATGTATGTGCTATGTACTGTATATACTATATAGTCACAAACTATAGGTAGGTATAGTAGAATATATTTTAATTATTATTTCAGTAGAGTAGTAGACTTTTATTCGACCGCCAGTATTGTGTAATTGTATCAGTTCATCAGTTGGGTATTTGTTCTGTAGGTTCTGTAGGAATACAGCAACGGTGACGCAGTAGTATGGGACCCTGGTTATTTGGGACGGAAAAACAACCGATTTGTCATACACATGTGCACATGACACGCATATTTACCTCCACTTCGGTGCATGAGACACGAGTTAAATTCGCGCGAAAAGCGTTGATTTGAAAAATAATTGTGCTATGATCATGTATTTTTTATTGTAAAAAATTGGGGAATGCACTGTGCTGAAATGCTATACAGTAGGCGTCGAGTTTGAATTCAATTATAAATCATTGCCCACGAAAAACGAGTCTGAGAGAAGACTGTCTGATATTAAAGTATATATTATTATTAATCATATATTATTATTAATTATTATACTATAGTAGGGATATTTTTACTACAGAAATAAGGTAAGTTCAATGAAAAAGTAATTTAAACTTCAATCTACAAGGTTTTTATAGTTTTTTTTTTTTTTTAGTTATTGTGCCTATACTGCCTATTCATCATTATTATGATAGTTAGACAGTTAGTAATAATACATTCTACTTAACAACGCGAAATTATAATTTAAACTATATAATAATATGTTATAATTCAATATAGTTTTACAATATTAATTTTGTTTCAAAGGATTCATTGATAAAAAAATAAAAAAAATAAAAATAATAACAAGTATAACGCTGTACACTGTATAATCGCCTGTAAACTTAAATTGTACATATTATTCGCATAATACGATGTACAGTTCGCTACTATGGCGACTATAGTCTGTTAAACTATTACCGTTCACGCCTTATTACAAAAAAAAAAAAACACTTACACTATGTATACGCGCATGGACGTCGTACGTATATGCGATAAACGGTAGTAGACGGAAGTGCACGCACATTTCGACACCACAGCAGTGCCCCGTACATCGACGACCGTCGGGACAGCAACACGGGCCGGTCGGTTTTGCAGGATATATAGAGCGGCGACGTCGTCCCGTGACGTGTTCACGCGGTTCTTCGTATAATAATATTTCAGCACAATATCGAACAGGCGTACGCGAACGCCATCGCCATCGCCATGACTGTGGACAACGCAGACGATTGCCAGGCGACCCACGCGCCGCCGACGAGCCTGATGCGCGACATATTCCGGTCGGTGGACAGCTTGATGCCGGTACCGTTCACCGGTTGTCGGCTCCACCTGCTGTCCAAGACACCGATGCTGGGGTGGCCGATCACGACGATGTTCAAGCTCAACACGGACGGCCCCAAACCGAGCGGCCTGTGGATGTCGGCCTTGTACGAAATATCCGAGTGGCGGGGCATCAACGCGTCCGCCATGACCGACTTGAACCCCAAGTCGGGCAAGTGGAACTTTGAAGCGATCGGCCGGTTGGAGACCGGCGGCAACAGGCTGGACGCGTCCCTGGCCGGACAGGTGTGCGGATGGCTTAATCCCGTCAAGTTTCTGGTCAACTTGGACTACTGGTTTCCGACCCGGACGCTGTCCTTAACCATCGACCCGCTGTTTAGGCACTGTTCCTTCCAAATCTTGCAAGTAAACTTAACACATCGCAATATTATGTATGTTTAGGACTTAGGTTAATGTACATTATAGATTATAGTCATTGTACCTACAGCTTTTTTCAAGGGCTGAATGTATACGAACATTTTTCGTTCCACGGCTCGTCTGTGCGAGTAGTGAATAATGAAAACATTTTTTTAATTTTGATTTGCTCTATATTGGCAAAAACAAGGAAGCTTCGACCTTTTTAGACAGTAAACTTATCATTTTTTTTTTAAATTTGGTATAAAAACATATATTACATGATTAAAAAAGCATTAAAATATACATACTGTTATGGTTAAAACGTGTTTGCGGGTCTCAAATAATACAAGGAATTTTATCGATTCTACCGTTTTGATATCAATTCCACCAGCTTATAGTACTATAATACAATACATAAACAAAATAATTTATCTTAAATGACATGCAAATACCTATTATCTTTTAATTGAAATTAATGTTAATCGTCAAACATTTTTGTCCACAAAGGGAAAGGCGAGTATAATATTATCAATGTGTAATAAAAAAAATAAAACATTAAAATATTATACGAGTACAATATAAAAATATATATTACAAAATTATATAATTTTTTAAAGTTATGATTTAATACCAGTTCAATAAATTGTATTTATATAACTGTCAACAATTTTTTGTTATATAAATATTATTTTTTATTTTAAAATTTTTATTTTTACTGACTGTATTTAAGTTCAGTTATAGTGTTTTTCCCTTTATAATTATATACGAATCAGTTTGACTTTTTAAATTCAATGTACGTGTTAACAAAAATATATTAGGATGAGCTGTAGTGAATTGCATGTTAAGTTATAAAAAAAATTTCCAATCCCTCTAGACTCTAGTTGATAATAAATTGTATTCTATTTTCATGGTTATCGTGTATTGCATCTATCCCTACCTCGTCTTTGTACTTTGACAGTCTGTGACAGATCGGCTGTCGTTGGGCTTAAATGTGGCGTTCAAAAGGGACACCTCGTGCGGCCTCGACGAGTCTCATTTACGGCCAAGCCTAGTGGCCAAGTACGCAGGGCCCTCTTACCTGGTCAGTGGTAGAGTAAGCACGACAAGCTGGGCAACCAAGCTGGCGTACTACCGCCATTGCACCGATTGGCTACAAACAGGCACCACGGTTGATTTGGATCCGGCCCATTCGATAGTCACTGCCCGGTTGGCGTTTCGCATCCTGTCAGACACGTCCGTGTTCCGGGCTGCCATCGACACGAACGGCATCGTCAGCAGCTTATGGGAGAAACGGCTGGGCGATCGGATGGCCATGTCGCTGAGCGCATTCCTAAACCACGCGGTGGATAACTACGGGGTGGGCATCGGGCTGTCGTTCGAATAACATCATGTACCTACCTACATTGATATAACTAAGATAATGATTATTATAGTCCGCAGTTGCGCACTAAATATACATTGTTCAGCGGTTGTTCAGGTTGTTGTTGCTGTAGTTGTTACGTTTAAGATTGTATTTGGATAACAATAAAATATGTAGTCACTATAAGCAGAGGTATATTATGGTATATAATGTACCATGGCCTATATCGACAAACGTGTCAGATAGGAAATATCGTGTGAAAATCGCTTTAACAGAAGTTAGAGAATAAGCCATAATATGTACCTTACTTAAAAGCTTTTGAAAAAAATCATACCCAGTTCCGTTTTGTGTGACTGTATATTGCATGGTCCAATTAAGAAAATTACATGACCTATTGTATAGTATTATATATTATTTATATTGACTTACTTATATTTCCGCTGCTCTAGTGAGCGCGATGGAACAAAAACAAAACTATAAGAAAAACAGAATATTAATAATACCGGATGTTAAGAAAAACGATTCTGATGAGTGATTATCTAATTGAAATTAAGCTTTTTTGCGTATTTCTTCAAACTTTTCGATTTTTTTTTTTTTTTTTTTTTGATATAATATGTAACTCAAAAACGAATAACTGAAAACCGATACTTGAAAATTCAACAAAATGTTTATTTTGTCATGAAAAAACGAGCATAGTTTATTAAGATATCATTTATTATGTAAATTGCATTATAGTTTTCATACTTATTGTGATACAAATATATACAATGACACATTGCTACCTATATAAATAATTAGAAAATTTAACTTCTTACATACACATTTAATATTATTATTCCGTGTGGCAAATAGTAACACTAACACAGTAGCATTCATAAAAGTTATAAATAAAATTATATGTAAGATTTATAATAATACATTATATATATAGAAATATAGAATGCAGTTAAATTAAAATTTCTATATCCAAGGTCTTTTTCCACTCAATTGCTTCCTTTGTAACTTTATTAATACCTATATTATTTATTCCCAGAGCGAACCTTCTATTATAAATTTATAACTTATAAGACATTTGTCTAATTGTCTTCAACATGCCCCACGAACTGACTGTTATTCCTGTTTGTGAAGATTTAGTTCTAGTATGTATCAGTCTTAATAATATAGTTTTACTAATGTTTCATTCTTTCTTTTTAATTTTTGGTGGTGCAATATTTGAAAGTACCGGTAACCACTATTAACCGTGTTAATTGTACCTACTATCTAGAGCTGTACATTTTCAATATCAATAATCCTGAACATTTAAAAAAATTATTTTTCATATAGATTTTGTAATTATTTTCTTTTAAATTACAGACAATACACCATTTGTTAATTACACATATATACACTAAAAATTTACAGACTTAAAAAAATACTAACTATTTAGTATATTTTATTACTTAAAAATGTTCTGTTATACAAATTTAAAAATAATAAAATATAATTTCAAATTAATTAAATCGTTATTAGTTATTACATCTTACATCAATAGGTACATGAATATTTAAATAGAATTTGCATTCTATGTACCTACAATAATATGTACATATAATCCATTATATATTATTTTAAAATACATTTTGAAATTTGCTTAAATCATTTGTAAATGTATATAATTCTCTTTTTTCTTTATTATTATTATTTATTACTAAAACCGTAAATTTCAGTTGTTGGCTGTTGCTAGAGATAGCATTGATCTCTGTGGTAGATATATGGTATAAGTATATCAATATTCACCGAGCGCAATCTATTTTTTCTAGCATCCTTGAATAGGTACTTTGAACCCGCGGTTTACTAGCATATATTGTTATTGTTAATAGTTCATTTTCTCGCAAGGAATTAGGTACATTAATAAACTTCTGCACAAACCTCTTTCTTCAGACAGAATTGTATGCGGTAGATTAGTTAAATAAACATAACAAATATCTCCTGCTTCCTCTGAAATCATGTCTCGATTATTGCAATGAGCGCTAAGTCTTGCTCTATAGCCTCTATATACATCCATTTCCATGGCTGTTTCTAAATCCACCTTGCTTTATTGGTATGCATTTATCCGGGGTTGATTGTATTCAGTTTAATATTAATTTCTTTAATTTTTTGTAACATTAAAAAGCGTTATAGGTCGATTATTTGCTACTTCTGTTTTGGTTAGGTATATACAACCTTCTCGGGTTCGAGTAAAGCTATTAAGTATTAGTGTCGACCTTTTAAGAATGTTTGGTAATTTTTACGTGTTTAATATATCACTATAAATTATGCCATCCGTATTTCTTCATATATCATTATTTCTTCCAGTATTTTTTAACATCTAAGAAAAAATTCTATCAAACTCCGCTGCTTTGTTAATCTTAACATAGGATTAATATTCAGTATAAATTATGTATTAAAGATAAAAGAAATAACATAGGTACCTAATTTTATTTTTGAAAGAATATTTTATTGTAAAAAAAATTTAGATTAGTTCTAAATAATAATTAATAATTTATTAGTAATATTGCCTACTGATTAACTGATTAATCATATAGGAATATTATTTACAGTGATTAATGGAAATAAATAAATAAATATTTATTAAGTTTTGTATATATTAATTTGTAGTGTGTTTGGTAACTATGTATATAGATTATAAAACTAATATTATTTTAAAATATTGAAAACAGTGCTTTATTTCTAAAATGAGTCAATTTAATATTTGTACATATAATACCAGTAATCAAACTGATGAAAATCTTAAGGAAGAAGGTAATCGCTTGTTCAAAATCAAACAATATGAAAATGCAATTCAGTGCTATAGCATAGCAATTGTAAGCACAAAGTTAATTATTTTTCATTAATTATTTGTTTGGCTAAAATTGTTTAATGTCTAGATAAAAAACCCAGAGGTCCCTAAGTATTTTACTAATCGTGCTTTGTGCTACATTAAATTAAACCAATGGGATAAAGCATATACAGATTGTTGTCATGCATTAGAAATTGACCCAAGTATTGAAAAAGCATATTTTTTTCAGGGAATAGCACTAATTGAATTGAGAAATTATGATGAAGCCATAAACAATTTACTGAAAGGCATGAAATGTATAGCTATGATTATTTTAATAATATTCAATTTGATTTGTTTTTATATAAAGCTCATACTCTCATAAAAGAAAAGAAAATTAACTATGGTGATGAATTAACAAGTCAACTTAGAAAAGTTTATAGACAGAAACAGGAGAAACAAAATGAAGTGAGACAGAATCAACAAATAACTCTTTTGGTAAATAAATATTGTTATTAAATTTTCTATTTTAATAATTTTAAATTTATTATTAACAATTAAGGTATAAACTGATATTTAATTTAAGTCATACTTGCAAAAACTACTAAAGGATGACATGATTCGTCAAATCAGAGGTGTGCAATCATCAGACAACGACAATATGAATGAAGATTTAGTTATGAAAATAAAAAACAAACATGTTGGTTTAGTTACTAAATTATGTTTGTTGATCTTTTGATTATTTTTTTATTTGATTTTTAGGAGAAATTTGCTATAGACCTTAAAATGATATTTGTTATGAATGATGATCGATTAAAGGTAATAATTATACTAATATTTATATATTATAGATAGTTTTTTACATATAAGTGGTTTATTGTTTATTAACATTATGTCTCATTTCAATGATTTTTTTTTTTTTTTTATCAGAAACATGAGTTACCCAATTATCTGTGTGGAACCATAGGTTATGGTATTTTAAAAAATCCTGTTGTCACTCCATGTGGCTTAAGTTATGATCGCAAGGACATAGAAGAACACTTAATGGTATTGTATTTCTGATATAATGATATTAAGACATAAGTTTTAAATTTATTAACAAAAAGTTGAAGTGTACACACACATAATTTTTTTTTTTAATTTTATAAATAATCATTAATTATTTAACTATTTACTAATATATTAATATTAAACTTTTACCTAATAGAATATAGGAAATTTTGATCCTGTGTCATACCAACCTTTGACTGTCAACCAACTTATTCCAAATTTGACTTTAAAAGAAATAGTCGAATTATTTATTAAAGAAAATGAATGGGTAAATAATTATTGCAAGACTAAAACAGACAAATGAGTACATTGTATATTCAAAACGTTAAGTTATTAATGATTATCTTAAAAACAATTTATAATGTGCACATTTGACATTTATATTTTAAAATATTTATTTAAAATTTAATGTTTTAATATCATATATTCTTGTGAAATAGACAAGTGAGTATGATTTATAAAATTCATAGTGTACTATTATGAATGATTATCAATAGGGCTATGATTTCTATGCAGTAAAAAATTGTAAAATATGCATTTTATTATATTGGCAGAAACTCCTTTCCACATCACACGATGTTGTAGGAGCATATTTAAATGACGTTATTTTTCCCTGATTTAAAGTAATATTAACATCTTTTTCTTCCGTTTTATATTCATCATTTATAATATTACACATTTTGAGAAATGTTTTGAATCCCTTATTCTTCTTTAGTACTAAGTCCATTTTAGTTTGATAGGTAGTATATTTACGATAATTCGACAAATAAACCAATAATTATAGATGTTTCTTAAATAAATATCATTTAAAATTAACAAGATTCTTAAAAATGTATATATATGTAATTATATGCATTATGTTCAAAATATGCAAAAATATATAAAAAAAAAAATTGTACTATTTAATCAAGAATAAGCCGAATCGTGGACAATCAATTTAGACTTAAGGAAAAAAACATGCAAATGCATAGAAATCCTAGCCCTAATTTCAAAAACAATATTCAATGTAAATACTTATTTGAACTTAAAAACAAATTTTAAATTTTAAGTCTGAATTTTATATTTATATTTATGTTAAGATTTACAGTTATAACTTATATTTATTTAAATATGTGAAAAAGTTACTGATGTCTAATAGGTAACCTAGTCTATTTTTTATTGTTAAAAATAATAGGAATACATTTTATAATCTATTATTATGATGTATGGCTTAACTTAATACTATTGAACATGATGTATATTCATTATTCAATGCTAATAGCAAATACTAAAGAATCTCTACTGAATATGATCATTTTTGTTTGTTTTATGTTGTTTTAACATAGACAAAAATTAAACCTGTTGCCTAATTTATATTTTGCGCTTATATATTTTACCTAATGCTTTTTTCTTAAATAAAGTCATGGGATAATCAAAATTATATTTTTTCACAGCTAAGTTTACATTAAAATTAATTTTATTATGTTATGATATAATGTGAGTACTCCATAAATTAAGGCAACTTAAGGGCTTTTATTAGTATTTTATTTGGTAAAACATTTTTTGTTTTCAAAATATAACGATTCAAAAATTGTTTGTTGCTCTAAAAAAAAATTAAGTAAACTAGCACTCTTATATAAGGTAGAAGAGTTAGATAAATTAATACAATTGATTGTAAGTAAATCATACATAAAATATATTATTTATGATATTTAAGTTCAAATAAAAACAAAATACAAAATGAAATTAAAATTTAAAGATCATATTTTTTTTTAGTGTCATTGTTTAAGTATATTACAAATAATAACAGTAAAATTGTTAGTATTATTAATTTTAAAATGGTGTATTAGAAAATGTTCAAGTGATATCAGTGTACTTAAATAAGTGTTTTTCATACAAAAATTTGGTTTGAAACTATGTATGTATTAGTGTTGATAATATTTAAAAATAAAATAGTATTTTCTGATGTTAAATTCCTATTAAAACTGTATAAAAATTATAAACTAGTAGATGAATTGAATAAAGTTAATTCAATTAATAAATTTTGAATAGGTACATTATAAAAATACAAATCTGAAATTTATTTAAAAAAATAATAAAAAAGATATTAGCAATAAATTAAAAAAAAAAAACTATAGTTCTATATTTTTAGTGGACATTATTTTAAGGACACCAGGAAGAAAAGCCAAGTTGGTTCCAATGCATAACCAAAACTGAAGTATAATATAGTTTAAAAATGTTCAGTTAAAATGTTTAATCTTTTGAGCCTTGAGCATAATATGTTTTGTTAAACGATAACAGAGTTATCAAAAATAACCAAAATATACATATATCATGATGTATCATAATGAATGTTATGTATTTAGTATTCAAAAATAAAAATATAAATAGTTTATTTTTCTACAAATATTACAACCTAACTTGTGAGTTGTGAGAAGCACAAATACAACATACTTAAGTATATAATTAATATATTGATACAGATTCAATGAACAAGTATAATATAAATATAAGTTTGTATTTAGTTTTTCCTTAAAATTTTAACTATTTTAATATAGTTACATATAATATAGTTTGATTATCGCGACCATTTTAAAATTATTTATTGCATAAGAATTATACATCTTAGTAATACATACCATTCATATGTATTTAGTCTATAAAATAAATTTTGTTACAATTTGTCAACTATATAAATATAAATATCTAATATATTATATAAAATAAAAAAATATAACATAAAATAATAATCCTATAAATGGTGGTGGGGTTTTATTTGTTCATTGTGGAATAGTGGGTCCTGACGTTAGTACAACAAAAAATAGGTGTAGATATAAAAAAGAAATATGTATAAACATAATAGTATATCATTGTTTGTACGAGTTATTGCGTCATGGCATGAATCTTAAATTAAATTTAAAAAAAATTATTAGTAAGGGGACCAAGAAGGATAGTACTTAATGATAACAATGAAAAATAAAATATATATTCTATAATGCTTATGGTTTTGTTACAACAATAATACTTTAATATACAGAATTGAGTACATGGTAATATGGTATAAATAAGTAAACCATTCTGGGATATAAAAATGATATTCATATCATAATTATAACTAGGAATCAAAATGAATGCCTATTTATCAGATATAAATAAATGTTCTTTGCATTCTGATCAGTGCTCATATACAAACACATAAATAAACAAAAATAATACATAATTTGTAAAAATAGTACTTAATTACTTAGGTTTAATTACTTCATGTGGGTATTAATATTTTTAACCGGCATCTGTAACGGTAAAAAAAATTATGGAAGCCGGAAGGGATAATTTTTAAGTCATCAATACAAAAATAAATATTGAGAAAATTGCGAGCTGAAAAAAAATACAAAAAAAATAATCTAGGAGACTATGTATATGCTGTGTTTATAATATACACAGAAGCTATAGTTACGGTTGCCTTACAGTAAAAAAAAATTCACAAATTCGTAGAAGACGAGCGTTAAGACTTACACTTAGTCCTTCCGTCCATTAGCCGTCGCCATAGATCAAACTGCTCGTAATACTTAACCATGTGCAAGGAAATTACTCCTTGATCTTTTTTCTTCTTTTTTATATCCTTGTCCAACGCTGTATCACCCCAATACCATCGGAACCAACTAAATCCACTGCTTCCGCTAGTACCAACATTATCGCTGGGGCTTAGACCATTGCACACAGCTCGATCCAATGCTCGGCCAGTGATTTTCTTGTTTGCAAATTGATCATCGTGGATTCGTCGCACCTTCACAATTATATCTGTCGTTTTCAGTCTCGTATTTTTACCATTATCGTGATTGGTCACTACTTTACCATCATTTGATTTTTGGCTATGATTGCCGTTACTTAAAGCGAGTTTTGCTTTTTCTTTGAGCTCTCGGCGCGCCTGTCGCTCGGTCGCCCGACGCGTTAGTCGCTCAGCCACTACTCCGGTTAAGTATACATCCTCTAATTTCAAGTATGGCACGGTATTTTTGCTAACATATGCATTCGATGATGCTTTATCATCATCGACATCTAAAGTCTGATTACCGTCGCCACAATCTTTTCCTAAGTATGTTTTGGCTTCCGGACCTTCATCTTCTTCGTTCGTAATTTTTTTGTTTTCCTGATTACCATTTTCATCTTCATCATCATCGACCACGTCAAAATCTTTGCCTAGTGCCGCCTCGTATAGAGGGTTTACTGCCGACCTAGTCATAAGATATGCGGGCCCCGTGCAGAAATCAGGATACACTCGACCAGTATATTGTGTACGGGAAACATAATATTTACTGTTATGTTGTCGAATCGGACGCCATCCGTGCGCTAGTCGTCCCCATATGGTAGGCGGCAGTTCAATATCAAAACTAGGGGTAGTTACAGACTCAAACATATCCGCACCTAAGGTGAATAATTCATATGGGTCATGTATGGGCTCAAGGGGACGAGGATGAAGTCCACCGACACTGGATTCCGTAACAGTTTCGGTTTCCACTTTGTTGATGAACCGCAATAATCTACGTACATCTATGAACATGTCGTCATCTGTTTTTAATAGATACCGAGCCCACGGACAATATTGACGGGTCCATTCGAGTGCAGCGATAGATTTCAGTGTCAAGTTGGTGTAAGTGTCTCGAGACTGGCACTCTACTAAATCACCATACCGACCATATTCTCGACCTAATACTCGTTGCACCGCCCGTTCTGCTTCGTTTAGTCCATGCATAGCATGCGCATCTAAGCCTTCTCCAGGATTTGGTTCTCGGCCTGGCAAAATTCGAGAACGACCAGAAGCATCATTCAGTGGTTCTACCACCGAATCTGCCGCTGCAGAGGCCACAGCTGCTGATGGCTTGGAATTAGCCTTTTCTTTTGGTTTGATGTTATTATTGATATCATGCTGATTTAAACGGGTCTTTAGCGCTTGTTCTTCGGCCTCCAGCACTCGGGCCACTGGGTCTGTCTCAGACATCTGTGGTGTACCTACTAGGAACGCCATGCTCACACTTGGACCATATCGGTTCATCCATGTCATACGAATGGCTTGTCGATTTTGAGAGTGTGCTGGAGCCGCTGCTGAAGTAATCAGTACTAATAACCTGGTGTTAGTTGAACAAAGGCCTGCGTTTCGTATACGAAAACCGGGCTCGTACATATCAGCAGCTGTCACCACACCATTCGGTGGTTTTATCTTTTGCTGTTTTCTCCGTCGCTTCTTACCGTTGTTACCGCCACAAGCCAGGTTTGTGTTCGAGTTTCCACCATTCATTGTCGCTACGTCTGCAATTGCATCTGGATTCACTCCGATTATCGAATCACTGCTCCCTGAAAACAATGAATTATAATGTAAATATGTAATAATTGTATTAAAAAATAACGTAATAATATTTGTAATAAATTGTTTGTGTAGCTTAAGAGGATTACATAAGAGACTAACAATAATATTAGTAGAATTATTTCATGTTTACAGTATGAATGTTTGGTATAGATTAATACTTTCCAAGAGAAGATATTTTATGTGCAATCTTGGATATCACACGGTCGCTCTTAATCTGAGTTACGGGATTATCTTATATTCTTATTCATGAGTTAAGTTAATTTAATAGTAACCTAATCAAATATATTTCATAATAATACAGTTTATTTAATTCAATACAAATTTAGCAAAAATAAAAAAAATCAAGTATCAAAAACTTATTAACAATGACACATTAAAAATATATTGATATTGAGAAAATATATTATGAATTATGTTTTACAGATAATAGTAAAAACATGTATTATTATATTTAATAATTATTTATACTTATTTTTTAATAAAACTATTTAATTGACCTTCAAACATAGTCCTAAAAAATATTTAATAATTCATCTTGTGAACTTAATTATTATAGAATGTAGTTACCTAATGATTGTTGACTAAAAGCAACAGGTGTCACTGTGCTACCTGTACTGCCACCAGTACCATAAAGACAGTATAATGCACCCATGATGAATAGAAGAGCTGTAGTGATAACAGCTTTAAAGCCTCCACCGCCATTATTGGCTGTTCTAGTTAACTTCCTAATATAACAGCCAGCAATTGTATTAGGGCTATATCGATTACAGCCGCAAACTGACACACCAGACAGGGCGTTAGAAACGCAACGCCGCGCCGCCGTAAACATAACAATTTTGATGATGATTAATTTGGTTAGCTACCAAACACAGCCTTTTATCACTGAAACAAACAGATTATATAAAATTAATTTTCAACATCTATTAGTGATTTAAATTAACATTTTTTTTATACCAAAATGTAATTAAATATTTTAGGTATACATACTAACTGAAGTATTTATTAATAATAATAAAAGATACAAACAAATGGTATATATTTAACTAAATTGATAGTTTTATCAATGTTGAAGTATCATCAAATATAGATAATCTATTATTTTGTGAGCCAGTTCAATCAATATGAATACCTAAGTTAATGATGTCATATATAAAACAATTAAATTCAACTGATATTTAATAATAAATACTTTTTAATAAACAGTGAATTTAGTCGACTGCTAACATGATATTAAAATATGTTTACATTCAGTATCTTTTGAACCCCTTTATATATCCTATATCTATGCAATATTAATAAATATAATTTCAAAAGTCATTATGTTTTAGTAATACGAGTCTTGTTAATTAATTTCATATCAGTTGAAAATCAAGGCCAATTTTATTTTAATTAATTCATGTATTTATATAAAATAACCAATTTATTGTTCTGTGTATTACCTAGGATAGTAAACTAGTACTGTTTAAATTAAAGCTAATACCTAGAATTTTTAATATTCTTATTAAATTAGATATACTAAAATTATACCTAAATAATGTTATTGATCTAGAAGTCGAGGTATAATTTTAGAGCCTATAATATTTAAGATTTTATATTTATTATTCAAAATAAACCAGTGTTTAAAAAACAAATTTGTGAACACTTAATTGATGACTATTTCTTATAAGTACTATAGTAGTATAGCTGTTCAAATTCCAACAACTTTATCTACATGAATTACTTTATTTTTTGTGTATATTAGATAAATTACTTAAAAAACCGTTGACCTCTATACTGCCACCAGTAACCTGACAATTGAAAATTATTAAACTTCTGTAGAGTGTTAATATCATATGCTCAACATTAAAAATTGTTCAATGATCTATCTTAAATAAATAAACTTAAAAATACTGTTGGCCAAATATTGATTTTTTTCCTGGAGATTATAAATATTAAATTATGTTATTTTAATTTATTATTATTATTATTATATATATATATTTAACTACCAGGATTATACAAATCATCAATATATGTTATATGACCACCATCGTGCTTACTTTTCACTTGTGATTTTTTTTTCGTCATTAAAGAATTTTTTATAAGCAAAATGTGTTACATTAGTATATTTATGTTTAAAAAACTATTTTATTTTCATAATCAAAATAAAATTAATTCTTATTCCTTTTTAACATTTGCATGAACATTAAGTACTAACATATTACCAATTTGTATTAACATTTATTTCCATTATCAAACATCTTTTAAAAAAAAAAATGTATAGGTATTATATTATATTATGTTTTTCTAACAATTCAACAACTGTCATAAATATAATACGATTATAATACTAATATTGCGTAGGTACCTATACAGTTAACTTAGATCAGTTAGATCTAAAAATATATAATTTTATTTCCAGGTTTTATACTGAATTAGTATTTTCTTAATAAATGATCAAAAGCATGTTGTAATTGTTATATATTATCATAAGTTCTAGAAAAAATTAATAAAAGGTACTGTATAGAAGATTGATCAATTATGAAAAATAAATGAAAAACGTTCATTCTTGTAAGTACTTAATAAACATATTAAAAACTAAAATGTGCATTTAAAGAAAATATATATTCTATTACTATACATTTCAATAATTAATAATATTTGTGTTTATTACTAGAATGATTGGTATGAACAAATATAGATGAGTCAGTAATATTAGGAATTAAAAGTGCTCAATATTGCTCGTAATGAGCAAATTCATACTTTTCTTGTAACTACTAACTACTGCCTACTTTTAACAAATAGTCACTACTCACTAATAGTAGATAATATACTCAAAACATTGATTATGAGATGCTATAGTGTGAATTTAATATTCAAATGTAAGTAATTAAATTAAGAACATAAATATAATAAAATATTAAGATATTAAAATTATTTATGATGTGATCAAATTGAGAAAAATATTATAAATCTTTACAGTGTTATACTTTTATAATTGTTAATATTTTCAATACATATGTTACCGTCAATGATGTAAATTTCTAACATTAATAGACAATATCATCAATATCTAGGCATTAACTGACAATGACCTTTTAACATAGGTAATGTTGTAAATACATTTATAACTATGGCTAAAAAATTACCTTAATGTCTAATACTAATAGACAATGTTGATAATTTTGTTAAGCAAAATATTCAAAATGAGTCAAAACTATAAAAATATAAGATAAATTATACATAATTATTTATTTTTCCAATTTAATGTATTGTGACACTTTGAATTGAATTGCATAAAACATTACTTTTTTACAAGCACATCTGTTGATTTTTAAGAAAAAGCCAGGAATTATACCGAAAATACCTAGGAAATATTTCTAAATGCATCATTGTCTGAAAATAATGGGCATTATAATTATTTCCTAGTGAACATTGTATAATATTGTGTAATTTGGTAAAAAGTATCGTGATTGACTAGTCATTAACATTAATTTACATCTTTGACGATAACATAAACTTTTATGTTTTCATTTTAAGAGGATACGAGCAGCAAATTTTTCTCAGAAGATTTCATTTAGTGTTGTTAGTTTTAGTCGATTTTAGTATTACTTTAAATTTATAAATTATAAAATATAAAAGTGGATAAGATATCTGTTGTTCTGGTGTTGGCTTTTTTATTTTATTTTAATTTTAAATCAAGTTATGAGCATCTTAAAATTGTGCATACTAACTTATAATTTGATTTAAAATTAAAACATAAAAAAATATTATATTCTTATATTTAAATTTAATTAAAAGTCAATTTATTGTAATTTATAACTAAAAACACAAAATTGATATTACTGACATACTACTAATGTAATACATTTGTATACACAGCACGTGTAGGTATCATGTAATTTACAATAATCATTGTTTTTTCAATAATAACTAATAAAGTAGTTAATAATATTCAATTAATTACTCAGAGAGTCAAGTATTGAAGACTAGAACTTGCATTTATAAGTAAATACATATTTTTAAATGATAAATTTGTTTCACAAAATTTTAAACAAAATGAGTTACATTTAATATTACATATTTCATTAAAAATATAAATAATTGTAAATATTTTACAATAATTCTATTTTTTTTCTCAATTATAGACAATTCAGATTAATATTTACTATTCAATTTTAAATACAGTAAACGCCGCTTATAAGACTCACTTTGGGACCAGCATAAAATGAGTCTTATAACCAAATGAATCTTATAGGCAAAATAGAAAAAAAAAATTAATTATGTATTTATAAATTTTATTTTACTACATATTTTGCTTTAATTTTAATACTTTAACACATATTACATATTACATACTTATTATTGAACACATTTAATAATCCTGATAAAAAAAAACTAAAATTATAATAGGTAAATATTACATATAATTATATAAAAATATTATAAAAATTATACATTAATAAAAAATTATAAAGGATGTATGTATAATGTATTTATTATTTATTTTGAAAAATTATTTTTGAAATAAATTATAATTTTAGTTTGTTTTTTATTTTGTGCAGTCGCCAGATAATCAGTTACCTCACTATAATAACGATAATCGTTGCGATAAATGTGAACTTTTATCTGCGATAAAAATTATTATACGTTATAAAGTACCAACAGAAACTAGAAATAATCAACAAGAATATTATTTAATTTTTCAATACCAATTTATTTCTTAATTATAACCAAAAATTTTATTTTCTACTATTTAGTTTACTAAATTTGAGTCTTATAACCGATTTTTTATTAATGTATTTTGATACGTCTGGACCGTTCCAGACGATTTTGAGTCTAATAAGCGACTGAACCTTATATCCGTGAGTCTTATAAGCGGCGTCTACTGTAGTACTTTTTTATCCATTTGAAATTGTAATCACTATAGGTAATTAAACGTTTTAATATTTAAGATATTTACCTTTTTAAATGTGTTGTTTTTTTACTGAGATTATAATAGCATTTTTCAATGTAAGTAGGTAATAACAATAAGGCCATAGATAAATGAAATAAATCATATTATTAGTATACCTATTACACTGAGCTTTTAGCACATATTTTGGTTGTATTTATAAACCAATACATTTTGGTAGTATTTTTTTTTTTTATTAATACTTTATGCCAGTTCGGCAATGTACAGAGGTTGTTGATAGGTACTAACAGATTAATGCATAAAAATAACAGGTTTTTTTTTTTTTTTTTTTAGTTACTTTATATCAAATATTAATTAAACAGTAAATAAAATATGTACATCTTAAATGAATTCAAAAAAGTTCAACTCAATTAAATATGACTATTTTAATGTACAAATAATTAACTAACTTTAGTATATGAAACGAGTATGTTAGTAGAAAAAAACTATGGAAACAGTTTAATGTTTTGTAATTCCCAAAAAAATTATTCAGTCAACTTTTTGCTTTAATTACCTTGTTGTTATGCAGGTGCACACACCGTATTCAGATTGTAACACTATCTATAAAATCAATATATATGAACTGTCTTGTTACCTGCTCGAGTGCAGTGATACGCCGAGTATAATTGATCGTTCGTGTCCGTGCGGTCGACGATCAACGGATGGAATCGAACAGGCACCGAGCAGTACGGTTCAGCAGTTACAACGGAAAAAAAGACTGTTGGTCTGCGCTATGTCACGAAGCCGATGTCGACGTCGTAGCCGACACCGCCGCCGCGTCGCACGACCCCCGGGTCCGTTGGTCGTTGTGGTCGCTCCTCCGTCCACTGTCGCGGACCACCGACGAATGAGATGCGCGACGATCAGACGATCCGGACCATTGTCGCTCAGCCAGTCGCCGTTGCGCAGAGACCGTGAGTGTCGGCTGCTAGCGACCTACTGGCAGTTTAAAAACCTATGACGAATACACGTTCGCCTTGAATTGGCGGCGGCGACGTCGACGCGCAACGGTGACCTCCTCTCCGTCGCCGTTTATCACACGACGGGCGGGCTCCTCGACACTCGGAAACGGAACGACCGGCACCATGAACGGTCGTAACGATTGATCTCCGCAAAAGACGATCGCACGACGATGTCGTCGTCGTCCAGGGCCGTTCGCTGTTGTCGACGTTTATAATAGTGGTTATGGCGGGAGACCTACGGGTTTAGCGCAGTCCTACCGAATCGCTGCCACCGACGACTCTCCGTCATCAACGGACATCATTGATGACCCCGTGAAGTTGTGTTCTGACGACCGACGGGTACGACGAATGAGCGAATGACCGTGAACCGGAGTCGGGAGAACGAGCCGACGCTGCGTCCGTGCGTGCACCGCTTTTACGTGATACTATATAGTTATATTACAGTCGTGTACAAGTGTCCAAGCCGATCGGAGTGTCATACTATACAATAATAACAACTCGTCACGACCGACTCGTGATAACGGCGGCGGCGGCGGCGACGATTCGGCACGCAGGCCGGGCCCGGCACGATGTTCCCCGGCGGCGGCGGCGGCTCGCCGGGCCACCGCTCGCGCCGCACAGCAGCAACAGCTCAGCAGCAGCAGCAGCAGCAGCTATTATCGCTCGCCGTGATTGATAACGGGCGCGGTGATAAGCAATCACCACACCGCTTATCGCGAACGCTCGACTACCGCTTGCGCCGAGTCCGTCCACGTATACACACGGCGCGCATGGGGGCACGAGACGCACGAGACGCACCGATAGATCATTAAACTGCAACGTAAGATAATAAGTAAGCCGCGATCGCCGATCACTTGAGCTAGTGACGTTTGGTTTCTCGTCTTGTGCGCGTATTCGATAGCGTGTGGTGAGGACCGACGCGCCGGCCGGCCGCTATCGTTTACACGCCCTCGTCCGCGTACACCTTCTTCTTCTTCTTCACATCTATCCACAAGGCGGACGGACGGACGGACGGTTCCTTGTTTTCCGTGTTTTCTATCGCTCCAAGGTCTGTGAACGCCCGCAGCAGTGATGAATATCTTCACGGTCGTCGCCAGAACCACAGCGATCACACCGATCGTCACTACAGCGAATACCGTCAAATAGTCGTACTGTGTGTATCATATTCTACCGCATTACCTCTACTTACGTACACAGGTTTGTGCTCATAACATGGATTTACCTATATGTAACTGTGCATTGTGAATAATTAGAGAATAAGTGTGCATATTATCTATTCGTATAGATAGTTAATATTATAATATTGTGTACCTACCTGTTTTAACGACATCCAAATCATAGCTTAATACGTGCAGACAATTTTTTCAATTAAATTAAATTAGTATTTTGCATAGTAAAACGTTACAATATTAATATAACGATTTCAATTTTTCTCTTATCATACTCAAATAAAGACTCATGTAAGAGAAATTGTAAATTTTACCTGTATTAATTGTTGTTCCCTATGGTCACGTTAGTGCGGTGGTTGTGTACAATTTGGAACGTTGTTTTAATCAATAATCAACACCCTGAACGGCTGAACATCTTTGAATTAGATGTTGTTACATTACCTTATTATCTTTAAGTTACAACCAGTGCTAAACATGTTATTCTACTAAAAGTTTTTAATGCTTTAACCATATTCTGTATTCTCGCCTGGTGGAAAAAAAAATATAACAAAAACCTACAATTCTAAAAGTACATATTATGTTATAATACTATATACTAAAAACTTTCAAGTCAGATAACTCTGATTATGACTAATTGTTATTAGTGCCCCGTGGCATAGCTAGAAATATTGAAAAAAGGTGGGAAGATATAATGAAAGATAAAACACTAAATGCATAGCTATGTTTACATTATCATACATAAAAAAAATTACAATATTTAACGTAATAATTTAATTATGAATATATTTATTTATTATTAAAATAATTAAGTATTAATAACTAATAATATGTGGACCGTTGACTAGTATTGTAGTTACATTCTTATTGTTGAAATGTTGTAATATTATGCATAGGCGGAACTACGGCCTGGGCCAACTGGGCCATGGCCCAGGCTAATTAGCTCCGTATTGAAGTATACATTTGCTAAGAACATATTATTTTAAATGTAATAAAATAAATTACTTATGTTATACTTATACATATGTATTTTAATAAAAAAAATCGGTGTTCTTTATCGCCTTCCACCCTTTATTTTTTTGGATATGATAGGTGCAAATTGACTTTCATTAGTGGCCCAGTCTAATGAAAACGTCTAATTGCGCCTATGATATTATGTCATTATTTATTATTTTAGTTGTGTTTGTAAAATACACTTCATTAATAATAAAAAAATTCTCTTGCACTTCTACTAGAAATATGCGCTTGATTAGATACTACTTTAATTTATACACTTAGGTAGTTAAAACTAAATTATTATTAAACTGATAAAAATAAAGTAATAATAAATAACTTTGATAGTCTGATGGGTAAATAAGTAGTAAGTAAAAGTAATTGATTAATAAATATTTTTGTGAAAATCAGTTATTACATAGCAATACACTTATTTGTTTTTATATTTTTGACATGATTGAAAAGTAACTTATAAATTAATATTTAATGTACGACTTATGCTTTTAAATTTTTTTACTTAAAATATTCTTATGTCTTATTCTTATGTTGATATTCAAACAAACCAGTAAAATAAATAAAAATCTATTATTAAAAGTTTATATAAAAGGTTAACAAAAAACAAGAACATATGCATTTTTTTAATAATGCTTATTTTATTTAATATTTACTTAGGTGTACAATATAGCATTGTGACTATACAATATTTTATTAGTACAGGCAATAAATAAATAAACTTTTATTTTCACTATATTGTTACTATAAACTGCTAGCTACTATAATATTGTGTATGTTTTAAAATAATCATAATCTTTATTTTTTTTTACACAGATTGTCAGTAAAGAAATTTGGAAACTAAACATAATTTATCGTCGATAACTACAAGTACAAGTGTTTCAATTGTCCCAGTTGTACTATATGATCAGGATTATACAAACTATATTACTATTTCTTCAACTGTCACATAGCTGTTTGATACTTTTATTGTCAATAGTCACTTGTAATCAACTAGCATCATTGAACACCGACATTGGTAACTGCATCAAAGTCTAGTGGTTACTATACAATGATTCCACTATCATCTTCAACGTCGCAGAGAAAATCAAGCGTGGCGGCAAAAATGACAAGCGGTAGCTCCACCGGTATGCCTTCACCCACCAGCCTCTTGACAAAGCTCAAGGGGGCCATACGTTCTGTTGTGTCCGACTCGAATGCCCGCAATTTGATGGGCTTTTTGGCCCTAAACTTCGTGTTCGCTTTTGTGGAACTCGCGTACGGCATGTGGACGAACAGCTTGGGTTTGATATCGGACTCGTTTCACATGTTCTTCGATTGCACTGGCCTAGTGGCCGGGCTGGCGGCTCAAGTAGTCAGCCGGTGGCCAGCTGACGATTCGTTCGCCTACGGCTATAAGCGGGCCGAAGTACTGGCCGGATTCGTCAACGCGCTGTTCTTGTTGTTCATAGCGTTTTTCATACTGACGGAAGCCGTGGAACGGGCCATCGAACCGCCCGAGGTGCACCACGACCGCCTGTTCGTGGTCAGCGTGCTGGGGCTGCTCGTCAACCTGGTCGGCATATACGTGTTCCAGCACGGCGGCAGCCACGGGCACAGTCACGGCGGCTCGGGCGGCGGTCACGGGCACAGCCACGGCGGCGGCGGTGGTGGCCACGGGCACAGCCACGGCGGAGGCGGCGGTGGTCACGGGCACAGTCACGACGCGCCCGGAGACGACCCGTACAACCAGCACCACCAAGTGTCCATATCGATGGGCGGCGGCGGTCACCAGCAAAACAACGCGTCGGCGCCGACGTCCGGCACCGGCCAGAGCGGCCACAGCCATCAAAACCATCTGATGAAAGGCGTGCTGTTGCACATCTTGGCCGACACGCTGGGCAGCGTGGGCGTGGTCATTTCGGCGCTGCTGATGCGAGCTTTCGGGTGGATGCGCGCGGACCCAGTGTGTTCCATATTCATTGCCGTGCTCGTGGCCGCCTCGGTGTGGGGACTGCTCCGCGACTCGGCCCGCGTACTCATGATGCGCACGCCCGTCGAGCTGGACGACGAGCGGCGCGTGCTGGACGCGTGCTACTCCCGACTGCACCGGTACCATCCGGCCGTGATGGGCATCCAGGAACCGCGGTTCTGGACGCTGTGCGCGGACGCCTACGCGGGCAGCATCAAGATCGAGGTGCGGTCCGGATTCATCGGGAGCGTCGGTCCGGGCGGCAACAGCGACTACGCGGCGTCCTTGTCGCCGTCACCCTTGCAATTCGCGGGCCAGGCGAGCCTGCAGTCCGCGGACGCCGCCAGACTGTTGCACGACCGCGACCAATTCGCCAACGGTCTGGTGCGATACGCGCAACAGGTGTTCGGCGCCGTCGGAGTCCGGAACCTGTACGTGCAGATCGACTATGCGGGCGAAGACATGCTGAACCACAATCATACACATCACCACGTCAACGACGTGCAGCGGCAGAACAGCTACGCGACAACCGGCAGCCTGCTCGATCAGCCCCAACAGCAATTCCAGGCGTACAATCAAACACACCATCACCAGCAGCAGCAGCAGCAGCAGCAGCAGCAACACCAGCAGCAGCAACAGCAACAGCAACAGTACACTAATCCGCTGCTAATGATGTAAGAGTATTTTTCAACCACCGGTATGGCGCCACGCCATCGCCACCGTCCGCGGGAGTCCAGAGGATTACGGTCACCGACAACCTCATCCGAACACAGTACACTGACAGTTTCAACGACAACGTAAACAAAACAAAATAAAAATCATTCACATTTTTAATAATAATACTACTACTATTTTTATTATATTTATTATACGTATTCTGTACTATTCGTGTAAACTTGTTACATTAATGATTGTATCGAAAATAAAAAATTTTATTTGTACATAATGCATATGAATTTTAATTTCATGTTGATTATTATTGCGGTATAACGCAACTCGGATAACGAGGGGAACAATTAGAAAAACTGCCGACTTTTCAATAATACAGGGAAATAGTTGAACGGCGCAGACTTTTAATGAATATTAAAATAATAATAATAATAATAAATATTCTGTTGTATTAATATGTTTAAAAATGTTTGATATTGTCATTAAATTTTCGTTTTTATTAGTATAAATGTTGTTGATGTCAATTAAAAATAATATCCGTTGAATAATGTTTTTGAGTGCTAGAAAATATGTCTCTTAATATAGTTAAATACTAATACGAGTACATTATTGAAGACAAATAATAGTGGGTATTTAAAATCAATAGTAATATGTATTTCACATAAGCCATCTTATCAGTAGCGCTTACCTTATAGGTTGACAGTGAAGTGACAATTTAATTGCTAATTAAATAATTCCTCTCATATCCCACTTTTCCCGGAATAACTTATTTTCATTTGACAAAACATATTTTAACAAATTTTGTTATAATCTAATTGTATAATATGATACAATCTTACATCTTAAAATATTCCACTTATTATGCTTTTAATCTTCTAAAATGTTAAACTTGCAAACAGTGGTTATGAAAGATCAATATTATATACAATTCGAATAATTCGATATATTTTATTTGTTCAGCTCATAAAAAGTATCCTTATCATAAGATATATTTTGTACAATATTTAATATAGACAATAATTTATATACATTTAATAATGTGATAAATGGTTTTTTCTTACATATAATTCAGGACTTTATAGAATAAATACATATTTTTTTGAATTTAAATTTACATAATTATTATTTGATTTTTTTTTTTAAATATGTATATCCATTTTGTTCTTTTTCTTTGAATGCAATATATAATACATTTCAGTTATCAACAAACCTTATATTGGTGCAACATGGTTTGTAACTTTTATCAGGTTACCAATTCATATTTTGAATTTAAAAATACCCTTCACCTAAATATATTAGGTAATATGATTGTATTATTCAAAATATTATTATGGTACTAGTGATGCTTTAATTATAATTATGCTACCATTAAGAAATTCAATTTATTTACAATGATAAATTCATATAATGACAATTTATATAGAGTATAATATACATTTTTTATTATAAAATATTATCAATCGACAATTATTAACGAATAACAATAACATAAAAAAGTAATACTCATACAATACATTAAGTTTAGTGTATTTAAAATAATACTGAAAGGTGAATAAACAGTATAATACACTAGGTACTACAGCAGTACAGAGTATTTATATTCATATGATTCATAAATTTACCACTTTTATGATGTATTTATTTTTATTTATATTTAATTATTTATTATTAAATGCAGATATATACTTTTAAAAAATATATAAGTTTTTAATGATTTTTGTCATTAAATATTATTTTAATTAACAATATTTTTAAATTAATGCATTATTGTACTTTATTTGCCAAAAGATAAAATTTGTGTGATTTTTATATTATATTTATTTTTATCTCATTTTATAACATTGAATAACATTATTAAGCTTAACATAAACAATTTTAATTGTTTAAATAGTGCATGATTTTGATAGTTATTATTTGTTAAACTTTTTCAAATAAATTTTTAATTGATACATTCATTCAGTTTAGATAATCTTATACAATAATATGATAAAATTGAAAATCAACATTATAGTATCAAAATAATACATCAATTTAAGTAAAATATAAACATAATATGATATATTATTTTCCATATAAAAATTAATATATTTTTGATAGATAATTAAAAATAATATATTATTAATATTGTAATGAGTAATGTGAAAAGTAATACACTAATACACATTACTGCGAGTATATCAGTTAATATATTAAATTTAACAATGTTACATTTTTTTTTTTTTTTATTGTGATTGATGACATAAATCAGCAGATTAAGTCTATTTTTCTTTGATGTCATTATTTAATTATTATAAAAATGATTTTAGACATGATGAATGATTTTACAAAATAAAAATATTATCTAAAGATTTTAAAATACACTATGACAACTTAATGAAATTAAGTGCATCGCACATTTTTCAATAAAAATAGAAGATGTTTTACCCACAGTAGAAATATATTAAACAATAATAGTATAATCAATAATATATAATATAATATAATATATATATATATAAAAAGTAATTATAATATTGTACATACCAAAGGTAATGGTATACATAAAAATAATACAAATAATAACTAATAAGTAAACGAGAATACATATTGTTATTGAAAATAAATAATACTAATAAGTAATAAATAAATAATTAAGTGAGTGAGTGATACATGGATATAAAATTACTGCACAATGTATGTAAGTAATGCACAAGGCGATGATGAAAATATTATTACTACATGTACACAATAATATTATAGCAGTTAAAGTAATAATATAAACAGGTACACGCACAATAATAACCAGATGAGAGTAGCCATAATACACAACAATCAACTTAGGAGTTGTGTCTTGTACCTAATACAATAAATTATATAATAATAAAAAAATAAGTAAAAAAACAAATACATTTATGGATAATAGGCAATAGCTACCACCACCAGTGAAAAACGGAGGATAAATGCGTTGAATCACAGTGGTAGTGGCTAGCAATTAAAAAAAAAATATATATATATTTATTTACAATATTGAAATAGCAGTTAATTACACATAATATTATGTATGGTAAATAATATTGTATAATTATTTATATTAAATAATCACTATATTATCATCATTTACAATTTAAAAAAAAGTTATGATATATGCGACCTACGCGTGCGCGTGGTTTATTGTCTTTTTTTTTACAATTATTATATTATTATTAATGTCCCAGTCAAAGTTCAGTTGCGGGTAATACATTCAAAACAAATTATGTATAAAAATTAATAATATTTAATCGCTATCGCTGCTGCTGTTAGAATATTATACAATCATTTCACCGTCGCTGTCACAACTTCACTTTCATCTTCAGAGTTTTCTTCTTCATTTTCACTGTTGTTTTGACTCTTTTGTCTACTCCTTTGTAGATTACGGGTATTCAATTGACTTAATGCTTCATCCAACTGTTTCTGAAGATCTTCTGCGTGAGCCGACCACTTCGACTCTTCACGTTCTACATGTCCATGCAACCGGCTCAGCATTTGTTCCTATACAAATTTCAAAAATGTTATCATGAGAATAAATATTGAAGTAAAATGATGAGATATTTTTAATAATTAAAACAAATTATGTATTGTATTATGGATTAATATGTACTTATAATGTGATAATCCCTACCATAGCACCGCTATTACAACATGTAACTTATAAGATCTAATATTTCTAATGTACTCTGTAGTAGTATGTATACAATGAAAACATACCGTATCAGTAATGATCTGCTTGTAATGATATACAGTGGCGCTTAGTATTTTGTTTTGCTTCTTTAATGTGTCAATTTTGTCGGAGTTAACATCATTGGTTGTCTGTGGACACTAATAAAACATGAAAATCCGAATTATTTAACTTGAAGTATTACAAATTCATATTATATTATATTTAAACCTAGTACAGTACAGTACACTAAAATAATTTATATTCATATTCAAATACCCATATTGGGTACTTACCGCTGCTATGGCGTTACGCTGTTGCTCCTCTTCAGATAGTTGACGCTGGAGCCTCTCAACTTCAGTTCTATGTTGCTCACGTAACTCCTCAATCACTGCCGCATCATGCTCGGTGAGACGACGTGCTCTTTCCGCCGCAGCCTCGTGTTCGTCCCGCAACACCTTGATCGCGGTCTCGTGTTCAGCTCGCAGACTCTTTGTTGTGGTCTCCAGCTTCAAACGTAGATCTTCATTTTGCTTACGTAAATCCTCATTTTTCTTACATAGATCTTGAACTGCTGCCTCGTGCTCAGTATGTAGATGTTCCTTTTCCTCAATAAGCCCTTGGATTGCGATCTTGTGTTCTTTGGCCATATTCTCATTTTTTACCCGCATACTACGGATTTCATTTTGGTGCTCCGTACGCATATGATCTTTAAGCTCACGCATACTTTGCATAGTAGTTTCTTGACGTTTGCGTAGTCCATCATTTTCATTGCGCAATTTTAGAACCAAGGTCTCATGTTCAGTTTGTAAAGCTCCGATCATCGCCTCGTGATCCGCTCGTAGACTTTGCATTGCGGATCGCTGGACAGTTTCATTTTCCGCACGTACACCTTCGATCACAGTTTCATGTTCAGTCCATAGATTCTTCATAGAAGTCTCGTGTTTTATTCGCATATTATCAATTTCCTCACGTAGTCCTCGAATTACAATCTCGTGATCCTTTTGAAGTTTCTCATTTTCCTCACGTAGAATCCGAGTCGTCGCTTCGTGCTCCTTACAAAGTTTTTCGTTTTCTTCACGGAGATCCCGGATCGCGATGGCCTCGTTTTCTGAGTGTTTCAGATCTTCGTTAACCACGTCAGCATCTCGTATCGCTGTCACGTCTTCATTGTGCGTCACTTCAACAACAGCCTTATGAGCCACTTGCGAATTCTGAGACGAGGTCTGTCGCAGGTTCTCGAGTTCCGTGCGCAATGTATTCATCATCGCGTCGTGCTTAGCCTGCAATGCTGCTAGCTGAACGTCACGTTCTGTTTCTAATACTTTCACTGCCGCATCGTGCTCCATTCGTAGTTTTTTCGTTATCGCTGTCTCACGTTCAGCGGTACGCAAACGCTCGGTCACTGAACTATTTTTAGATCGTAAATTTTCGTTTTCCAAACGTAAACGTTTAGTCGTTTTTTCGTGTTCTGCTCGCAATATCTTTGATTCTTTTTCATACTCAGCCCGTAACGTTTTAACCGAAGCATCATACTCCGCACGGGACCGTTTATCCGTCATGTCAACCTCGGCCTTGTTATCGTGATCTCGGCGACTCTGTTGACATGGTGGTTGTTTATCGGTAGCAACCGTTTTTACTGATGCAGTGGCAATGTCGTTGACGGAGGGTGCAGTGATTTGCTGCTGCGATGGCTTTTCACGTTTCCGTTGTTGCGGTTGCTGTTGCGGCAGTTGCTTGTCACGCCGCTGTTGTTGTTTCTCTTTTTGAGGTTGTTTATCTTGTTGATGTTGCTTATCTTGTTGATTTTCCTTCTCCTGATTTTGTTGTTTCTCTTGCCGCTGTTGCTTTTCTTGTCGCTGAGCTTCTTCCTGTTGTTGTTTCTCATGCTGAAGCCGTCGGCGTTCAAGTTTAGTTGTAACGGATATGACTGCGTTATCATCACGCCGTTGATTCTGTTTTTTCCGATTTGATTCAGTGTTACTATTGTTAACAACAGCGACAGAATTGGCACCACTACTACCACCAGTCTATAATAAACAAAAAAATTTTTTACTGTAATAAATATTTTAAGATGTTAATGTGTTAATATTTATATAAATATAGTTTAGATAAAATGATAACATTTGTACTGCTACGTCGAGAGCAGTAAAATTGCATTCGTAGTCACATTCATTCCAAACTAATACTTCTTAAATATCATATAAAAAATTAATTTAATAAAATGAGGAAAACAAATTATAACTGAAATGAGAATGATCTATACAGAATGGAATAGTTTAATAGTATTATATCATATTTAAAAGCAATGACAGAAGAAATTATTTTAAACAAACTAAAAAAGTATGTTTTTTCAAACTATCAATTCACAAATTTGATTTGGATTAATAATTTGTATGAGTATGATATTATATTGTAATACTAACAATTGTGTGTAAATAGATATGCAATACAACAAATCTAAAACATACTAGATACATACCATAAAATAATTTAATTAAAATTTTAAACAATCCAAGAGAAAACCATTTTTTCAATGAATATTGTGCTAAAATTTAAATTCCATTACACTTATATTATAATTATATATTTTAAAATTCATAATTAAGAAACAACTTGATTGTATCAAAATAAATCAACTTATTTATACATATAAAAAAAAAGTCAATTAATATTATTTAAACACACTAGTTAAAATACATCACACGAATTCTTTATGTTTCTTAATAATTGATTAAAAGCTATTAAAAAAGAAACTTGAATTTCATGATATTATTTTTACGAGATCTACTATACGATTTTATCGAATAATTGTAATTGTATTTTGAAATTTCAAGTCTATACCGCATATAATATTTATTTTTGGGTGAACTTATTAAAGTGCGTCTACAAAAATTTAATTTTTACAATCAAAATGAAAAGAAAATGTTCACCAGCTATTAAAATTATAACGAAATCAATTCAAACAGTATTTTTTTTATACAAAATAAAAATATAAATTAATCAAGTTTCTATTCAATAGGAAAATGATTAAATGAGTTATTTTAATGTATTATTAATATCCATATCACTGTATAATAAATTGCATTCTCACAAAAACATAGAAAATAAAAATAATAAAACTATACAATTGAATCAATTAAATAAATATTAACAAAATAAACTGTTCGATACAAAAATGTAAAAATTATATTTGGCCGAAAATCAAATCAAATTATACCACCAGTTTACACAGCAACCTCGAGAATTTTGATGCACTAGATTATTTTACAACGTTTTTGTAAATATACCTACCTGCAGTTTAATAAGCACATTGCCAAAAAAAAAATATATATATATAATGTCTATGTCTATCAAATATCAATAATATTCTTGAATTCTTCAAATAAATAATTCAAATCTATTTTAATATAAATTCTTCAAATAAAAAAACTCGTAGGTATTATCAAAAATGATTGAGTGAAACTGAAATTACTAAATAAAGTTGTATCCTCACATGCATATTATACAAAAAATGTTGGGAATCGGGAATGTATCAATTAATTTAATATTAACCTAATTGGGAGGTATAATGTATAAAATATTTAGCCGATATTAAAATACAATTACTAACAGTCTATACAGAAACTTATAAGAATTCGAATGTACCCACAAAAATATTTTACCTTATTATTGTATACTTATCTATAAAACATTTCCAACAAATAAAAAGTGTATTTCAAATTTACAAACTAATATTCTAGTATTTACCAAAATCAATGAATTCCTTTGATTATTAGAATAAATATTTCAAATCAATTGTTTTTAATACTCAATTAAAAAAAAACACGTAGGTATTATCAAAAAAAAATTGCACGACGGGAACTTTACATAAAAACTGTTTAAAAAGAATCATACAGGTATTGTAATACCCCTATCACCCGCACGACATGCTGAGAGTAAAATGAAAACGTCATAACAGAAACAACTAAAAAAAACATTATGTAAGTAAAATAAGTATCTGAATTCGTACAGAAAAATAAACACCGCGCAATCAGCTATTGAGTCGAAATAACACATAGGTTAAGAATGTACACCGTGATATTATAATTTGGTTAAAAATCAAATCAAATCAAAATGTATTCATTTCTTATTACCAACGAATCCTTTAGTAGCTACCTATTAATTCACATCCGTTTACGCGATATCGTATACAAAATAAGTACCGGTCTTAAACCGCACATTATGATAATGTCTTAGAATTTTTCTGTACTTGGACAAACACACACACACATTAGGTACTCATTACCATATCATTATACGACATTGATTGTAGGAGGTGGACTACTGGCACGTTATCGGTGACCCGACTGTGCCACATGTAGCGACTCACACAATCGTAATAACTGATGACACGAACTACTGGAATATTGTATTTAAATGAATACGGTCCCCCCAAGTCTACACGATAATGTTCTAACGTATGGTCCGCACAATCTTATGATAAAATTAAATTAATGTCAACGGGAATAAAATATACGTTACCATTGTGATCCATTCGCCCTGATCCGGATCGTCGTCGTCGTACGCGGTTGCCGAGTCGTCGGCGACCAGGTGATCCTCGTCGGCGTGCAGGCTGTGCGAAGACCAGGACGACGAGCGGCGACGGTGGTTGTCGTTTTCAGTGGCGGCCGGCGTCAGGTTGTAGTCGCCGCTGTGCGTCGAACTTTCGCCGCCGCTGCGGGACTGCTCCTGTTGCTGCCGTTGGCGCCGGGCCCGGCGGTTCCGCTCGTTGGAACGGTCTGCAACGGCGGCCGCGCGACCGTTGCCAGCGACCACCGCCGCAGTTTCTGCCGCCTTGTTTGCGCCACGGTGGCCGGCGGACGTCGCCGTCGTCGCGTTGTCGGCGGCACACACGTCAACGTCCGCGGCACCCTTTTTCTTCTTCTTGTCGCCGTTCTTACCGTTGGCGGTGTTACCAGACGGGCCCGTAGCACCCGCGACCGCAGTGGTATTGGCGCCGGCGGACGCCTGTGGACGGACAGCGCCATTTTTGCCGCTGTTGTTCTTCTTCTTTGGCTGGACCGCGGCCGACGTTGACTTCTTCTGCTTCGACGCCGGCGTGAAACCGTCGCCATCGTTTCCGCGCTGGTGACGCGTCGACCTCCGCCGCCGTTCGGCAGACGACGCCGACGCTGCCCAGCGCATCATGAAGAAAAATGCGCAGCTGAACGCCACCGTGACGAGCAGTGCCAACGCCACTGCCCGCACGCCCGCTGCTTCAGTGGCGGCAGCCGCAGTCTCGACCAAAGTGTTCTTTATCATCGTTTCTCCGACGTAGTTTTCGGTTACTATATTATGTATAGACAACATGTATATACCGAATTGGTAGGGTGCAAAAAAAAAAAAAAAACAAAAACAAAAAAGTTATAATAATATGTTATTATTACGTTGGTGTGTACAATTTCGTTATAATATTATAGTATGGTGGCGGGTCATCGCCGACACCCGAAACGCACGGCACGAGTGGTAAAAGCAATAGTGCCGGCCGCCACGATCATGATGACGACGACGAAGACGTATGTGGTTAACAGTCGGTCTTCAGTAAGTAAAAATATAGAATATATCAAATAATAATACAATTATATCGTGTGCTCACCGGTGATGGCCGTAGCCCCGACGACGTAAACCTAATGATTTACACACCGTCTGTTACGGTGTCTGCCGCGGTGATATCAACGTACGGGTAGACAGGTGTGTGAATGCTGCTGCCGCCGCCCCAAAATTAACAGCGATCAACTCTTGGCGTGTGTTCTTCGGTAAAAGGTGTTGCGTTGTACTGGCCGTGGAAATGCGGAACGACAACGATCAGCAACGCGTCGCGACACTACCGCTCGGTTGAAACATACGACGATGCATCATTGTCATCATAATATTATTATGAGCTGTTAGCGCGTACCGAACACGACGACGACGACGACTTCCAGAGTGCGTATGGTATGCCCGACGTGCGTTATACCGGTAGTGGCGGCCGGTCGCTGGATGTACGCCACTGTATTCGAACCGTCGTCACCGTCGGTGCGTTGCCGCGATGGTGACGTGGACACTGCCGGTACTCGGTAGTGGTGGTCGCGGTCGACGGAATCGTGGTGGTGTCGGCGGCGGCAGCGCTGAAGTCGTCGCAGGCCTATCTGATAGCTCGTGAGATAGTGGCGGACGTCCGTACACCCGCGCGCTTGCGCCTGCGTGGCTGCGCCGACCGAAACATGGTCACGGACGGACACTGGTTAGCAGCCGCGGTTACAGAGCGGTGAGCGA
Source organism: Rhopalosiphum padi (assembly GCF_020882245.1). Taxonomy (NCBI): domain Eukaryota; kingdom Metazoa; phylum Arthropoda; class Insecta; order Hemiptera; family Aphididae; genus Rhopalosiphum; species Rhopalosiphum padi. Next base: position 11,594,551 of record NC_083599.1, read on the forward strand.
CGGAACGACAACTCCGATCGTCTACTACGTCCACTGCGGAGCCGCTTCCACCGCCGCCGCCGCCGCATTCCTCGACGGCGCCCGCCACAACCCGCCCCGCCGTAGTCATAGTAGTGTGTGCCCGCCGACGCATTGTGACCAAGGAACAAATAATAGCTTGTGTCGCTTGTGACGATATTAACCTTTCGTGCGCGCGAGTATTGCGACGGCGGCATAATAATAATTACAATTATAGAGTACATACACGACGATGATCACTTTCACACGCGCATGTACAGTGTTCAGTACAGTCAGTACACTCCTCGACGATAAACGTTGAATACTTTACTTCTGTATACGGTCTGTGACAAAAACAACGACTACCCAAACGAGCAGACAGTGTTGGTGGATGATTTGGACCAGTCCTCTTCTTACAAAAAGGGCGGATTCGTTCGTCGTGGTGTTTTGTAAGTGTGTTATAATATCGTGTTTTTTTTTTTATGAATTAAAATAATATATCAATTTACAGAAATGGCTTTCGCATTCAGTTCGCTGTTCCGTGGCCGCCTGCTTATACGGCACCGATAATTGTGATGACGCTGATGACTACACTACTCCTCTGTTACTTCAGCTGCTGAATGTTGCTAACGCATATATCGAAGGCCGCGATGACTACTATGACCAGTATGACAATACAACTCGGGCCTCTTCTACTGCAGTAAGGGCTGTTAACCAAAACGCCGCAAGAGATCAATACAACAATGAGTGTTCTAGTGAAATTTTTCCACACAAAAATGACGGCAACAACTGTTACATTAGTGCTGATGCTGCTAGTCACCACTGCAGCAGCAACTGTTATACCAAGTAATATATTTATATTTTTTAATCTGTGTACTGATTAACACTTAGTTTATACTTTTTTTGTTGTTTTGAGTTGTGGTTACTATTTATTTGACACTCACTAGTGTTGTAACTGAGATGATTTTAATCATTAAATTGTTTAGTACATCTCTGAGTTCTTTAACTAACTTAAAGCCATTAAAATAATATAATATTAAATATTTAAATATGATATACCTACCTACACACCTATTTGTATTTTTATATTTCTTGATAAATATTGCCGACTTAAAACAAAGTTCATAAACATAATGTGATAATAAAATATTAGTTTATTTTATTCAGGCATTAGTCATAACATTAAAAAGAAAATAAAGACTAAATTATTTACATTTTGAATTGTGTGATTTGTGTTGGATGTGAAAAGAGGAGTCTTAAATATTAATCTTATCATAATATCATAGAGACTTAATTTGATACAACTTAATCATTTATAGGTACCTATTTAATTATGTCTATAATTTAATTTTTGTTTATCTGAAAAATTAGTTATTTTATTAAGTAAACTTTTATCAGTAGTTTACCTTAAACATTATGTTAATTTACTGGAAAAACATAAATAATTATAATTCTATACAATTGCAACTGTGATTTGTATATAATACTACTTGAATTAACATCTATTATATAATACCTACTCTAATTGATATTACCTTTACTATAGTTTACAGTAATCTTTTACAAGTACTTTTTATAAATGAATGAAATAGTTTGTAATTGTTAAGTAGGTATAATTAAGATTATTATAACTATAAAGATGTTTTCATCTCATTTTACTTATATAAGGAACCTACATGTGTAATATTCGTCTTACAAACAAATAACACGGACAATTTTCTTTCAATAAAACTATTTTTGTGTTGATAACTCATGTGTTAAAGCAAATTGCAAATTGAATAGTAACCCATCATCACACTTAAAGGTAAGTATATTATCTATTATCTCTTGTCAGCTTTTTACATTATTTTAATTTATAAGCAAGTTATGAGCATTTTTATATTTTAGGATCTAACATACTTATACGCTTAAAAATCAAAATATTGTAAAAAATCATTGAGGGATAGTTGATAATGTTCTTATCTTAAGTTTGATAATCAGTCAATTCACTCTAATAAAGTTATCAACAATCAGTTTTATTGAAAGCAAATTTGATATGTTGTATGTTTGTAAATCTAAAACACATATGGGTGTAATAGCCTCTTAATAAAAGTTATAGTTTTTATATTTTTCAACGCTTTTATTTTAGAAATTCGTTACTTATTTACACTTACTCAAGGTATTGGTATTTATTTCTAAAAATATTATCTTAAATAATCAGTAGCAACCCAAGTATTTGTGAATTACAAACAGTTGTATTCCATCATATAAATATATCAATTGTTTGTGCCTAAATTATATATTTCTTACAATAAACAATAAATTACAGTTGTGTTGTGTATATTATATAATATTCAATTCGATCTCACACATATTGAGTAATAATTACTATAAAATGATAAAAAAAATTTCTCATTTTTGATAAAGATTTTCATAATTTATATAGTATCTAGTAAAAACTGTTTAACTTTATTTTGAGATAAATTTAAGATTTGGTCAACATTTTTGAATAATTACTAGACAATAATATATAAAGTATTTATTTGTTAAACTTCAGTTTCTTAAAAGTTATGAATAAATAGTAAAAATCATAAAAAAATGTTTTATTATAAAATTAATAGTTAGTACTCTACTTGATTCCAAAATTAAAATGATTCTCATATTTATTACTTAATGATTATACAATAAAAAACTGATGATTAAGGTAATTTCCTAATCTTATTTTTGTCAAATATTTTAATATTTAAAATAAAATTATTTTTCAATAATATTATTTCAGAAATATTTTGATATCAAGTTTTAATACAGAGTAAGTCTAATTTGTATGTACAAAATATAAATAGCTCTAGTCTATAATATTTCTTATACAATTCTTTTGTAAGTGAATATCAGTTTAGAATACATTTTCAGATTGTATAATTTATATCAAATAATATAATAAAAAAAAGTTCAAATAAAAATAATAATAATTACATAATATAAACAATTTTTAGTCGTGTTGAGAATTGATTGTAGTAAGACTTATATTCAAAATTGTATACAAATTGCCACATACGAAATTATTTTAAAACTTTCAAAAAAGTTTTGTCACTGGTATACATTAATGAATGGCTAATGACTGTTTGCATTTATTAGCTATTGATAACGATTTTTGTATATGTCTTGGTTATGTTTATCTAACTTTTTGTCTCGTTAGATGTACCGGTGGCCACCGCGGAAAAAGAGCCGACTGGACAGCAGAAAAAACCTGGAGGAAATGGCATATCGTCTTTAGATCTGTACCACTCAATGGAGATGGGTGAACAGGAAAGGCTTGAAAGCCTCGGTGGCAACGACGACGAGGATGATAGCGAAAAGGATAGCGATGGCTCGTTGCTGTCAATGGTAGGCGGTGGTGATGACAGTGACATCGATCAAGAGCATCTTACTGAATTGCTGACTTGCATGTCATGTTCGGGCGTGTTGCCTACATGGCAAGACGAGCAAAATGTTGATGAACAGTCGTACTGTTTGTCCGATCGTGGCCAGCCACTGACACAAGACAGCAGTAACGGGGTGGAAGAATTAAACGTGTGTTCCGGTGCTGTGCGTGTGAGTATTTAATTTATCATATTAATAATATGATATGTACAGTCCTTCAACATACCCCCCCCCCTAGTCCAATTCAAAGTTTATTACATAAATAGTGTATCACCTATACATTAATTATATCATTGATATACATGGTACTTTAGGTGAACCGCTTGTATAATCTCCGCTCCAAGTAATTCTTAAATCATTTAAAACTTTAAAAATACCTATTTAAATTTTAAATTGTAATACTAATTTAATTATACCATATAGTGCTTATTAATAGTTAAAGAATATGAAATATCGTTGACACTTAAACACTTAAAATTTGTTTTAATAAACATCAAAATTGTCATAAATTGTTCTTTAATTTGACTTGGATATAGTATAGAAATTAAAATTACCAAGACAAATTTTTATATTTTTCGATACAACAGATAATGTAGTTGTCCCTTTCATTGTTATAATTAAAATTGTATAACCCTTATTTTTCCATCATTTTAGTGCTGGAAGGCGAAAGTGCGTGAAGAGCACGGCCTTGTACGCATCAGTCGTGGCTGTATGGCTGGTGGAAACAGACATTCAACTGAATCCTACTTAGAGCATCAACCGCTGCATCCTTGTATGGGTGCTATTAGCAATGACTCGGCAATAAAAAACAATGATACCTCAAAACAACCCAGGTCCATGGTTTGGACGTCGTCGCATACTTATTCATCCGGGTCCGCTGACCATCAACAGCCTCCTAGCTATGCAATTGAATGTTGCACCGGTCGTGATCGCTGCAACGATGGTGCGTTTCCATCATTGTCCGGAAGCGGCTTAACATCGGGGATCGACGAAAATGGTTCTTTGCTAGCAGCTGTGGCTTGGTGGCGGTGGTCATCCATATCCGTAGCGGCGTTATTGCTTGTTGTTGTAATTGTGACTACAGTCACTTTGACGGTCTATGCGTTGTATAGAAACGACAGTAAGAGTAAGAAGAGAAAACGTCGAAAGAGGAGTAAGAGCAGTAGCAGTAGAAGGAGTAAACGACGAAAGCAGAGTACTCGCCACTACGACGATGGTAACAGTGATGATAGTGATAAAAAGAGACATCGACATTTGTCATTTTCGTCAATGTCATCGTCGTCTTCGTCATTATCATCAGCGGCGTCATCATCATCTTGCTGCGAAGGGAAAAAAAGAGGTAGGAGGAAACCCCACGGGACCGCTTTAACCATGGTCGACTTGCTCAAGGGCGTTGTGGTAACCAACGAGGTGACAGGTGACGATGAAAATACATATGGTAGTAACAGCAACCGACCATCGTATACAGCAGAGTACTCACCAGCAGCCATGACTGAATCTACAGTCGATGACGACTTTTTACCACCGCCTTACCAAAAACGAAACGACCGCCAAGATGATTGGACAAGTGGCAGCGGGTACGGTATGCCTGTGCTAGTTCAACGCACTTTGGCCAAGCAGATACAACTCAGGCAATTGGTCGGCAAGGGTCGTTATGGTGAAGTGTGGCGAGCTACTTACTGGAATGGTGGTCATGAGCACGTAGCCGTAAAAATATTCTTATCGAAGGACGAACCATCGTGGAAGCGTGAGACTGAAATCTACAGGTATACTTCATATATTCATTTACTTATTCTTATGTATGCGTACATATTAATGTACACCCAAACGCTGCCGATTATAACGTTGATATTAATTATTTAATTCTAATTAAATTTCAGCACGGTTCTGATGAGACACGACAATATATTAGGTTTTATTGGTTCCGACATCATGACTTCACGTAACTCGTATACCACACAATTACTGCTTATTACTCACTATCACCGACATGGATCATTGTACGATTTTCTGCAGACACCTGCTGCCGCCGCTGAAGCTACGTATAATGGATATGACATCGGCGCCATCGACGCTGCGGGTGGTCGACTGCAGCAAACCGACCGCGATAGACCACCACTCACGGTGGGCCAAATGTTAAACGTTCTGTACACTGTAGCTAGTGGGCTGTGTCACCTGCACACTGAAATCCACGGCACGCAGGTAACACTTTTTCTCTTTACCATCAATTATCTAAATTATATATAAATACGTTGTATATTGTACCTCGCAAGATATATCGCAACACCTCATTTACACCTTGTTTATTGACTTGTGCCTACACATAACGACCCCTAACGTCATAATCGATAATGGTGTGATTTTATCTTATCTGTACACCGATGTAATATTTCAATTTGTTAACGTGGATATTGGTTGTATTTTATGAATAGGGTAAACCGGGAATCGCGCACCGGGACATCAAGAGTAAAAACGTATTGGTAAAATGCGCAGAGACAGGCGCGTGTTGTGTAGCCGATTTTGGAATGGCCGTCACTAGCCGTGACGCGACGCTCCCGATTCAAACAACAACAGCCGCGGGTGCTAACCAAAATACGAGAGTTGGTACAAAGCGGTATATGGCGCCAGAAGTTTTGGACGACAGGTGAAATATAGTTATATCCAGTTGTAGTGTGATAATATTTCATCAATATAATGGTTGAAACCGTATTTTTATTCAATGTAATTTATTTTCAGCATATCCTCTGCGGCCGCTTTAGCATTAGCTTCTGCGTCCACTTCGGCGACTGCAGTGTCATCAGTAGCTTCCTCCTCAACTTCCACCGCTGCATCTGTCGCCGCCGCTGCTTCTTCTTCTTCGGCGTATTGGTGCTTCGACGCATATCGCCGCGGTGATGTATACTCGTACGCACTCGTCATGTGGGAAGTCCTGTCCAGGACGTTAATTGTACCCAACACCGATGATACTGAAAAACCCACGCGACAACTAAATGACAATCAACAACAGCCCTTCATAGATAACAGATACGACCCATATGTGTACCGCGCACCATATCAAGACCGTGGCGTTGGGTGGGACCCCGGATTCGATGACATGCGTCGTGTCGTATGCTCTACCGATCCTATACAAAGTCGTCCTGGCGTGGCAGCAGAGTGGTTAGCCAACCCGGTAGGTTATTTTGGTTTTCTAAACAATTCCCCATCTGTTATTTTGATTTAAATATCATTTGAGCTTAGTCTCAAGGGGTATATCTTATTTTAATGAATACTTATAAATGATATCGTTTAATGATTGTTTTCTATATTGTTATTTGTTTTACATAGATAATGAATGCGGTAGTGTTGACAATGCGAGAATGCTGGCACGGCAACCCTCATGCGCGCCTTCCCTCTTTGCGTGTTAAAAAGACTCTAGCTAAGCTCATTGAGCAATATTCCACGACAGAGACTGAAAAGCAGCACAAATCAGAGCCTGAATAATAATGTTGTATATTATGACTACAAGTCAGTTATGATGTAATATACATAAATGTAAATATTAATATTAATATTACTATTAACATGCAAATATAAATGACAGTGGCTGCGGTGAAAAATTACTTTAATCAAGGAAATATATTGTATTTTCTCTGCTACCTCCTCCACTTGTTCATTCTTACAATATTGTAAGTCATGTAATTTTTTTTTTTTTTTGAACAACTACATGCTATTGTTATAATATTATGTACAAAATAATTTTTTAACAATAATAACTATAAAACTACCTACTACTAGTATTTCTTTTTTTGGAAATGACGTTATTCTTTAATAACAAGTTATTTTATTTGAATATGTATTTATTTATCAAACATTTTTTAATTTTGAGTTAATTTCCAACAATTAATCTATTTTAACATTAAATATATCATTAAAAAAATACATGAAGTTTAAGTCCTAAACCATTTATATATCTACATGCAATAATACTTATAGGCAATTATTTTGATTAATACTTGAAAATAACAAAAATAAAAATTACTGTTATATATTATCCAGAATTTATAATATTTTAATGACAGATTTTAATGAGCATAAAAAATAGTGACACATTTATTATTTTTTTTCTCTTGTTGTTTTAATATCAATATATTATAATGTCTTAAGAGGTCAGCATATCCACAGGTGTTGTATCTTATTAACATACATCATAAAAAATGTACGTTCAACAGAACACATTTTGTGATATTAGTTTTAATATTAGAGTAAATTTACCTATTATCAAATTTAAAGGTAAGAATATTATCTAAAAAAAATGACCTATATTCTTATTGATATTATCATTTTAAAGTGAGTTATGAACATTTTTAAGTTTTAATATTTTACATAGCTATAACTCACTATAAAATGATAATATCAATAGGAGCATTATGTCATTTTCTAGATAGTGTTCTTACCTTTAAATTTTATATTAGGTAAATTTACTCTAATATTAAAACTAACATCACAAAATGTATTTTGCTGAATGCAAATTTGTTATGATTTATGTTAATAACTAGTAAGACAGAGCTAGACAAAACATGCGGGTATGGTATCCTCTTAAATAAATTTATTAGTGACTTTTTTACACTGATAAAAAGTTTTACTATACTTATTATCTTTTATTTTGTCCACAAAAAAAAAATAATAAAAGTGTTATCAACAATATTGAATAATATTTGGCTATTTATACTAATTATATAATTTCTATCTGATTAAACTGTTACATTAATCTGCTATCAAATATAAATAAATAATTAATTGATATTATACAAAAAATTAACATATTTCTATTGCCATTAAAATCATTGTTGCATATTGATCTGTTAAGTTTTATTAATGCCAATAAATATGTTAGATTTAAATATCTGCATCACTAATAAATAGTATTGTATGAAAGATTTGATTGAAGACTAATCAAAAATAATAATGAATAAATATTCTCCACTGGCGATAAGAAGGAAACTCAGCAGTGACCACAATTATTATAAACATTGGTAGCAATGTACATCGATCACCCCACCAAGTTTCCCCTCCTGATATGTAGAGAGCCTTTGCACATAAGTTAGCCAACAAGTTCCTTCTTGATGTACATAGAGTATGTATAATTCTATAGTTGAATAAGAGAAGTTATGAAAAATCAACTGTTCATCTAATCATCTTAACCAATTTAAATTTTTATACAATTCAATGAAATAATTGGTCATAATAATTTAATAACTAATACAAATTTCACTACAGAAAATGTATTATTGCACATCAATACTTTTATGTTCTTAGGATAGTTATGTATTTTCTAATAGTAAGAACTGATTGCTTTCAGTTTTTATAATTTTTGAATCAATAATATTATGTTTACTAAAGTAGTAAATACCGAATTATTTTGCCTATATAATTTATCAGTGTCTGATGTCTCAAGGTAACAAATTATTACTACAAGATGCTAAGATTATTTTAAAAAGTTGAATTTCCAACATTCTTAAAATAATCATAGTAAAAAATGCAAAATATATGCTTTTATATTAGTACACTTTTTTAAATTAAAAATATGCTTTTGTATATATTTCTATTCAACACAAATCTAAGTATACATTTTCATCATAAGACTTAATAAATTTAAACTATAAAATTGTTCACTGTTTTTATTATTTAATAATAATAAATGAAGCAAACATGGTGTGTAGTAATATTGGATTATGAACTAGAAAAATATATGAGTAAATCACTTAAATATATATCCCATAGAACCATTTATATGAGAGAAGTTTCTAGTAACTAAAAAATATGATAAACATTTCAGGAGCATTGTATAGACTATCTTACAAACTTCTATGTTAATATAAATGCCATACAAACTATAGTTGATTTCGTTGATTTGCAATGTATACTGACTAGGAGACGGATTTAAATGTTCTAAAAAACAAGAAAAATGCCTTAAAAATACGATTTAATGCACTCATAACAGAATTTTTTTTTTAATGCACTTAAAGAATGCTCTTAAATTTTTTTTAATAATGTAAAAATGTGTTTAATTATATAATTTTTTATTTTTAGGTATTATTCATGTCATATTCATCATGTTCTAGTTCTCCTATCTTCTTTTTACTCTGTAAAATATTTCCAAAAAATGATTATAAAATTTATATAAATACATTCATTATAATATACTTTTACCTTGTGTTTCATAATAGCTGTATAATCACGTGCTGCTTAATTTTTATCGAATTTTATCAATTTGGAATTTCATATAATAAAATGACTTAAAAACATAAAAAAATGCAAAATAAAAGTTACGTTTTTTAATACATTGATGTGTGAAATAAACTTTGTGCTTGGAAAGCAATGTTTTCACAAAAAAATGCAATTTTATTTAAATCTGTTATCTAATAATAACTTATTACAATTTTCTGATTTGCTATCCCATAAATAAAAAATAATAAAACAAACAAAATTGATAATATTATACTATTAAATAGCAATTTAATCAAACAAATCGTTTATAATTGGTATTTTATAATAATACAATTTATAAAATATATCAAGCTTTTTTTATTTTTTATATATTTATAAAAAAATCTCACTATTTATTAAATTGATATGATGAAACTGCTGATACTTCAAAAAGGTATATTATTAAATATCAAATGATGCAATACGAATTTATGAGTATAATAACAAATCATATTTCTGGGACACATTGAAATAAAAATTTTTAAGACACTGCAGAGTGCAGGCAAATAATAAAAAAAAAGACGGGTCGTCTAGACTCCTCTAGTGACTTAGTTCTTATATTAGTTATATTATCGCCACGCCTAACCTAAAATATAGGTAAATAATTTAATATACAATGTAATTAACTGCACGTTGATATCCATAGTAACTATAAAGAATAGATATAAAATAAATAAAAGAAACTAGCCATTTATAAGAAAATGTATCAATATATGTCATACTTATGAACATATTGTTGGGTTCCTAGGTAACCGATAACAATGAAAAAATCAACAAAACATCTAAGTAATGACTTTTTATTTTTTTAAAGTTTTCTCACTCCTCTTTTATTTAAAATTTATTTTTAATAAATAGAATAGAATTTAAAAACTACATACCTTAAAAATGTTTCATCAGTAGTTGACTAGTATCTACACTTATGATAGGTACTTACTCTAAACATTAAATTTTTTTTTTTGTTAAAATATTATCTGTATAACCTTATGATAATTAATACAGGATTTGCCAGTACATTTTAAAATAATTATTATAATCATAGCCGTTCCGTTAAGATTTGGTGCCCAGGACAAAATTAAAAATTTCGCTCCCTATTTTATTTATCATTATGCATTTCATTCCTATTTAATTGAATTTGTTTTGTTTTTACAACATATTTTGAACATTGATTTTACAAAAAACTAAAGCTGATTGCAATAGTAATTATTAAACAAAATAGTTAGGTATAAAATAATTAATAATTAATACAAATCATAAATTATATTATATTATATATATATTATATTTACAAATGTATCATAAGAGCGTATCATATAGATACTTAGTTTAGAACTTAATTTTCTTGGACTTTTTTAAAGTAAAATCTTCAATGACGTCTTCAAAATCGATGTTTTTCGTTATTTCATTCTCAATTGACAATAATGCTGAATTGGTTAATCTCTCTTATGACATGGTTGATCGTAAATACGTCTAGTTAATTTAAATTTACTAGAAAAGAGCGTAATAATATATAATACCAATAGGCAATAATTTCAAATTTGTACCTATCTGGTTTTTTTTTACAATCGCTTATCGCACCCCACGTGCTGGATGTACAGTATAGATTTTGAGATAAAGAATACGATATTTTATTATAAAGCCAAATTATACAAGAATAAAACTTTGCGGTTGACTAATTGTTATTACTCGACCATAGTCGGAAATTTGTTCAGAAAAAATGTGTAATGGTCCAAAATAATTGTAAAACAATAATGTTTCTCATATATTTTATTTATGTATAGTTTAATATAATATTATAAAAACATTTTTGGTGCCCCTTTAAACCATGCGCCCGGGGCGCGTGCCCCCTAGCCCCCCCCCCAGCACGACTATAAATTTATAATAATTAATAGGTATAGGTATATACAAAACAGTATAAATTAAGTATACTTATTAATTATTATTTATTATGTTAAAATATATACATAAAAAGATGCGAGTTTGTAACTATGGATAATAACTAAAAAACGGTAATTTTTGACAGTTTTTTGTATACTCGGATAATAATTGATAAATTACACAAGCGAAGTGACATCATTATCACATTGGAAACTGGGACAGATAAACAGCATTTTTAGATTGTTTATCGATCTCCTGATCTCCATGCAGTGACAATACGAGTACAACGATTAGAAGGTATAATCGATATTCGATAATACGATTATTATATGATTTACCATTTACGTTTGCTGTTTTTAATGCCGAAAAATACTTTATAAATGGTTAAATTATCTTTGTTTTGTTAATTAGGTAGTTATATCATTATACTTATAAAAACAAGAAATAATAACTTAAATTTTGATTTTTAGTCTATGAACCTACATTTAATCTTTTTTCTATTTTGTCTATATTAATAAAACATTTTAGACCTAACATTTTTTTATTTACCCTAGGACTCGAAGTCCTGAGGATGGTGCCGTGTATATTTTAAACTGATGTAACAAATTGGGAATCTGGAAAACAAATAAAATTATTTTTAAGTTATAATTTATAAGTATTTAAGCTGTGCGCGTATTGTTTTCTTTTTTAATTAAATAACATATAAAAATTAAAATAATTAGCTCAAGCTGAATTTATTATGATAACCACAAGTTAAAGTTATATATCCTCGATAAAAAGGTGAACATATTTATTTTTGTGTTAGAATTACATAATATGAACAGGTAGCTTAAAAATTACATTATTAGTTTATTACGAATATAAATAGATAATATTATTGGCAATGGCGTAGCGATTGGTGCTGAGGGTGGTGCATTCCTTTCCCTCTCTACGAAATAGCAAAAAAATGATTTTAGTTTTCTATGAACATATTATGTAAGACATATAACGATATAACCAGGTATTTAAATGTTTATAATGGTTCCTACAAAAATCTAAAATCGTATATACTCACTGCATCACCATACCAAAGTTAAGAGTTTAAGAGTTATCCAGATCTTAGTTATGCCTTCCCTATATAGCTATATAGCACATTTTCAACACTCTCAAAAGCAAAATCCTGACAACTTTATTAATTATTGGTTATTAATAATTAATAAATTATAGCTAATAACTCATATAGTCTATGAATTTACCGTAATTTTTGATCAATGAAAAAAAGACGGAATTTAAACTATATTTATGTATAAAAAGTAAAAATTACAGTGTTAGCGAAAATTTAATGTTTTCTTTCTTTGTAGTAGATATTATTTTTATTTTATTCAATTTACAATAAGTGTTTTTTTTTAAGAAAAATAACTAATAAAAACCAATAGATAAAATAATTTTAACATTAGAATTTAAAAATGTTGATGATGTTTTTTATTTGCATAGGTATTTAACTAATTTATTTACTTGATACTTAAACACTTCTAAGTTTTCTTCTTGTTTCATAATATTTCTACAAAAGAACCTAACAAATCAAAAACATCAGTTTAATTTATAAACTTGTATTGTTCAATTAAAATATTGTGACTTTTGTAATAAATCGTTTAATAAAATAAAATTATACTTATTAGTAATAATAGTTATATAAAAAGAGTATTGGAAATCAAATGACAATCATTTTTTTTATTATTTATACAAACTTCATAATCACAATTTTTTACATATTTAGACTTCAAATATTTTATTCTATTATTAACTGTTTGTCTGCCTAAATTTAACAAAGTATATTTGATCAGTTTCAAGTTAGTTACCTAATCAATTTGTATGTAATTTATAATTTATTTATACAAATTATATGGGCGTATGTAATTTGTGCCAAAAAAACCTAAAGAAAATAAATACATAACTATGTAATGTACACTACATTTAAAAATTAATTTTAGTAATTTTTGTTACTTTTTAAAATTGTAGTTTGCACCATATAAAAATAAATAAAAGGACATTGTGTAATATGTGCCATCTTGTACCTTTAAAAATTGTAATTTGCGCTACTTTTAAATAACTAAACAATTTTTTTTTGACAGATCAACACTGTATTTTTATTCGTTGATCAATCAAATTAATTTTAATAGTTATACATTTCTAGAAAATTATTAAAAAAAACATATATAAAAATTAGTCATATTATAATTATAAATAAATGTATATAAATATACTTAAATTCCAACAACTGCAGAAGTTAAAAGTGAGGCGCAGATTACATATTCCATTTCGTTTTCAAAAAAAATTGATATATTTTTACAGAAATTATTTTATGATATAATCATCAAAGTATTATTATCAGTATATATACAACTATAAAATTAAATTATTTTACAAATATATATAATGTATGTTCAATACAAATTAATCTAAAAGTTAATTTATAGATGTAATTTTTAATATAATTTTTTTTTATTAATTTATGTAAAAAAAGTCATATAATAAAATATGCATTTGCATTCGTTTGACTGTGCTCAATCGGGTTGTTAAAAAAAATGTACCGTGCTTAATCGAGTTGTTCCAAAATTATAAGGACAGTGCTAAATCGGGTTTCAACTAATCTATTTATTATTCCTGTAAATATTTTAAAAATTGAATTAATGTAAGTACCTTTTCCATTACTATAGGTATTCAAATATGTGTAAAAATTTTTACTTTTAAGTTTTAAAATGTAGGAAACTAGTAGCTTGCCTATAGATGATTATTATAATATATTATTATGGCAAGGCACCTGTATAACAATTGTTATGCAAATAATTGTATTGTTTATTTTTATTTAAAATATTTAAGTAAGATTAATAATGGAGCTACACTTGTCCATCGCGTAGGTATAATTTTTCATTACGTACAATATAATTTTAGATAAAGATTAAGTGTTAGGTAGGTACCAAAGTCTCCGGAAATTAAACACTCGATAAAAAAAAAAACGATTTCTGAGTATAACCATGTATTAGCTTTACAATATAATGTGTTTTTTTTTTGTGTGTGTGTGTGTGTGTGTGTGTGACGTAACTATTAGGAGTATTAAAATGCTTGAATTGTTTATACAAGATTTTTTCTTGTAGAATAATGAATCTATTTTAATCGAATCAAAAATTCCCAGTAGTTTTTTTAATAATCGGAAATACTAAAAAATGTGAAAAACGGGATTGTTTTACGCTAAACCAATTTTCAACATAATAGAAATGATTTTATATTGATGTAATAAATAAATGCAGAAACGAATTACCTACTGTAAATACTTTGAATTTTTACCAAATGTTAATATTGGTATTATTTCATATTTGTACAAGAAATAAATAAAAAAAAGTGTGGGCAAGTAGGTATCAGGGTATCGCTCTGCTGTATAGTAGAGATAGAGAGTGGGTCAATTTAATGGATATGTTAAATTTGAATGCAATGACATTTATTATTGTATACGAAAAACACGATTCTGAACGAAGATGATTTGTCAGTCAATGATAATTAGTAGGATATATTATAGTATTACTTATTTAATTTGTAATATATCGTTATTTTACTTGATTTCAAAAAAAAATTTTAATTCATGCGCTCATCAAATTTTTTCTATATTGACACTGGAATTTTTTTTTACAGTTACTTGAAGGAAAACTTATAGATAACCTTGTATTGGATTTTTTAACCTTAGGTATAAATCACAAAAATTTTATCAATTTTCAACTTCATTGACATTTGAAATTTAAATAGGTATTTATAAAAAAAAAATTGTGATTAACGATTTTTGATTTTTTTTTTTTTACTACGATACGTACAACTTATAATAAATCTTAAATTAAATTTTAAAGATTTTTTGGAAAGCCAATTTTTTTTTATTGGCATTTCAAGAAAAAAAAATTTAGAAAAATCGAAAATTTCAATGGCCAATAAATAGTTTAAAAAATTCTAAATATTTTAAAAATTTAATCGTAAATATATAACGCTAATATTAACATTTTGTGAAAATTTCAAGTATTTACCTACAATGATTCGTTTTAGAGTTACAGCAAAATCAAAAAATCGATTTTGCCAAAAAGTAGTTATACGTAAAAAATCCCGTTTTTCTGTTACTTTTTCAGGGGTTTTTCTGACGCTTTTGAAAACTACTGGAATTTTTTTACTTTTGTCTCCCCAAAGTAGCAACTAGATTCACTTTCCTTTTAAAATCGGGCCTGAAGTTAAAAATCAAAACAGTATTACTACTCCAAAATATCAAAACATGATGAAAATATAAAGACACGTCATCATTGTAAAATCAATACATTCAACATTCAACACTCAATTTATAATCTAAAATATTTTGAGCTATAAATACCTAAACGATTTTGGTTTTTTTTTTTTAATTTCGAAAAAAATATTTATGTCAAAATGTTTGAACACTTTGGACATTAAATATTGAAGAAATAGTTTTAAAAAATTATAAAAAATAGTTGAGTATAATTTCACAAATAATTTGTATGAGCATCTGAAATTCTGAAGTGTATACATTTTAACAACATTGGATACTTATACATAAAATAATAATTTCTCATCAAGTAGTTTAAGTTTTTGTGTAGTAATTCAAGATAGAATAAATCATTTACACTAGAAACATTCCACTGTTATTTAAATTGTTATTTTATGTACTCCATAAAATTTTTAAAATATCTCTACTAACTTTAATTTATTTATAATTATTCGAAATTTTCTATTATTATTTAATTTTGGTTAATAATATTATAGTCTGACAGAGTCTCCGCTTAGATTCGCTTTTTTTATTTGTAATCCCTAGTTTACCGTTGAATTCAAATTTAAGTAATTTATCACATCCATTACAAATTACGGAATGACCAACTCAAGTTAAGTTACTCAACTACGATGTATGTAGGCACTAGGTAGTATGTAGGCACTACACCTTTTATCTATACAGAAGAGCAGTTATACGTATACTTTATATTAATAATTTTTAACAATTAATAAATGTATTGATGTGTATTTTTTTTTTTGTGTATACGATAAGAATTGTTTTTATACATGATCCCAATATTTTTCAAAAAAAACAGAAAAACAAAAATTTTATACAAAACACCAATGTTTGTTAAAGATTTTGATTTTTCTATATAACTAAAAAAACAAATAATCGTAAATACTTGAAATTTTCACAAAATGTTTATACTGCATTTTATATACATTATACATGATAACATTTTCAAAATAATTTAACTTTTTTTAGCTCAGTCCATTATCTAACCTCTATCCCTTCCCAAAAATACAATAATAACAATAATGTATTTATGACGTATAATTTCAATCATAATTCATGATATAAGAAAATCACAAAATTAAAAAAAAATCTAGTTATAGCTAATTTATGAACATATAAATGTTTTAGTTTCAGAATTATTTCAAACAAATACAGTGATTAGACACTAGTTTATAATAATATCTTAGGTACCTACCTAATTATATATAACATAAAAGTTAAACTATTTTAAATTTCCCATGTTGATATATTTTCCTGAATTTTAAATATACTTGGTGAATCGGTATGTCGGTACTTAAGTATACCGAATGTTTAAATAAGTTAGAGATCTTTTTTGCCATAACCTAAACTGATATAACAGTTGGTCCATTTCCATTTGTTATGCCAACAGCAGTATACCACAATATTACTAAATTGTTATAGCGGGTACCCACTCGTAATTCGTATTTATAAATATAATATTATTATTTATTATAATTATTATAATCTATTATGAGAATTGAGAATATTTAGACATCTATACTATTTTAATTTAATCATAAGCTTTTATTTGTATAATATGTGAATTATGAATAGGTACCTACTAAATATTCAATCAATTACATTTTTGATTGTAATTTACCAACCTTGCGACGAGCAAAAAAAAAAAACGAAACGTATTTACAATAAATCAATTCGGAAGAATAGAGATTATGCTTGATAAAATGAGCTCATTTTTATTTTATTCTTTATTATTTTAAATTGGAAATATTTTTACATATTTCTATGCACTTGTTTGTGTATATTATATTATAAGTATACAGTATTAGAGTGTTTGAATAGGTGTCTTCGTTATCTAATTTATTATGTGTGGCCGATAATCGACGTTCATTTAACTTCAAAAATTAAAACATTTGTGTAGACGTGTAGTATTAAAGTACCTATATATAATTATTATAATCATACAGACAATAAGTATAGGTATTAAGCATCAATTTATTGTATAGCTATACCTACATTATTAGTTGTTTCGTTATCTTAATATTTTGGATTAGTTTTAAATAATTTAATGATTACAATATTTGTTAATTGTTATATTTTTGTATTAATATTTTCCAAATAGGTTAGTTATTAAAGTTTTATAAATATGTACAATTTCCGTTCCTAATTGTTAGG
Organism: Rhopalosiphum padi; assembly: GCF_020882245.1. Taxonomy (NCBI): domain Eukaryota; kingdom Metazoa; phylum Arthropoda; class Insecta; order Hemiptera; family Aphididae; genus Rhopalosiphum; species Rhopalosiphum padi. Next base: position 11,612,531 of record NC_083599.1, read on the forward strand.
TGCCTACTATTATATTTATTATTTTTATTGATGGTGAATTCGAATGATCCAATGCTGTACGATATTATAAATATTATTTTATATTTAATAATGTTTACATATAATTACATTACGTTATATTTGTTTACAAATTCATTAACTTATATTATTGTATGTAGATTGTAGGTTAATATGTATCAATATATATTCAGACGACAATACTACGACAGTAACATTATAAGTATATTTTATAATACTATAGGTCTATAGTCTATAGTATAGGTAGGTAATAACTAATAAATGCCTACATATTAATACATTATTTACTGGTATAGCTGGTATAGGTGATAACATAATATTGGCTTAGTTAATTAATTATGTTTCCATATGTTTTCGGTAAATATTTAACGAATTAATATCATAAGGTATATTTAATTTTCCAGTTAACCGCCCTCAATGTCCTCAACAGGCTCAACATTACCACATGTAATTTTTAAGCTGAAAATTGTTTCTATATGAGTAACAAGATGGTATTATACAAATATAAGTAATATGTCATTATGTCAATAAAAACACAATTGGTCCAATATAAATGTATAATAAGTTTGCATTTTACGTGTCCACGCTATCAGATGTCGAGATATAATATATTTTTAAAGCTCTCCTAATAATATATCATCTCTTATATATTAACAATTATAATTATACCTATATAATACAATTAAGAGGACGCTATACCCGCATGTGTTGTCTCTGTCTTATACATGCGTAACATAGTTAAACTGTTTTGCGCGGGACAATTTTACTCCCTCCATATTTATATCAAAATTACCAACATTTTAAATCGCATTGAGAAGAACTTTACCTGTGTCGTAGCGTTTTAATTTTTTTGATAACATGAATCCAATTAAAGTTATCGGTTTGAGAACTTTAGGTTTTTTTCATTTAATTATTAAAAATTATTGGTTACCAGTTACTACAATACATGAAGTTATTTAAAAGATAAGTAGATACCTACAGGGGCGTAATTAGAAATGTTTTAAGGGAGGGGGCACAAACAAAAAGTTCAAAGTTGCATACATGGGGCGTAGAGTTGTAAAATATCTCATATAATAAAAATAAGTATAAAATACGGTGAATGGGGGGGGGGCACGGGCCCCATGGGCCCCTCCCTTAAATATGCCCCTGTATACCTAGGTCATATACCTATATACTGACAATACTATATTGTAGTATAAAAAATAATTTAAAATTGATAAATTTTACAATTAGAAAGATGAAAAATTCCAGACATAATTTAATATGAGTATATATTTATAAATATATAAATATGTATATCAGTAACATATAAGTATACTCGTACATTTTTTTGTTATACGATATCTAAATTTTAAACACGAATTAATGAATTGTTAACGATAGAAAGGCGAGGAATCCACAATATAATTTAATAATTAATAAATTAAATTTTTCGAAGGCCGCCACTGCACCAGACTCGTTTACCGCCGCGACGAATGCAATGTGCATAGTCAGTCACCCCTTCCCGCCACCCGCTGAAGACCAACCCGTTCGGTCGGTAGCTGCTGTAACAAATTATATAATGTAGCCAATGGTATAGGTACCTCCTAACAATATATTATTATAATATTATATTATGTCGTTTAGACTACGGTGGCGGCCTTGGCCGGGCTACTCGAATATTATTATTATTATGTCAACAATTATATTTTCAATACAATATATACACGGGTGAGTATTTTATACGCGGCTCTCGTCGTCATCGCCATCGACGTCGTCGTAGTCGTTTCGTAACGCGCGTCACAGCTTTTAAAACGCATTTACACGAACGTACGATGTGTTTTGGCCGTATTGCGTGTACGCAATAAGTCTATTTTTTTTCCTACACAAACCCGACGACTTGCGAGTTACAACACCGCGGTAGGTAATTTTATTTGTTCAAGCGAACGCGCGCGCGCTCGCCCCTGACACCTCCTATTATTATACGTGTGAGAAAAAAAATATTAGATTAAATTATACTCCTTTTTTTTTTTTTCATTATAGGAAATAATAGCGTCCGTCCGTTAGTAGACACATTGCCAACGCTAAATACACTATTTACCACCGCCTCGGCGCCGCCGTCACCGTATCTATAGATAATAATATCATAGTCCAAGGGGCGGCCGGGCATCGGCAGGCGGACGCGTTTGCGCCTGCGCTGTGCCGACGACGTATTATCACACGCACACACACGCGTACACTCGCACACCGACGGTATCATCAATCGTGTCTGTTTTTCTCCGTAAAAAAAAAAACAAAATATAGGTATTGAAAAAAATATCGTAGAGTCGTCGCGAACGGCCGACGGTTGCGCGCGCGTTGCTCTCCGCTATCCAGGTACGGCGGGCGCGCGTTTAATTTGTGCGAGCGAGTAAACCGGACGGCCGTGGAGTTTTAATGGCAGTTAGGTAACCGACAGAGATTAGACGATTTTTTTCCATTCGGGGTTTGAATTTTTTTTTTTGCGCTGTCCACGGGCACTCGCCGGCCAGCCCTTGCAACACGAGTATTGAGAACGACTGGCTGTGTGCACGTGATGAATGTAATTTACGCAGACGGTGCCCAACAGACGACTCTTCAGCTGCCACCGCTGTTACCGTTGGCTGCAAGACCGTCTTGGTTAGGTGCTGCCGGCCGACATTTAGGAAGGTAACCACTAACTGGGTGCCATGCATCGTGCCAATGTCGTCGGCGGTGGTGGTGGAAACGGTCGTCGCTCTACTGTGGTCGTTGAAGAGTCTGATGTGACAGCGTCTACAACATTTGTGGGTGTAGATGGACACGATGATGAATTTGCTGTAGACGACGAGGCAACTACTACAACCCTGATTTATGTTAAAAAAGAGAGTATGGATGATGATGATGACACTAAACATCAATTGATCCACTTGCAGCATCAACAGCAACACGACACAAACGAAATAGAAGATGTGAGTATTGATTATCATGTAGGTACAAGATGTGATCTATGTTTTTATGTTGACACAATTAATTGGCTTGTGATAAACATATCTTACATCATATTATAAAAAATAATTGAAGAAAAAAAAGTTTTGTTAGATAATATTTGTAAAACAGATATATTGTACCTAACCATGAATATATATAGATAATATTATAATGAACCACAAAATATTATAGATACACTTATATTATTTTATGTTCTTTACTGTAGTTTATAAAAGAATTTATCTAAGAAATTTATTAATTTTGACTAAAGTTTTTTACTAATAATTGTCATTAAAATTTTTTTGTAACTAGTAATTTAAAATAAATATAAGGGAACTTAATCAGATCCAATTTGCTGATCTTTTTACTTAATTTTTTTATTTGGTATCTAAAATAATATTTATTTTTGGTAAATTACATAGGTACCTAGGTATTGGACTATATTCTTGTTGTTAGATAATAGATAACACTAACACACAACATATCATTGTTGATCATTAATTTATTAATTTTTATTTACTAAAAAAAATATTAAATACTAAATAGTATGAATGAAAGCACTATGAAAATTCAGAGCCAGGTTGAATTAAAAACTAATATATTTAACTAGCTCACTAAAATCCATACCATATTTTGTTTAAAAAGGGTTTTGTGGCTAATATTTTTTCATGATTTCTTCAAAATATTGAAAAATAAAATGTATTCTGATCTAAAACTAGATCGTAAATCTGACCCTACCATATGGATAGTTCATAGATGCAACTAGACTTAGATTTTAGAGAATGCTTGTTAGCAAATAACAATCCAATCAATCTTCATTCTATTTCAAAAAATAACTAAATTAGATATAAAATTAATTTTTAGTTATTTTTAATATCTAATTGAATATTTAAAAAAGATAAATCAATGAATTGTTATAACATATTCGTCCTTAATCAATTTTTTAATCACTGTACGCTTGAAAAATTACATTTGTGTTTTCCATAACTTAATGGAGTTATAAATTATTCTTACAAATTCTGAAAGGTATGTTTTTTTATGGTATTTTCTTAAGTGTAATATCATCAATAATAATTACTGTGATAACTATTATTATTACCAAACCATTCTACAAATGATCTAAAATAAAATATTTTAAAGCATAAATGTTTAAATAATGAATTTGAATAATCAAAAAACACAATATTTATTTAAATTGAATAAATTGTTATCTATTCAAAAATTGAAAATTATGGTTTGGATTTTTGAGAATGCTAATCATGAGTTTGTGTGTGCTAAACTCTTAGCATCCACCTAATTTAGCCTATTTGTCTTAGTTAGACTGATTATTACTAATTATACCAGAAAATTGAATTAATTATACTGGAATAGGAATTAAAGCACCTAAAATCATCAAAATAAGTGCTTAATTTAGCACTTTAAAAATTTAAATAAGTAAAAGATAATATACCCCTTTTCTTAAATTTCAATAAAGAAATAGGTTCTCCCTTTAAAAACTTTTATGTGTTTCCTCTTGTATTATAAAATATTAGATATTTCTGCTTGTACTGAGTATATTTTTCTAAGACACATTAGTTATTAGTTTTAATACAAAGTAATCTTTATGTATATATATATCACGAAGAACAAAAAACTTGATCTTAACTTTTTAATTAAAGATTTTTGTTTTCTAAAAAATAAAAATTATAAAAATATTTAATATTGCTTATTGTATACTAGTCAATTATAGTTTGTTCTTCCATAATGAAACATTATCATTTGACTGTTTAAATTTGTTTATTGCCCTATGACTAATATGTACAACAAATCATCTCAATGTAAAAATATACAATAACTAGTAAAAAGATTTGTTTAAAAAAAAACACTGAAATAAAAAAAAATAAGGACCAACAGTTTTAATTTGAAACTTGAAATTATAGTAACATGACTTAAATTTCAATAGCATTTTATGTCAAATTAAAAAAAAAATGCTTTATTTCCTGAACTTACTTATTAGTAATTAATAATTATATAGTCTCACTGTATTAAGACTTAAGAGATACTTTACACTAGATACTTTTATTAACTATTTACCAATAATCTGTATGTATTTATGAATTATTAGTATTAATTTGTATTTATTTGTTTTTTTGTTTACAGATGTATCGTCGTCACCGCCGACCTAGATTAACTGCTGCAGCCGCTAAACATCAACAGCTTCAAATTCAACATAATCAGCAATTTGACAGTATCACATCATCATCAGCATCAACCACTACCACCAATCGCCAAGAACGGCTAATGTTAGTATCTGTTGATTCTGGTAGCAGCCGACACCGACAACCATCGTCATCGGTTGCTCAATTTTGTTGTTCAAGCACTACTGCAGCAGCAGGGATACAACAGCAACAGGTAAAATTATTGAATATTAGTAGGTTTTTTTTTAAAAAAAAACAGATACATTTTCAAATAAGTGATTCAACTATGATATAATTTTGCATAGCAATTTTACTTATAATATCTAGGTACATGAGCCATGAGGTGTGTTGTAAAAGATGTCATTAATACACTATGTATTTCTCGTCGGTATATATTCGCATGCACATTAAATTTGACATTTAAATGATACTTGCGAATGCATTTGAATAATTCATAGCCGTATAATATCGTTATTGCACTATACTGTTGTGTGGTAATAATAGTGGATCACCGATATCGCGATGCAAATGCACATAGTATTATGATATTATTATTGTTATTATGTCGTCTGTGGGTTGGTTATGTAATAATACTGATTTATACCGAGTTTTCGCTGTAATAAATCGGTTGTTGTCATTTGCGATACGTACTGACACAATTACACGTCCGCCACTCACAAAATGTGGGTACCTAGTAATATTTACTGTTATCGTGGACAATTGTAATAAGTAATAACCAATAATATTACGTTAATATAAATTACACATTACGAGTACTAAGCTTTACAAAAAACTATTAAGTACCTACTTTTTCATTGTTTTATTTTTTTCTGTAGCATCAGCACCATCATAACCAACAACAGCAGCAACAAATTCCGCCTTCTACTACCGTTGTAATGATCAAAGAAGAAGACGTATCCATGTCATCTGTGGTCAGTGGTGATGGTTTGCATCACCATCACCATCATCACCAACAACACCAGCACCATCATCAGCAACAACAGCACAATATGAACGCGTCAGCGGCGGTGACAATTGTCACTAACAATAGTAACACCACCAATGCTACTTCCTCGTCACCACCTCCACCACGACGCCTGTGTCTGGTATGCGGCGACGTTGCTTCAGGCTTCCATTATGGCGTAGCATCGTGTGAAGCTTGCAAGGCGTTCTTCAAGCGCACCATACAGGGTTTGTACAAGTCCATGTTATGCTTTTTTTATAAACCTATTTCCTTACGACTTACCTACACCGCACTCTCATCACTTGTACTTAACCAATTCCCGAATTGCGTCAGGGCGACGTTGTATCTCGTCACGTCATTATTTCAGCAACCATCTGTTATTACTAACATTATCACTACCACCAAATTCCCCGCTGTGTGTAATTGTAGAGTACATAATGGCAATCGGTAGTTATTAACTATAATACATGCTGTATTGCTGTGATAAATTGTGTTAGATATTATATAACTATACTTAATTTTAATATAAAGGTAACATCGAATATACATGTCCTGCCAGTGGGGATTGTGAAATCAATAAACGACGGCGGAAAGCATGTCAGGCATGTCGAATGCAGAAGTGTCTGAGGACCGGTATGCTCAAAGAAGGCGTGCGTCTGGATCGGGTGCGCGGTGGTCGTCAAAAGTATCGAAGACAGCCGTCTACTCCTATACCTACTGCGGCGATATCTGTTGTTCAATCGGCACCACAAACTGTACATCAGCAACAGCAATCTACTGCGGCAACAACTGTCAATAATTCTATTCACCACCATCATCATCATCATACGCACAACAATGCTGCATCGTCTATTCATCATCACCACCATCAACAGCAGTCTTTTAATAATGCTTTCGGAAACAACAAAATTATTACCTCTGGAAATTATCATCACCATCATTCATATCACCATCAACAATTGAATTCAGTACCTGGCCAAATGTGTTCAAACGGTACTAATGGTACAACCGCAGCAGTGTCAGTACACAGCAACCAACATCATCACCACAGATTGCATAACAGCAACGGAAGAGGAACTGGTGGGTGGAACAACAATAATGACGATGGCGTGTGTATCAAACAAGAGTATGAGCAGCAGTGTTGTTGTAATGATGCTGTAACTGCAGTTGATACAATCAAGGAGTGTGGTGAGTTTGAAAATTAATATAATAATTATTTTATTTAATAATTTTAAAAAGTCTAAGTAAATTAGCTGTAGCGTTGCTGAATTCAAAATTTTAAGTATTACATTTATTCGTACATAATATTTTATAGCTTTTAAAGACGTTGAACTCTCGTGTCTCTTTATCTTACAAACATACACATAGCAATAATACGCGTTCTGCTTCTGCAAAACCAATTTCGTATTATATGTTAACCTAAATTGGATTTATATATTATTAAGCTTGAAAATAAGAATATTATCTAGATTATCTTAAAATATTTTATTGATATTTAAATTTTAAAATAGTTATGATCATTTTAAAATTAGAATATTTTACACACCTCACTTTAAGATAAAAATATCAATACAAGCCTATAAGGACCTAGATTATATTCTTACTTTTAAGTTGAAGAATATCAATTTACATTAACAGTGAAGCTAATAATACAAAATTAGTTTGTCTGAAAGCAAATTTGATATACTTTACTTATATTTATAAGACTGAGACGACACGTTGTGCGAATTTGACGTCTTCTTAAATATTAAAACATTATATATGTAATGTAGTTATTGTTTTGAATATCTCATGTTTTTTATTATTAAATTAAGTAAATAATAACTTTTGTTCGTTGATTTTTTTAGAAAAAATGTTGGAAGCCCTTAGACAATGTGAACCGGAAATGCCAACGTTATTAGGTGGCGGAGACGGATCAACTAACGCTGCTCTCACAATGGAGTTTTTTACACAGTCCTCGACGCTCGGGGTACAACAAGGAACAGCGACCGCGGTGACAATGGGTGGCGAAGACGGTATATCTTCAACGTCATCGCCATCGTCGACGTCATCATCATCGTCGTCAGCATCAGCAGCGTCGTCGCCATCAGTGGCGGCCACTATGGTAGTGCACACGCTCGCTGAACTATATGACAGAGAGCTGGTAAGCACCATTGGTTGGGCCAAGCAGATACCTGGTGCGTATATAATTTAATTTATACATATTATAGTTATATAACTATATATATAATAAGTGTATTATTGACTATTGTCACATATTGATGCAAAATTTATTGTTGAATATAAATTAATATTGAAAAATTCTCTATTTTTTTATCTATCCGTGCTTATAATGAATTTATAAAAAGTAGAATGATCATAGGTATATAATTACTTTCAGAGTTTCTTTGTTCGTTACTTAAGGTAAGTCATTTCAAGTGCATTTGGTATACCTTTATTTTAAACAAAAAGTCCTTTAATCTATGGAACGTGATGAATGATGGTTTAACATGCGTTTATACGTAGTTTTGATATCGACGTTACGTGATTTTATATCGACAAAATTTATTTTTACTTGTAGGGTTCACTGACCTATCGCTCAATGACCAGATGCGCTTATTGCAGTCAACTTGGGCGGAACTATTGACATTAACCACGGCATTCCGTTCCTTGGAACAGTTTAATGGTCAAAGTGGTGACGGTGGTAGTGACATTAATAGTATTGGCGTTGTCAGTGAAGAATGTAGTGGCAATGGTCTTAAGTTACGGTATGCTACAGACTATTGGTTGGACGAGAAGTTAGCTAAAGAGTGTTGTTCTGCAACTAACGGCGCCGCTTCATCATCAAATGGTACGACTAGTGGTACGGGAGTGATAACAACTCCAACTGTGCTGGACATTTACAACTTGGTTAGTATGGAGTATGGACCGAACAAGCTTCGAGATTTCACTATAATATAAATGTACGAGTCCTTAATTTTTTTTTTCTTGAAAAATCCATGAAATAATTTTCTGATAATAAAATATAAAATTATATTAATGAAATCATACTTATCTAATTTTAATTAAAATACTTTTTGTGTCTCATAAAATTTACTAAAATATTCTATAAATAAAAGTAATTCGCTATATTTTTTTTAGAAAATAAAAACATACTAATACATTTCTTCTTCCTAAAGAATGCAAGTATGTATGATATAATTATTTTTTCTGGAGGTATAAAACATATAATTTGTATGATTCTATAAGTATTTTATAATTTATTTGTAAAATTTACAAAAATGCCCGTCATTGAGAGATATATCTTTAGTATACTCATATATTTAACTGTACGATGCAAGTACGACATGATAGTGCATTATTCTTTTATCCTCAGAGCTCAGAACATAAGCTTATGTTAGCTTTATTGTCCCTATCAACCTAATACTTATTTATAATATGCCGACTAATTAATTGTCATTATTGCATAAACTACTAGTCATAGTTTCTTCATATTTAACTTGCAGCAACAATTGTTAATAAAACTGTAATATATCTCTTCATGTATTAATTCAGACAATATAAAAAGTATAATATCGTTTTTTATGAAACATTTTATGTGGTCACTTTATTATTGTACAATATATTTTGTGCCGAAACATATAAAGAATAATAATGCTAATATCCCTGTGCTCTTTACTGAGCACCACCTCATATTTAATAATTTATTCATTTCTGTAAAATATCCATATAGACTTAATTTCTTGAATGCAACAAAATAAATTTTTAATTTACTTGATTTAAGATTGCAAAATAATAATTACTTATTTTATAATATAAAAATGAATACTGTTTAGTTTTGAGTTATGTATTTTGTATACCAATATAACATTAATAATTATCTGATTATTGTTTGTCTGCTGCTTAGTCGGCTCATATAGTTCGACAATTTAAGGCAGTAAATGGTGGAGAAGGCTTGACTTCAGATCAATACTATCTGCTCAAGGCATTAGTCCTGGCTAATTCAGATGATCTAACATTGGCATCATCATCTGCGACAACAGCAGCAACCACTGGAAAAAACCACAGTACCAACAGAACGGTGTCTAAAGGCGACGATGTTGTAGTTCAGCAGCAGCAGTCAGCTGTCAAGCAGTTTCGTGCTACCATTGCCCGTGCTCTTCAAACCCATCTGGAGATGACTGTGGCGGTGGCAGCAGTATCGAATTGTTGTTGTTGTGATGGCGGTACTAATTGTTGTTCTACGCCAGCTGTAACTATGGATTGTTGTGGCAACAGTGGAGCTACCACTGCAGAGACCAATGGAATGACTACCAATTGCTGTAGCTGTTGCTGCAAAACTAACAGCAACAACAATACTGCATCTAATCAGCTTGACAATGGTAGCGAAATTGTTGTCGTCGTTGACAATCATCAACAGCAACATCATCGCCAGTCACAACAACGCATGGATACCACAGGCATATCCACTACAGATGCTTCTGCAGCTACAGTCGTTGTTGTCGGGTTAGTAACATATCTAGAACTATCAATGTGTAATATATTTTTTTCTATTTACTAATAATATTATATTATTAATTAGTACTTAAATTTATTAGTACATTATAATTTTTAATAGCACCACCAACAACATGGTAATGGATGATGATGATTGTTGTGGAGGCACACCATTAGTTGAAAACCAACAACACCATCATCATCATTCTCATCATTCAGAATCCACAGACTCTGCTTCGTCTAAGCTCATTCAACTGCTTATGTGTTTGCCCGCACTTCGGCAGGCCGATCAACTAATTCGACAGTACTGGACCCGAGTTCACCGGGAAAATCAACAGCAATTAGCTGCAACCACTCAAACACCACAACCACAAAATACAGTCCCTGCAGGCTCTGGAGTAGGTTTTACCAGGCAATCTGCGGCCGCTGACCGATCATCATCTATAGGTAATGGCACCGGTAGCAGTAGTACAACTGTTGTCAAAATGAACAAATTGTTTGTTGAAATGCTGGAGGCCTGTCTGCGGTAATTACATTATTCAGTGGTCGTCATATTGCTCCTCTATATTCTGGGTGGTGTCGCGGCATTAATAGCAGTGGTAGACATCACAGACTTTTAAACTACATAAGATAAAATAAAAACTCGTGTAATCAAAAGAGGCATCATGACATATTTATTTGGTTGGAAAATTAATATAAATATAAATAGTCATTGATATTGTATAATATACAATTTATATATTTCTATGGAATTTTAACAACCAAAGACATGGTAGATGAACATCAACTTTTTATATGCACAACATTCCGGGTTATTTATCTAGTTTAGTATGGAAGTCTGTGGGTAGTGTTTAATAGTTTTACAATAGTGGTAGTGTTTTGTTTTGTTTTATTATTTTTTTTTTATCAATAGTTATAGCGGTGGCAACAGTGAACGTTGATATAAGCGTTTATATTTTTCCAATAAATAATAAATTCACTACTGCCATATATCTTTAATTTTTGTTAGAATTTTTGTGACACTTGCGTATCTTTTTTTCATAATTATTTACCACAATACCCTCCTCTCATAAACATACCCAAATTATTGTTGTATGTGTAAATTGTATACGAACATTGTGGATGTACGTTTATGTATTAAAATATAATAGATATTTTTATTATGACTATTTTAATTATAGACGAACATATATTTTTAAAAATATGTACATACATATATATATACAATTTATACAATATATATGTATGTATAGTTTTAGTTTTATAATAATAATATTTTATTGCCAATCGTTGTTATTGTTGAGATTGTTATAGTTTTTTTCTCTTTTATCATCGTTTGTTGTTAAATATTTATAATAATATAAAATATACGTAACTATACGAATATCCATAAAATTTATTTTAATATATTTTTGTATTTTATTAATTTATTTCAGAATGGTAGCCACTAACCAATGTTTGATTAAATAGGTTTTATACTATATTATAGTTGTTTTATTGAATATTATTGAATGTTCCATTATCAATTAATATAAAAGCGACGATAACATGGTATTGTACAATAATAGGCCTATAAGGTCTTATTTCATGAACCTCTAGTAGACTTACATTATAACAACTAGAACTCAGTAGTTAGATGTAAAATTAATTATAACCTTTTAAAATATACAATTTTAAATAATTACATCTCTAATAAGGATACAGAAATAAGAATTAAACTTAAGTATATAATATTAATTAAACTTGATATTTTTAGTACAAACAAATAAATATTTTATGTAAATACAAACTACTAATAAAATATTTTATAACTATAAAATAACAATTAAATAGGTAATAACACTAATAACTAAGTAAGCTATGCAAAGAAGACAAAAAAATAAAAAATCAATTAATTAAAATAAAATAAAATAATACTTATAATAAATGTATATAAATTTCCTTTGTTGTTTGGTAGATTTAAAATGTTTCTTGTCATTGAGTACCTAGCTACCTAGACCACTGTAATTATCACAATGGTGTGTTCAGTGTGGCGATTATATCCCATATTTGTAGATCTTATTAGTTGTTAGTTACCCACCTAATGACCTAATATGTTCTGAGCTACATTACAGTCATTACACATTAAATATTAGTTATGTGGAAATCATATCAACTATGTGAAGGTACCCATCTGTTATCAGTAAACTTGTAAGTAATCACTTATCATTTATCACCATCTACTTTAAACTACATCAATACTCTATTCTGCAGCATCTGGATGTAGTTTCCAGAATTTATATGTCTGTTCCAGGATATGATCAGTGTCGAGACCAGTGTTTCTCATACTTTGTGACACACAATAAAAAAAAATAAGAATAATACATTAATACCTATAAATTTTTGTAAATATAGTGTCAACAAGGTTTGTACATTTTGTGTTATTTAATATTAGTACTTCCCGCAACGCTTTTGGACTTACCCAACAACACACCAGTTGAAAAACACTGGTATTGAGTGTCTAATAGGTACTACAGGAAAAATTTACTTAACGTTAATATATACCTACATGACAAAGAATGATAATATATAATTTTATATTTTTCCCTGGTTGTAAACTATCTTAACAATTTAAACCTCAAAGCCTTGCTATTGTCTCTTAAATTTTACCCTTTTGAACCTATAGGTAGTTGTAGTATCCAGTTTATAGAATAGATTTATAAATTTAAACTTGATAGTAACCCATTTAATATTCATATTGCAGGATTGATACAATTTATTTTTATACAAAACTAATCTTTTTACCAATAGTTTTATTTTTACAAAATAATTCAAATTTTGTATGCATACATACAACAACTTTTTTTAAATTTAAAATTATTATTTATTAAGAGGACATTTCGCCCGCGTGTGTTGTCTCCGTCTTACACACGTACGACATAGTAAATTTTCATTCGCCAGTTTCAATAGTGTGCTTTTAGTTTCATTATTAGAGTGAATTGACCTATTATCAAACTTTTAGGTAAGAACATTATCTGTGTTTCTCTCGTTGGGATTTTACGATATTTTAATTTTTAAGTGAATTATGAACATTTTCAAATATTTAATAATTTAATACTCATAAAGTCATAACTCACCTAAAAATTAAAATATCGTAAAAAACCAAAGAGAGAACATGGATAATGTTCTTACCTAAAAGTTTAATAATAGGTCAATTCACTCAAATACTAAAACTAAAAGCACACTATTGAAATTGGTGAACAAAAATTTACTATGTGTCTATGTGGTACGTGTGTAAGACGGTGACAATGCGGGTGAGACGTCCTCTTAATAATTGGCGATTAAACTCAAAATATAATAATATTAATATTATCTATAATAAGTACCTAATTGTATTTTGAAGTTTTTTTCATGTATTATAAGAAATTATATATATTAATACACATAGGTACTTACAAATCATTTGCTATTTATTAAATCAAATAATTTTAAAGTAAGATAAAACTCATAACTAAATTTATTTCTTAATACGCCACACAATATAGTCTATTCATAAAGGATGGGAACGTAGTCTTTGGACATAATTTTCAAAATCTTTAAATAAAGTTGAAGGGCCAATTTTATTGACGTGGTCCAAAAGTCATATTTTTTTAATTGGTTAAAGTTAAAAGTAATTGTAAAAAAAAGTTCATTAATATAATTAAAAGTAATATAAACTTATTACCTATAAACAATGAAACATAAAATTACTTATTATCGCATTACTCGTATAAATTAATTATCGTTATTGCTTCGTTCGAAATGTATAATATGTTAAGTGTGTATTTAAAACATTTTATTTAAGTTTAAAAAAATATACAATAATTGTATGGTTATCGGCGTATTTGTTATTTGTACCATTAAATATACATTATTTGTGCAAGTTTTATACGTAATATCTTGGATTAAACATATTTAACACTTGATAAAACTTGATATGATTATATTATACTATTTTTAAAAGTATTATTTGAAAATTTAATGCATTATAAAGGTTAATTAGCGCATCTTTTTTAAATTTATAAGCTTACTTGAAACTTTTAACTTAGTTATATTATTATAATAATATTTTATATTTATTAATATATCTAGGTAGCTAATTCTTTTTAAAACCAAAAGTCCATAAAGTCTAAAAAATATACTATTACAATTTTGTTTATATACCTATATCTGAAGTTAAAATTTTGGTGAAATTATAAATACCTATTATTAGTAGTAAGCTACTAATTTTAGTTATTTTGGTTTAATTCAACCTATTCCACTCAACCTATTTGTGGAACTTAAAATGTTAAAACTTGACGTATATACCTATTTATTAATATATTTGTATGTATCTTCCGTTCACGATGCTATTTTCAAAATATTTAGGTTACTTAAGTAAAATAAATCACAATGATGATAATTATATAAATATATAATATAAAATAATATATACTTATAGTAATATAGCCAATATCCATCCGGACCGTTTCCGCTCATAATCGTTTGATATATAATATGCAATAATTAATCCATTACAGTGACGAGCTACACCCATATTATGCAGTAGAGTGCAGTGGACAGTGGTTACTGGTTATCTATACTTATTCACTTTTTTAAACTATATATATGTAGTTATTTAGATAGTTGCTGCATAATGACATAGGTACTAATATTACAACATTTGTATAGGTAGATAGGTTTTCATCTAATTTATTGGGCCACTGTACTAAATTATTTTTTGGTTAGACAAGGACGTCCATCTTTGAAAATACAGGGAGGGGACACTGTATATTAATATTGACCATTCTGTTAACCTGTTAACTACTATATGTAAGTTTACGTAGAACAATATTTTATGACTGTATAATATATGTACAATAGTATTTATTAATTTATCATAACTATATAATTATTTATTAAATAAATTAGAGTTGGTAGTTCAATTTTTAATAAAATGTAAAATATACAACATAAATAATTCACTTTATTATTTAATTCTATAAGTGACTTAATACAATAACTTACTATACTAGAATAAATACTTAAAAAATAGTATAAATGAACATTTAAACAAAAACTGTAAATTCCTTTTGTTTTTTGAAAATTCGTACACTATTTACTAATTCGTACTAAGTATACATAGACCAGATAGTCGATGCTCTGTCATAGTAGACCTTACCACGTTTTTACACGGCGAAGCGTACTAAATGATCTTTCGATAGTACATGTGATTGGAGGTATGGTATGGAGGTATGGTCATATAAATTATGATACATTTTTTAACAGATGGAAAAAATTCACAATCCTTGGGATAGTAAGAAATATATTACACTCTTCATTAATTTTAGTTGAATTTTCAGTAATATGCCAGTAATCATACTATGTATTACCTTATTCTTCTATAACTATAAGATTATCAATATTGTATAAATCTTTTATGTTTTTTAGAGTACATATGGAATCACTTTTGCTTAATTTTATTACTTCTGATGGATGTAAATTACTTATTTGAAATACGTGATAATTGATAACTAATAACGATAATACCAATGGTAAAATCACAGTAAAATCGATGATATTAATATAATAATTAATAAGTTATTCAACAATCACATTAAAATCATTCGACGTATTTTTCTTATACCACAGACTAAGATCCGTGTCTATATAAATAATAATAATATATATAATAGTATAATAATTATATAAATGTATAATACTATAATAGACATTAGACACGGAAAAGCCAAGGGGGGGACATGTCCCCCCCCAATGGACGCCCTTGAGGTAAGATATTTATAAAACTTCCAATAATAAGATTTACTATGAATTATTAAAAGTCAAGAATAATAATCATTTTGATAATAATAATGTCTTTTTATTACAATGTTGTTTACGAAAAAATAAAATATCAAATGTCTTTATTTTAATTTATTTTTTTTATATATGATAAATTGTATTTTTTTCAAGTACAAATTTTATTAATGGGCTTTGAGTACAGCTAACTCAGATAATATGACATCATCGAAATTTAGTGTTGGAGCCATTGCATTCTTCATGTATAAAATATAGCATTATAGTAAGTGAGTTTAATCGTTCTTGATTGATAATTGATATTTGCCACTTTTTCAGTGAATTTCCCAACTTACTGCGAAAGGCCTTTCTACTTCTGCTACAGTCACTGGAATACATAATTAAAATACTCAAAGATTAATATACACAATTTACAAAAATTGTCTGGACATTTTTTCACGCAAATGAAGTTTAATAGTTTGAATGGTCAGAATTACAATATAATTTTTTGAAATGTTGAAGAATATATAGTTTTTAGAAATAATATTTCATGGCACATATTTTTAGATAAATATGATTTGTATTTTTGAATAAGTAATTTTGTTTTCAATTCTATAGTTATTCATTGTTTAGTGATGATAAAAAATGGTTTAAAAATGTTAAAAAATACTTTTTACTGCTTGAAATCGTCGATCTAAATATTCTAAATCTAATAGAATAAAGTCAGTTGTGTAGTAAGTCACATCATTTCTAACTTTCAAAGTATCATTTCGGTTTCAGTACTTTCAGAAGAGGTGATTTGGTGAATGAGATTTTGAAGTTTCATCGAAAAAATTTTAATTTTATTTGTATTCGTTTTATATAATACGTCAATACGTATTATCTGCGAAATTTGATATTATATTTACAGTTTGTTATTTACTTGCTGCGATTCGAATACAACTTTGAGGGTTGATACCAACTATCTCGTATATTTTGTAGATCTTTTATATTAAAACTGAGAGGAGGTTAAACTCTATATCTAGTGATATTCCCCTTTTTTGTATACATTTTATTATTTATAAATTCAATAAATCGTTCGTAAATGTCGAATGCTTTAGTGATAAAAAAATATTATTTAATATAATATAAGACATACCTATCAAAATTTCAAAAATTGCAAATTCATTTCAACGGGCCCATTTACTTCAGGTCCAACCACCCCCTTTTGTATGGACCCGGGTATGTCATGAAAAACTGTACTTTATTTCACCATATATTTTTCATTTCTTAATGTATTAAATTGTATATGATTAAACAGAGAATGAAAAATGTCCATAAATGAACAGAATTATTTATTGTTATCTGTATAACTATTATTGCTAGAGTTCTATATCGTACTTTGTACTATTTTTACAGTGCCTGGAAGAGTAGATTATTATTTAGTTGTTACTCATGCAAAAATACTTCTTCCAAACGTACTTTGTACCTATAATAATTAACGATTATTATTAATGTATTCGATATTACACAACAATTACACTTATATTCCTTACTCTGTTACTATGTTGTAGTTCTAGACGACTAAACGAACGTGTTTTGTATATGCTTATAGTTTATGATCAATTAACAATCAGACAGTATAAATAATATATTTGGTACGCATATAAATATATGAAATAGCCAATAGGTAATATTATTTTTAATATTTTTGAAAGATGAAGTAACGTGTATCGTGTATAATGTATAGGTGAAGTGGCCCCCTTCTTACACAATCAAATTTATCGCCAATATTAACTATTAACTATTGAGTTAGCTTTGATACAATACATATACATTTGATTCATACTTTTTCAAACTTTTGGAAATTAAAAATTGTTAAACTGTTCTTATTATAAAATCACTTTGCAGTGATTCGATACCAATCGTTTTGCGTACGTATCGTGTAAATGTGTGAGTAGTAGGTGATCATATAGTCCGTATAACATTGGTATATACTATATACAAGAAATACCGTTCTTGTACTTCGTATAGTACCTACCTACACGCATTTGTCAATAATGCATTAATTACGTTGCACAATTAATATTAATTTTTATCTAAAAGTATAAATATTTTGTCAATCGTAATTCGTATTGACTAAATTGTATAATAAATAACAGTTCTGAAAACATATTTGAATTTGCATGAAATTTATTTGAAAATTACTTTCATCATTACTATTTACTATATTATTTTTAAAATTTTAATGGTGCAATGAATTTTTTGACTTTATCAATAATGATGTAAGTTTTATTTCATATCTATCAACGATAGTTAATTTAAAAAAAAAAAGAAAAAGATGTTTACTTTGAAAGTGGTTACGGATAACGCATTGATTTTAATTTGTGCTTTAGATGTATCTAAATTAAAAATTTTCTAAATAATAGGTAAAAAAACAATTGTGAAATGGAAGAAAACGGGAATTTTCTGCAAAACCAATTTTTGACAAAATCAATTTAGTTTTTGTGGTGTAACTTCAAAATAAACAACTAGATATTTTAAATGTTTACTGATTGTGTAAGTTAGTGTTTCCTACACGTAGGATAATTATTAATTTATCAATTTTTTCAATAATAAATGAGGATAAAAATTTATTCTCTAGGTAATAATTTTTGAAAAATTAATACAAAATTTCATTTCATTTAACCTTATATAGTTTAAAAATATTTAATATACAATACAACATACAACTTTTTTTTATGCATTTGAATACTGATTTTTTTTTACGAAATTCGTTAAATTTACAAAAAATTACAAACTACAAGCATTTTTTACTAAAAACTTATAAAATCTTCAATTGTTATAACTAGGTCTGGGATTTGTATGTAAATACATATTTTTACTAAAACATGATAAATTAAGTATTGCAAATGATAAATTCATTTCACGTGATTTGCAATAAAATAAAATTTATTTTTTTTTACATGTTTTTACATATTTCATTATAAATACATATTTTAACATTATTTGTAAAATTTCTGCTTTTTTTACATATTTAGTAAATGTTGATAATTTCGGCCGGTGGTTTAGTAGTATTTAGTACTTTACTTTACTTTTTTTATTTATATTACGATAAAAGTACTCGTAAACATTGTAAGTGTATCTATATGGGAAATAAGTATTAGTTAAATATTAATAACTTGATTATACCTTATCTTATTTGTTTCTGTTCGATAATCATACATTAATGATTAATAATCATCTTAGATTATACTTTATATTCAACAATCATTAGACAAAATATATTTACGAATTTTCAACAGTGTAATAACAGGATAAAAACTATTTTTGGTTTTTTGATTTGGTGTATAGATGATATCTCTGATATATCAATTTTACAAAACTGTCACGTCTAGAGTTGAGACGTTTTTTGATTCTGAACGAAGTGAGGAATGTATATTGATTTTATAATAATGTATGTTTTTTTTTTGTCTGTCATCATGATAGGAGTAGAAATAATGCTTTGATTTTTGACTTTAGCCCCTCTTTGAAAAAGAAAATTCATTTAGTTGGTACGTTGGAGGGTCAAAAGTAACAAATTTCCAGTAGTTTTCAAAAGCGTTAGGAAAACCCTAAAAAAGTGACGAAAAAACCGAAATTGTTACACATAATCACTTTTCGACAAAATCGATTTTTTTATTTTGCTGTAACTCGAAAATGAATCATTGTAAATACTTGAAATTTTCATCAAATGTTTATACTAGCATTATATATTTACGATTAAATTTTGACTTGTTTTAAACTATTTATAGACAATTTAAATTTTCGATTTTTCTAAGTTTTTTTTTGAAATGCCTAAAAAAAAAATTTGTCTTTCCAAAAAATCTTTAAAATTTAATACAAGGCTTATTATTAGTTGTACTTATCTTAGTAAAAATAAGCATTTAAAGTTCAAATGTTTACAAAATATATCAAAATCGCGAAAATTTACAAGGAATTTTGGAGTTGAAAATTCATAAATTCTTTGTGATTTATACCTATAACTAAGATAAAAATACCCATTACAAGGTTATCCATAAGTTTTACTTCAAGTAACTATAAAAAGAATTCTAGCGTCAATATAGAAAACATTTTATGAGCGTATAAAATTAAATTTTTTACGAAATCATGTAAAATAACGATATATTACAATTTAATATAGGTAATAATACAATATATCCTACTAATTATTCTAGATTGACAAATAAACTCCGTTCAGAATCGTTTTTCATATACAATGATACCTATTATTGCATTAAAATTTAACACATCCATTATAGTGACCTGTGACCTACTCTCTATATCTACTATACAGCAGAGTGATACTCACTTGCCCACCTTTTTGAAATTTAACTTATAGTTTATTAATTAATACTATTTATAACTATCGCAGGTACACCTTTTTTCAATCGATTAACCGATTATGTATCATTCGTTAAAAATAATCTATTATTCCAATAATAGATTAAATAATAGCACAGCCTTTAAACAGTTTAAATATAATAAAGAGGTAATAAAATTGAGCTAGCCGGTGTCTTACGCTTCAGAACATTTTATATCTACACGCCGATAAACTACACATATAAAAAAAAATATCCTAGTAGCCGTGGCAACGCGTGATTATTATTATTATTATTATTTTTTTTTTTTTTTTACTCATTTCAACCCTTTGTGGTGAGCCATCCTTTACACCTAGGGGTATGAAAAATAGTTAACATCACTTTATGAGACCTACTTAATATACACACAAAATTTCATGAAAATCGGTCCAGCCGTTCTCCCCAGAACGAGAAGTTTGGTAACAAACATTTTCAATATTGTGACACGAGATTATTATATATTTTATATTTTACAAGCAATGTAAACCGCGAATACGAACAAATTATTTATATACCTATTGAATTATAATGTCGATCGTTCATAATTTTATTTTTATTATTACCTATTTATTTGTACAAGATTTAGTAGAATGACACTTATAAGTTATAGACTATGCAATTTTTCTGTCTGCTTTCCTACATTTGTATTTATTTGTTTTGCTAAACATCATCATAGGCGGAAATCCATTGAAAAAGTTGGGGGGAGGGGCTACGATTTTTCTCATAAACCAAAGCCGTTAGAAATGTATTAATTGTATGCCATATGTATATATTATAATGGATTTTATTTTAGTTTTCATTTAGTGAGCTAGATCGTTGAAACCGGAGAGCGGATTTTGTTGTTTGGGGTCTTGTTAGATTTACATTAGCTAGGAGAAGTGCAGTGAAGATTTTCAGAACTTTATATTTTATAATTAATTCACTCCAGAGCTTTAAAAAAAATTAAAACACATTTTATTGAGAGTTTTTTTTTTATGTTTTTCACCTTTATAGCTTTGTAGTGAGTTAACGATTGAAGATATAGTTCTGAAAATCTCCTAGACTATGTGAATCTAACTACAAGATCCAAAATAACAAAATCCGTTGTCTAGTTTCGGTAATCTACCACTCTAAATGAAAATCTAGCAAAAAAAAACTATTTTTTTAACTCTGAAAAATTATTATATATTGTATTTCCAAATTAATATAATTGTATATATTTTGTTTTATTCGACAGACGATAAAACAAATCATTATAGGACAGTACCTATGTTCCAACTTATAATTTTAATTTTCGTATAAAATATTATGTAAAATATTATACAAACAAATTTATAATATAAAAATTATTATGTGTTATATTTCTTGTTTTTTAAGAATATAATATATGAAAATGAAACTACAAAATTTTTATGTTTGCAATAATATTTGAGGGGGCTTGGTGGGCATTTCCGCCAATGAACAGCATACATCTATACAAGTACACCGATCATATTCTTGTCCTCCTAAATTAGAAAAGTATAGAGAGCTGCTTTTTTCGCAATTCAATTGAATTACCTAGTTCGTCTTCGCTCTGTAATAATTTTTCTATTCAGATCGTAAATTGGTTTCTGCTGTATAAAGTTGTTGCAGGTTTAGTTCACTCGTAAATCGTAATCAAATACTTACTTGCACTGAAATATAAGTATTTTAATATGTTAATAGTTGAGATAGTATAAGTTTATAAATCAATTATATATATATATATTATCATATATAGGTACATAATATATAATAGTTACACTTCCCATCAATGATCCATATCATTATCAACTTTTCTACCCAATAAGAGTCAATTGATTATTTAAAATAGTTTATAAACCGACTTAACCCATACGTATAAGCATAACTAGGGAGGGATTTGGGTGGGCTTTGGTCCCCCCAGAATTTTTGGGTTTTTTTTTAATGTGCTTATAAACATTTAAGCATTAACTTTATTTTTGCCTACAATATAAAAAAAGTGTAATGTTTCATATAAATGAATAATCATTCAAGTCAGTTTTAAAAACACCAATAGAAACAATAAATAATAATCTAATAAAAAAAATTTGTATAAAACATTTTTAGGAATCTAGCCCTTCTAAAGCCTTAAGTCCTAACTTAAAGGACTAGTTATAGCCTATACTCACATGTAATCTGTAATGAGAATACCGGATTTTCACGTATGATAAAATTAAAGTTTAAAATCCTAACAGTTTCATAGAAAAATAGATGAGATCATTTATATTACTATATTTCAGCTAGCAAATTTTTTTATTAGATTTAATTTTTTTCTTCTATATAAAGTAAAATTGTATTTTTCAATGAATTACTTACACAAAAGTACTTTTGTTAAAAAGAAGCTTATTATGTGCCACATAAGATTTAGAGCAGACCAATCTGTTGCGCTGTTTACCATCACAATATAAATATTAACCATTAACCTGTAAGTATCTAATGATTTTGTTTGTCTGGATAGCGTTATTATATTGAGTAAAGTTTTTAAAATTTATTGATCATTTAGAATTTACAAGGATTCTGGAGTTATAATGTAACGTTAAGTGTTTTATTTTGGACATTTTTTAGAGTATGTTTTGATACTATTTGATACCTTATCATTTCTCTTAAAATATTTATTTATAGGCATAGCTTCTATAATACTGAGTTTTTAATCAGATATAACATATAAATATAATACCTAAGTTACACATTGTAGTCATCAACTATTATCCTACTTTTATTTTATAACAACAATATTAAATTATTATTGTTAATTGTATTATCGTATTGTTGATAGACGAGATAACAGATGTTGGTGGTCGTTTTATCGCTTCAGTTATTATTGGCACATTACTCCCGAGTTCTGGATCCTGCTGGTGAAATTTTTTTGTTCGACCGTTAACATTTACATAAAATTAATCATAGTATAATATGTTCAGTATTTGAAAATTTTCTGTATTTATTATGACCTAACGAAATATAGATTGAAACGACATATTATTTTTTTTAAGTGATGATGTACCTTGTATATATATATGACGAAGGCAGGTGATACATTAAAATAGTGTTGTATATACAAAAATGGTTCGCGTAACTTGTAATTCTCATGGATTGCGTAGAACTGCCGAACAAATCCGCATTCAATTTCCAAAAGTTGATAAACTGATCGCAAATGTCAAACAAGTATTTAAAAAGGCGCCTTATTCAAAAATTTCATAGTGATGCATATTATACTCATACCTAACAGGCACTACCCCTGAACCTATTTTAATACGTTAGGGTAGGGCACGTGGAAATATTTAAAATATATTTTAAACTTAATCAAATGAAAAGAAATTTAGCTAAGGTACTATTACATTAAAATTGTGCATGTCTTTCCATAGCTGTATCGCGTCTACAAAAACAAGGTATTTCCATATCTAAAGCTATTGAAATTGTACAAGATGTTTTGAGAAAGTTTCAGTGGATATTTTAACTAATATACTGGGCCGCATTTATGCTACCCAAAAAAAAAAATGATTTGTCATCTATAGTAGATGATATATTTATTATTTAATTACTGGGAGACAACGATTTTTTTATAAAAATGACGACGTTTGAAATTATTAAATAATTAATATTATTTCTTATGTTTAATGTTGTTTTTTATATTCACATAATATATGTATACTGTATGTTATTATTCATCAACAATTGATTCTTTTTTTTTTAACTAAAAAGAATAAATTTAACTTATAAATTATTTGTACCAACTTACTTATACGTATTGTGAGTTGTGGTTGTTAGATATGTTTCATGTATTAATATAGAAAAGTTTTTTTAGGCTCAAAATATGTCGATTTTGATCATGACATTTATACCTTGAAATTTTTTTTTTTAATATCGCCCAGTGATCATTCCCTAAAATATCTACTGCAAAGTTTATTCAATTAACAGACACAGCTGAAACTGCTATTAATAGAAAAATTACAAACAGTTCTCAACAAAAAACAATTAGTTTCAAATTTTGTGTAATATTTCAAAAATATTAACTAGTGAAAAAGAGAACGTAAGTTATTAATATACCACTTTAACAGATGACTTAACTAGTAGCGACATGACGCGTAGAACGCTTCTTTTCTTTATATAAAACTTTGTTGGTGCCAAACAGGAGGCTTTTCAAGTTTGACAATCAATGCAATAACTACTTTAAAGGTAAAATATATAATTTTAAGTAGAAATATAATCTATTCTAAGCATATCTTTTTATAGATCTTGAATAAGTACGACGAAGATCAAGACTAGTTAAACCCAATAAGTCATATACTCATGCAAGCATACCAATTTGTAATATTACTAATATTTAAACTAAAATTAATAAACAATTATACTGAACAAATACGAATAAAAATTAAATTTTAATAGATTTTTTTGCGTATTTTTGAAAAATGAGAACATATTTTAAGAATTCAGAGCATATTTTGTTAATTTTTAGTGCCCTTGATAATAATAATTGTACTAATTGTAGTATTAATGAAAGTTTCCGTTATTGTAAATCCTGCAGAG
This sequence comes from Rhopalosiphum padi, assembly GCF_020882245.1. Lineage (NCBI taxonomy): Eukaryota > Metazoa > Arthropoda > Insecta > Hemiptera > Aphididae > Rhopalosiphum > Rhopalosiphum padi. The sequence goes on from NC_083599.1 coordinate 11,637,847, forward strand.
CAGATTATATATTTGTTTTATAAATATATGATGTATGTATTTTTCATTCAATTTTCGTGTCTTAACCGAAGACACATTTTATACTAGAACAGTAAATCTTCAATTTAAGCCAATGTATAAATAATACAAATGAAGGAATTTTAATTTATTCATACATGTTTATTATTACATTATATAATAAATTAAGCATTTTTCAACACTGGGTAGACTTAAATGTTTTTGAAATATCAACATCAAAACATTTAATTGGTTCATTTTTCTATTTTTTTAATAAAAATATTAACGATTTCTTCAATATTTTTAGAGGTATTTTACGAAAAATCGTCATCAACGCAAGGTCCGACAATCTAACGTTTCCAAAAACGTTTTAAGTCGACCTATAGTTAGTAACGACGAATTTATATGTAATGTGAAGCTTCTTTAAGATGTGGGTGGATATATAGGCGAGTCTAGCGCCTGGTAAGTTAATAAAGTTAAATAAGATGTCATATCATTAAAATATTTATTTTTATAATAAGTTCATTATTTTCTTTTATTTCTGCACAATATACAATACGAATGTTAACTGACTACTCCATAATCACAAGCTTAATATATTCTTTATTATATGACGTAATTTAGTTATTTAGGTAAAAGGAAATTTATTCCTATTTATTAAATATTATTAAATTAGACAATTTAATGCTTATAAATATAATAGAATTTTCCTTATTTGACAAACTTATAGTATAACGTACTTACTAACGTAAATATATATTAAAAGTACATAAAAAGCAATATTATTTTAATAATATTTCAAGTAAAATTGTTTATATACTGAGTGTCCCGTGAGGATTTACCCATTGTGATATTTTCTGAAATAATGGAGATAGTTTTTTTGATAAGATTCATAAATCACAAGGACAATAACTACAAATATTTCATGTTTTAATTTATTTTAATGTTTTTGTAAAAAAGTTAAAAAATATATTTTTTATTTAATTATTTTCTTTGTAGAGTTCATTTTTCTGAAAATATTGACGTGTCAACATTTTTATTTCATTAATCTCTTGATTTTTAATATTTTTTCTTATTTAATATGATATTGGTATCGTTGTATCGTGGCTTGCGTGATCGTGCAGCCGGCGAACGTTTTCAGTGATATATTTGTCTTTTTGGCAAAAATCAGTTTAATCTACCAACTGGCACCTGACATTAACTATACACGGGAGATAAATTTCCAGTTTTTATGTTAGAATAGGGTGGTGCTTAATATACCATTCCATCTAAATACACCACTAGCTGTATTGAACATTTCAATAATTAATTTGTCATAGCCCATTGGTGAAAACTAAAATCATATATTTATTATAAATTATCAGGCTATTTGAACATACGGTATTTAAAACAATTATTACAGAAATAAGTAATGTAACTATATAGGTTAGGTAGGTACTAATAAAATTACTTTAATTTGATTTGGCATCATTTAAAATATATCATTATTACATAAATAGCAAATATAACTGTTCATAGGAGTTTTACACTAATTATATACTGATAATTGCTATTATTTCTTTATAGAAAATATATATTTCCTTCAGCCCTGATTGGCAAGTTATGGCTTATAATTATGTAAATGTACAATATAGTTACAAATGTTATAATAGTTATTCTACTTAGTCTCATTATAAGTACCTTCCTAGTACCTACTATCAGTACTATCTAGATACGAGTTATATATTATGTAAAAATTTATTCCTAATTTAAACCTACTATGTATGATTTTTTTTATTAAAAAATTGTTTTGGATAGTTCTAAACTTATACAATACGTTAAAAACTTAAAAATAATTAAAAAAATCTATTTTAATTATAAAAATTTAAAAATTTAAAAAGTTGGTTGTTGCTTTATAGCTCCATGTTCATTAAATTTAATAACTATTACTACAAAAATTGGAATAAATTAATATACTATAATTTTTAATTTATAGAATATCGTCAAATAGATACCTAAAATCATAGACGCCATGTTTCTAAGTATCTGGAAGCTCACGCTCCCATTGAAATTATTATGTGGTGCTGGGCACCTATTATAATATTGGATTTTACGGGGACATTGTATTGAACAGGGGCTAAGTTTCATCACCCAAATTTTGCTTTTATGCCTATGATACCAAGGCACCCATTAAGTTTTATAAAACTTGGCGCATATACCTAAAATTAACCAAACTATAGACATTTTATTATTAACTAAATAGGTCACACAATATTTATTATTTGATTAGGTAGTATGATATTTTTTGAAGTACGTCTTTCCTTTTCCAATACATAATCTAACTTGACTTTTTTCGACATTTATTAAGCCTATTAAGAGACAGCCTCCTAAATATTTTTTTCACGTCATTTGAAATTATTTTAAAAAATTTGTTTGAGTCTATTTGTGTAGTCAATTGTCTAAAAAAAAATAGCCAAATATTTGATAGAGAGTACCTACTTAAATTTAAAATTTGATCAGAAAGCTCAGGATTGCCAGTAAAGTCTACATTTTGGTTAAAAAAATGTCCACGTTTCCAAGTAATACCTATCCATTTTTTTTAGCCTGATGCTTTTTTCTTAAATTTTTAGATTTGTCATTTAGAGTTTTATTTATTTCATTTTGTAAGCAGCTGTTTATAATTAGACTGTGGAAGAGTTATATATAGGGCGTCTGGTTCACTTTCAAAATTCTTTATAACAACATTATTATCCAAATCACTATTTAATAAGTTTATAGAATGAAAAAAACCAATCTAGTTGTTTGTTATCAATTTTTCTAAAAATGTATTTTATTACCTCTAAACCAACTATGTTTTCATCTCTCTATATATTCCTTTTTGTAAGTAGATCCCAAGTAGTTTTCTAAATTAAATTTTCTAACAATTGTACTATCTCTATCAAAAAACATTCTTCTACATCTACACATTATAAAAAAAAGTATCAATTTATGATGAAAAGTAAAATAATGAAGCACTCAAATATACTGCACTGAAATACGTCGGAAAAAATTTACGTCCCGTGTAATACTAAAAACATACTGTTGCGTATCAGCAATGATCGTGCATTATTGATTTATAAATAAAATATTTAACTTATCTGTAAAACCTTGGAAATGATCTAAAGTTTACATATATCAACATTATCAACACATTTATATTTGTATCGTTCTCTATAGACATATTTTACGGTCATAAATTATTGAAAAAATACCAGAATATTTTCACACTCATACGTAAGTAATAGGTATAAATGTATAATCTGCAATGGTATATTACGTACCGACTGATCTATCGATATCCATCAATAGTCCAATTTTTTCAATCGTATTCTGCCATCTAACGGTTTGAAATTATACCATGTAATATATTATCATATTTAGTAGTTAGTTGCGATTACAGATAATTTATACTATCTAACAGATAAATATCTGATTAGGACCATTTTTATCGGTTTTTGCCAAAAAACAACAGGCATATATGATTATTGATTAATAACATCCAGCGTATTAGCGCATAGGCACTATAGGTACTGTGCCTAGGGCAGTAGAGCCTACGAATATTTTTGGGGCCTATAAAAACATAATAAAAAATATGTTTACAATTATCTTGTTTTGTACTTAAATACGAGGGATACAGAAATATTCAAATTGGTGTAATTGTTTTTTAACAATTTGTAATTCTATATATATTTGAAGACTCGGAGTAAAATTATTATCATATAAAAGTTTAATTTAAATTTTTTTTGTTTTTATAAGGATTAACACCGAAATTCAACACTTCCTTTCCTAATAACAGAAGGTTTTATACCTTTTTAAATACTGGACACCGCAGGGCCGTAAAAGCACGTATGAATTAAAAGCACTTTGCCTTGGGCCAAGGCTTCAACAGAAAAAGATTTCGGAGGAGGGTCCACCTTTTTTTTTCAAATATAAATACCTACTGAAAAATTATAGTCAATTAACTTTATTCACCACTGTAAAATGTTTCTATTTTAAAATAATTCTCGGGGGGTCCGGGCTCCTTTTTTGTAGCGATTTTCATAGACCATTAAAAATTAAAATTTCGGCTCTCCTCCTGGCTATGCTACTGTAAAATAGGTACCTAATAAAATTTCTATGAAAAATATGATTGTCTTCATATATATTATATTATTTTAGTCATTTTAGATATTATGGTGTAGTATGAACTATACTATACAGTATACATATTATAAGAAATCTTGTATTAAATTTTCAAAATGTTGGTATATAAAAACAAAATTTTTTATAAATTTCTTAGTAGAAAATAATTTGCCAATTTTTACGTTTTTTATAAATGTTATCAAAGTTCTAATTTTAAAGGCGTATAAAAAAAATATATTGTGATTATAGATTATCGACATTTTTTAATTGAAAAATTGCCAACTTACGAAGAACTTTGTACAAAATTATAATCATGTGAATAATTTTTAATTAGTATTTATAGGAAAAATATTAACATCATTGTAATATCAATATATTCATTGCTCCACTCAGAATCTAAAATCTGTATTTGTATTATGTAGACATGTAATTTATTTATAATATACGAGTATATGTACATACACTATACTGTATATACTATTTACCTAATGACATTAAATAATTAGGTATATTTATGAATTTATTTTTCGTATGAAATTGTAATTGATCGTCAGCACTCAGCCGTCTAACGGAATACTTGACAGCTTTGTGAGAATTTGGCAACAGTGATCACACCGCGATGTGGCTATATTTAATCCTGGTTGTTTCGAACAGAAAACAATCAACTTGGTCAACGCAATATAAAAGTTAAAATCATATTACTAAGTATTAAAGTAATTACGGACACTGTCACACTGGTATGACGTGCGACAAAAATATTCAATGTGTATAATATTAGACAGAAAATGTTTAAAATATGTATTTTAAAAAATAAAAATAAAATAATATTAAATACCTATTTGTATTAGTATATAATTTTTTTTTTAATAATATTTGTATTATTTAGTGTATAAGTTGAAGTTAAAAATTAAAATCATGTGAAATGCGTCGATTCTGGTTTGGGATTTTCAATTTTAATTCCAATAAACAGTTGATTCTATAAACCAGAGATCACATTAAGCGGAACTCACTGTAAATGGACATTTTTGTTATTTCGTTAATTTAACTCGAAATGAAATTGTTTAGTATCTAGATTGTTCATAATATCATTATACTTAATATAATATATAAATAATAAATGTTCGTTGGTAATCGAAACTTGAAAATGAATGGACCGTTTGGACTCATTTTTTATTTTTAAATGTTCATAATAGTCTAAATAGTTTTTCACGGAAAGAAAAATTAGAAATGTTGTTTAAAAAATTGAAAAATTCTGGAAAACTGAACGTGATTTTTTTTAATTGGATTTTTATGTGAACTCGCAACCATATGCGATATGCGTGTATTTGCTGAAATTTGGCAAACACGTAGGGTAGTGATGACAACAAGATTCTAAACCACTCTCAAAACAGCGTTTTCTGGGTCAGCTAGTATTATATAAAATATAAATTAGAGTTAAGTATGTGTTTTAAATTAATCAAATTATATTTGAATAACCCTAAATAATTAGTTGTTTCAACTATTTTATTTTATTGAAATAAATATGTTTTTATTAAATTTATCTGGTCTAATAATTTGATTTTGTTAATTCAAATATATTAAATTTGTATTAAAATTAATGAACATTTTAATTATAATATTAATAATTCATAAAGTTATATTTTAATTGGCTTATAACTGGATAAAGTAAATTTTTAAAAGGTTTTGTTAAATGTTAGATACTTATAAAAATTCTAAGTGCACTGTGCACATTTAACAAAAGTCACATCATTATATTATTCGTCTATTGCTCAAGAATTAAAATTAAACAGGCCATTTATTTTAAAATCATAATGCTTATCGTTTACCGAGTAAATTTTAATAACCCCACATAGTCCATACTCCATACTAGGTACTAACACAACTAAATATTTTATTTTTATTTTATTTTTATTTTAGTTTAATAATATTTTATAAGTTTATATTTGAACTATTTATAGGTATACGTATACGGTATACGACAATATAAAAATACAGCTCATGGGGAATCTATCCCACCAAATCTCCCCTGTAATTACTAATTACGCCTCTGTATCCAACCCATAGCCATATAGCCTATAGCAGTGATTCTCAATCTTTTTAGTACCACGGCCGAATTTACCCCAAAAAATCTTTCGCGACCCACATGGTTTTCTCTATTCAAAAAGTAGTTTTAAAAAACAAAATTTGTATTTTATAAATATGTATAAATTTGTAATATATATTTAGTATTTTATAATCAATTAATTTTTATAATTGTACTTTTAATAATGAGGTGTATGTGAAATTTGTGCTTGTTTTCTGTTATGGTTAATAACAGCATTGACATCATAATTCAAAAAATTGTTCGCGACCCACTAAAAATTAACTGACGACCCACACTTTGAGAAACGCTGGCCTATAAAAAAATGTAAAAAATTTGTATATTTCCAAGTGTCTCAAAATAACTCAAAAAGAGTTAATATTTTTAAAATTATCATTTATCCATTTACTTAACATTTCAAGTTTCTACGGTTATTCGTTTTTGAGTTAATTAATTCGATTTTTTAAAAAACTTAATAAAAATTCGGATTTTTTATTAATTTTACTTGTTTTCCTAATTAGTAAACACTAAACGTACTAGTAATTCTTAATTTTTAACTCCTCTAGAGTATAAAATAAACATCAATAACTACCCTCAAAATTGAAAATATATTTTGTTATTTTTTGACTGTGTATCGTGTATACATACAGTTAAAAAATACACTTTAAAATCGATATAAGTATATATTTATCGCCTGGTCACAATCTAAACCCTAAACTAATATACCTAGAATGGCTAGAACGATTGTATAACTAGGATGTTCTACACATTCATGAGTACATTATAAAAAAGCTATTCATCCTTAAAATATTTGAATGCAATACAAATTACCTCACAGAAACCAAATCGAAAATTAAAAATTGTACCTACATTTATAAAATGTACAATATAAATCTATACATAGAATCAATTTACATTTTTATATCCCTAGTAATTATCTTAACTTTAAATGTATCATTTTTATCTAGATACATGCATTACTAATTATAAATTATATTTTATGTTTTTGTGAGTACATTCAACATTTTATATTTTTTATAATTTTTAAATTTTATAGTCTGAAAAATAAACATAAAGGTTTTTAAGTAATAGTTTGGTCTCCAATTTTTAAAAGATTAATATCTAACTAAACAACTGGTATACATAAATTAATTTAAATTTGATATACATATATATAATTAGAACAAATTTAAATTTGTAATAATTTGTTGTATTGATAACTTTTTAATATCTTATTAAATATTGTATATTCTTAATAATTCATGTAAATATAATTTGTTTATTGTTTTAAATTTTGAATTAATCTAGCGCAATATTTTGTTTATATTAATTATACCAAGTATATAATATAAAATTAACTTATTAAGTTAAAAATTCTGACTTTTAACCATATAATTAATTGTAATAGCAATTTCAAATTTTGTTTAGGATAACATGTAATAGGTAACACACTAATAAAATAACATTTGTTCATTTTATACACGATTTATTATTGTTCACAAGACAAAAAAACATCATACACATTTACATTTGGTTGAAATAATAATCTTGGTTGTAATTATATATATAAATATATATATTTACGAATAATTATTACAATTAATCGTTGATATATTTCTATTACGTTATAAAAACCCTTAAACGCGAATCAATCATTGTTATACATATTCTTATCGTGATTTATTTATATATATACATTGATAGTAATAATAATCAAATTAATTAAATCTAAATGCGGACGAAAAATCTTAATTGTAAAAAATGTAATTGTTTTTTAAACCGTTTCAAGTAATAATATATACACACAATATATTGTTGTAGTCACAATAGTGTAATAATAATTAATATAATGTATAATCAATATTGATAGAATAGTAATAATAATATTAAGTAATAATAGTAGTCAAAAATTGTCCGCGTCTATAAAAATTCTAAAAATGAATTTCTTTCAATTGTAATAATTGTCATTGTATTTACAAGATAATAGTAATAATAATAATAATAATAATAATAATATAATAATAATAATAATAAAATTAAAATAAAACAATCAATAAAATTCGCTGATTTTTGCGTATACTTATTAAGCGATGTAAATATTTCATGATATAAACATTGTTTGTTTTATACTGTGTATGTTTGGTGTGCACATTAACAAAAAATGACAAGACATTTTAAGTATTATGTGTATTGATTGGCAGTGTTATTTACAATCCCATGTGTTGTTGCTGTTGCTGTTGTTGGGAAGCAGCAGATGCTGGAGACTTTTTATCTCCACCACCAGATGATATCGAATCACCGACACTATTTGGACCACCATTGCTTCCAGGGTTACCATTACCTCCAATAGATGATCCACCTCCAGCTCCAGGATTACTTCCTGGATTTTGTTGCTGTTGCCCACCACCACTATTTTGTCCAGATTGGCCACCATTTGGAGGTCCCCCACCGGTACCACCACCACTAGGTGGTCCAGTGACCCAAGAATTCTGTTGTTGCTGAAGGCCATTGTTATTTGAAGATGACGACTGAGAAACCACACCTCCACCACCACTACCACCAGTTGGAGTTCCTGGGGCGCTACCATCTGCTCCAGATCCAGGTGGTGGAAATAGAGAATCGCTACCCATAAGACCTCCTGGTCCCATCTGCCCTCCAGGTCCACCAACATTCATCGGTCCTCCAGGTCCCATCGGTCCTCCTCCGCCACTGACTGATCCCATACCACCAGGTCCACCTCCACTACCTGGTCCCATACCACCAGGTCCGCCTCCACCACCACCTATATGTTGTTGAAGATCATTGCCTCCAGCTGAACCTACAGATCCTGGACCACCAGGACCAACACCCATCACTGAAGCCGCAGCTGAGTTAGCAGCTGCAGCTGCTGCTGCAGCGGCGGCGGCGGCGGCAGCAGCTGCTGCAGCAGCATCGTACTGAGTGTTTTCCAGTCGCGTGATCAAACGTTCATCTTCGTCTCCAAATTCACCACCCATTAATGATGGTTCTCCAACAACCATCACGTCCTGCTTGATACAAACACAATTATAAATACAAATAAATTCATAGTTCAACATTATATTAATTATCTGAACATGATTACGCATGTCATATGTTTATATACCGTAACCGTACCTGTGATGCTAGGTTGAACCCTGCGCCACCGGCTCCACCGCCCCCACCACCACCACCATTTGGTCCAGGGCTCCGTTTCTTTGAAGCAGCAGTGGGTCCGCCACCCGGTCCGCCACCTGGTCCACCACCACCAAGTGTAGTTGGAGGACCTCCACCAGCTCCAGAGTTACTACCCTTACGCTTGCGCCTTTTGTTGGCCGGTCTCTGTGATTCTATCAAGTACACAAAAAACATTTATTAATATTTTTTATATTTCATCATATAACTTTTAACAGGCTTAAAAGTTAGAGCTAATAACGTTGACTTGATTAAAACACGCATGATCACCACCACTTTTGTAACAAAGATAGAGCAAATAAACTCTTTCATTAAACATTTGCAAAAACTAGTAAAATTATGTTTTCAAATGTTGTTACCAGCGATGATCATAAATTTAAACATATTGTGTCACAAAATAAGCCATAACGTCTTAGTCCAATTCTATCTAAGATGATTCGCTCGTATGTATAGTCATCTAATACAAACATACGACATAACATATTTGCGTTCACTAGTACTAATTTCATATTATTAGCTTTAATACTAAAATGAATTGACCTATGATTAAACTTAAAGAACATTATTTGTTATCTTTAGTTGGTTTTTACAATATTTTAGTTTTTAAGCAAGTAATGAGCATTTTTATATTTTAAGTATTTTACGATTTTTTAATTAGCTACATCTTGCTTAAAAATTAAAATATCATAAAAACTAACGAGAGAAAATAAATAATATTCTTATACCTTAAAGTTTGATATTAGGTCAATTAATTTTAATATTAAAGCTATAACAAAAAAAAAACGAAAAAACTAAACGTAAATTTGCTGTTTGTACGTTTATAAGACGAAAAAAAACACATATGAGTGTATGATTCTCAAAAAATACTAATATAATATGATGAAATTTCGATTATAACAACACATAATACTCGATTTTGGTTTAATAGCAGCATCCGAGTTTTGGATTTATCAAATGATGGTATAAATCAATTACGTTCTAATCAAAATATATATATATGAATTCTATCCTAGCTATAAAATTATATGGGCGTGTACCAGTTGCCCTCAAAAGTACCTATTTTTATACCAAATCCCCCAAACTACCTAGAGCAAAATGCACCAGTTGCCCTCAACTAAATGTACCAGTTGCCCCCAACTAAATTTACCAGTTGTCCTCACATGTTAATATATACACGTTTACAATATATAGCCCGTAAAATAGGGGAGGTAAATATACAAACAATAAATACAATTATTTATAAAATAAATGTAAAATAGTATAAAATAATAGAATCAAATTTTGATATTTGCAATTATATATATGATGTTGTATTTTGTAATAAATAATAAATATAATATAGTATACAAATAATATTGATAAAATGAAAATTTTATTAACAATCTTGGCCTACTACTTTGTGCAAAGCGAGGATTTTACCAAAACGCGTATAAATTTAGACGCGTCTAAGATATTATATTAATTTTATACTATTTTATTGTTAACAATTTATCACATTGATTGCCACATAATTAAAATATTTATTATTTCATTGACTATTGTATTCATATTATTTTGTTAGTAATTATTACAAAATACAATATTAGGTAGAGGTATACATAATTCCAAGCATATGAATTTTTTTCTTTCATTTTATACTATTTTTATAAATAATTTTATTTATTGTTTGTATATTTACCTCCCCTATTTTACGGGCTATATATTGTAATCGTGTATATATTAACATGTGAAGACAACTGGTACATTCAGTTGGGGGCAACTGGTACATTTGGTCGAGGGCAACTGGTATATTTTTAAAATCCCAATAAGAGCCGTTGAGTGCAACTGGTCAACACCCAATTATATTTACTAATTCCGTCCCGGTCAAAGAATTATACGTCGATTGCGTCCCGATTCAGAAAAATGAACATACTAATTTCGTCCTGCTTTAAAAAAAGATATGTCAATTCCGTCCCGGCTGAAAAAATTACCTTTATACTAATTCCGTCCGTCAAAAAAATATATAACAATTCCGTATCGGTTTAGAAACATTTACTTACGTACTATAATTCCATCCTGGTTTAAAATACTAAAAAAGTTAAAAAGCCGGAACAGAGGATAAAGAACGTATTTACTAATTTCTCCGAAGTAAAAAAAAAAATATCAATTCCGTTCCAATTAAGAAAAATATCACACTAATTCCGTCCGGACCTGGCAAAAAAAATAAATTTACTAATTCCGTCCCAAACAAAAAGAAATACATATCAATTTCATCCCTGTTAAGAAAAGTATTCATACTAGTATTCCGTTTAATTCTGGATGAAAAAAGTAATATACTAATTCCGTCCCAATAAAAAAAAAGTATAAATAAATTCAGTCTGGTTAAGAAAAATATACATATTAATTCCTTCCTGGTTAAAAAAAAGATTTATGTCAATTCCAACCCAAGCTAAGAAATATACTAATACTTTCCCAGTTGAAAAAAATGTATGAATTCTACACCTAATTAAAAGAAGGTTAACTAAAATATAAGAACATTTTAATAATTTAATCGTTCATAAATTTATAATATAATATTATTAAATTTGATTGCCTGTAATAAATTTTATATTAGTTAAGTGTAGTTTATATTTAATACCAGTTAATTTTTAAATTAGTGTAGCATCTTTTTCTTGATTAAACTTTACATTCTAATTGTACTACAATAATGAAAATATAACACAAGACTGAATTAGTACATCCAGTAACAAACAAGTAAATCTTTTAATTTAATTTATGTATTTGAGACGTAACTCAGATGCAGTTAGTTCAGTTATGTAATAATATTTTATTATTTATTCTACCCGATTCAACAAACGCTTGTTTGTTACTTTATAAATTAACATGATAGAGCACTGTTTTGAGCATAGGTGATCATTGGAAACAATAACTGACTATGAAATGTGACAAAAATAGAATCAACCAAATCAGATGAAATTGGTCGCTGCCTGAAGCAATTTTATTTAACACTGAGTATGTGCACTGTATGTGCATAACACTGTGTAATGTTTGTTAATGTATAAAATTTTGTTTTTGAATTTTAATCTTAAAAAAAACTGTAATGCATGTTACTAAAAGTGTTGATGTGCTATAATACTATTATCTTATTGCTAATATTACCTGGAGGAGCAACCATACGTTGCCACTTTTGAAATAGAGTGGTCTTCAGACAATCTCTAGGACTGAGCGCATAAGCTTTGTGTCTGGACATCAATTCTTGCATGGGTTCTAATATGACACATAACTATTTGCAAAAAAAATTTTATTAATTTAAACTAATATAACTTTAGCTAATTAAAATACACAACAGTAAACATTGAATTAAAAAAGGGGCAATAGTGAAATTTACAGATAGATTTAAAAATTTCTAATTACAATGGTATATCCCTTAATGGGGTTAATGTAATTGAATCAAAACATTTTAAGTTAAAAATGCGTAATTTTATTATTATAATTTCATTGTTTATCTTATATTAATAGTATATGGAAAAATAGGTTAGCTATTTGGTTTCTATATCATATCTATCATCAACATTGTAAGTTAGACAAACTGTCCATTATTTAAAAATAAATTAATACATTTTTGTATTCCATATTATTTTTAACATTATTTAATCTTGATTTAATTAATATTTCTTAGGAGGTAGAATATTGCTATTACACTGTAATAACTGATGAGTTAAGGAGCAATAATAATGTAATTAAAAATTAGCGCCTAGTTGTCCAATACTTACTCTCAGATAATTAAGCGTTGAGTTTGTAATGCCCTGTCGTGTGATATTTTTTGCTACTTGTTGGTGAACAATTTCAGCATTAGGTGGTGGGGGTCCACCTGGTGGGCCTCCATCACCACCACTTCCAGGTCCTCCTTGCTGCATCATAACAACCGCAGCAACAGCTGCGGCTGCAGACGATCTTGGAACCAATTCTCTATGTTGCCTGACTGCTAAATGCCACGTTCGAATACGCATCATATCGTCATAAGTAAATTCTAACGTTAGTCTACCCTCAGTGCACACCCTGGTATATACAGGTGGTGATGGAGGTCCTCCGGCACCACCCATCGGTCCACCGCCACCAAGCACTGTAAAAAAATAAAAATTTACTTATCATATGCTTATATAAAATTATTAGTCATTAAATAGAAAGTGTATTATTATTTTTTTGCAAATTCATTAGCATAACAGTTTCTTTATACAATTAACATACAAGTGACTATGTAATCATCAATGAAATTTAAATATGCATACCTGATTGCTGTGATGATGGAGGACCCTGAGCCACCAATGATTTTTGCATTCCAATACCACCGTTTAGTGATGCAGGAGGTCCTCCTCCGACACTACCTGGACCACCAGGTCCTGGTGACTGAGCAATGGAAGACGGTGGCCCACTACCAGGGCTTGATGTCAAATGCGTGGTCACCATGGTACAGTGATCACAGTCCAAAGTAAGGCTGGTATTGTGGAAAGACTCTTTGGTGGCATTAGCTCTCAAATGATAATATAGATCAGTAACTCCACCCTCAAATATTGACCTAAAGTATCTAGGGATCAAGGTCCGTCCGATTGCTGTTCAATGTTCGTTAGATATGTTAAAAAACAAATAAATGCAATTAATATTGTACTAAAAAGAATCTTTAAGACCGCTTATTATACTTACAGTATCGCTTTGGCCCATCTTCTAAGCAAAATGTAAGTGTCAATGTGGCATCATCTTCAAAAAACTCAGTGGCAAACTGGTCCCACCATACGTTGTCACTATCCTATAACCAAACAAACAGATTGTATAAATAAAAGCTATAAAAATATAAGTATACTGTGAACTTTAATTTGATCATATTTTTCACAACTCTAATCATGAAAATCATAAAATTACAATTTTGAAATTCTAGTTGTATACCAGCCAAGTTACCTCATTACGATTTTGCAGCCTTTTATTTAATTCAAATATCCGATAATCAGGCTGCACATGATGTGCATGTGGTGGATGTGGGTGTGGAGGTGGTGGAGGTCCATGTGGACCACCATGATGCGGAGGGCCATGTGGATGATGTGGTGGTCCATGTGGTGGAACTCCTGCACCACCGTGTGGATGAAGAGGAACGCCACCTCCATGATGTGGTGGTCCACCGCCACTATGTGGGTGAGGAGGTCCACCATGGGGCCCACTTCCAGGTGGTCCACCATGGTGTGGAGGACCTCCGTGGTGTCCCGGGGGTCCACCACCACCGTGATGAGGAGGACCACCTGGTGGTCCTCCATGATGTCCTGAGGGACCACTGTGGTGCACACCACCCCCTAAATGTCCCGGAGGTCCACCATGTGGACCTCCTAACACACTACCACCATGATGTCCAGGCGGTCCACCACCATGATGACCAGGTGGCCCACCACCATATCCTCCGGGTCCTCCGTACCCTCGACGACCTCCGCCACCACCAGGACCACTTGGTCCTCCTACCATTGACGATGGGAAACATCTGAATTTAAAAAAATAAATATTAAGTTACTACTTTTTATAGAACAAAAATAAACATGTAACTAAATATTGAATTAGAAATGAATTATCTTTTAATTGATTAACTTACGATGGATGATCAACCATCATGCGACCGCCAGGACCAGCGTCTGCGGCATTCATCATTCCTCCACCAGCTCCACCACCCCCGCCATGATGATTCATCATTTGTTGTTGTTGACTAAAGGGAGATCCTGGAGGCATGGGACCACCACCACTACTCCCATAAAATTGTTGACCACCAAATGGTGATTGCTGAGGAGGCGGAGGTCCAGATCCGGGTCGATTGCTTCCAGGGCCACCGCTACCGAATCCCCCACCACCAGAACTGACTGATGATGGTGATCCAAAAGGCATCTGTGCTCCACCGCCACCACCATTAAATGGTCCACCGCCACCTCCATGCTGGCTATTCGGTGTGCCTGGTCCACCACCATAAGGTACTGGGGTTGAAGATCCACCGCCGCCTGGAGTAGATGGACTATAGTGTTGCTGTTGTTGGTGTTGTGGAGTACTATTACCACCACCGCCACCTCCATAAGGGCCACCTCCGGGCGCGGGCGATCCTTGTTGCTGATGGAACAATGACGGAGACTGGTGACCTTGTTGTTGATGATGTTGCTGGTATGGACCACCACTTCCAGGTCCTCCGGGGCCACCTCCATAACCCATACCAAATGGATCTCCTGGACCACTGCCTGGTCCTCCTGGACCACCACCAGTTTTCCATGAAGACGCAGCTGCCGCTGCAGCAGCAGCAGCAGCGGCGGCTGCGGCTGCTGCTGAGCCTCCAGGTCCGCCAGGCACACCACCGCCACCTATACCATCATCTACTAGAGTTGCAGCTAAAGCTACAGCTGAACCACCACCACCTCCTGTATTACCGGCTCCGCCAACACTTCCACCTCCAGCTCCTCCGCCCCGTCTACTGCATCCGGCTAAAATAAGGCAACAAAAAAAAAATTGTAAAAATTTTGTAAGTATTTGAAACATTTGTAATTTGATAATATCCTCAAATGTTTATGCCTTTATCAAAAGGCGAAAACAGCAAAAATTTTATTAAGAACTCTAGCTTTGAAGTTAAAAAAAAAAATTAATATTGAACTTCTTTGTACATTTTCAAATTTCAAAATTTATTTTTTATCTGTGAATATATTTTGAACATATTAGAAATACATACATATAATATCTTTGTCAAACATTTCTTATGTAAGTAGTTATGAAATTAGGAATTTGAATGAATTATTATACTCAAATTTTTTATAAATACTTACATACCTATTATAAATTTAGTATCTTAAGTTTTATATTTATGTACGGAGAAAATAAAATTAATTAGATTACCTATTAAAATGTTAAAAATGACAAAAGATATATTTAGTACAGTACCTATAAGTTTTTTGTTGTTGTTATAAATTGATGTTTAATCATTATGAATGCTAAATGGTAAGCATCTAGGCATACATTTGCATTAAACGATATTTTAGATGGTACATTTTACAATCTCAATATGTATAATTTTGCATTCCCTACTGTGGTTTGGTTTTATACTCACTGATTTTTTTTTTCATTTCAGGTTTTTCAGTGAATATAACTGATTTTTTTTCATTTCTATAAATTAATATTATCAATACCTAACTAATACTTAATATATCACAATAGTAGGTAGTCTTGTTTCTATGCATACATAATATTTAAATTTTTTGAATATTAATGCCAGATTACATGAACACTTATTTTTTAATGAGATATTTATTGAATCAATAAAATAAACAGATTAAACTTTTGGCATGATTTGGCATTTTGGCTTATAAATGATCTAATACATAAATAAATGTTGTACACAAACCACCAGCGTATGATTATTAACATATTAATATCTTATGATTTAAATAATTTTAACTTTATAATTTCAACTTTTGTAAAAAAAAATGTTAAAATATAAGATATATCATCTACAAGTTGTTATTTAAAATGTTTACTGGTTAGGTACTAATAAATGTACTATTATGTGTAGTGCAATACACTTTAGTCATTAAATCATCAATGCACCCGGAACCCCTGCAGAAGTGAATTCTAGAGTTTTAAGCAGATCATCCTGACTATCAGCTCCTTACTACATCCTTCGACATAACACAAACTATGGCTGAAACCACCATATCCGCCGAATGTTGCGATTAGTAAATGAGAACCTCTATAGTCTTTAAGTCATTATGTGTATTAATACTTAATTGTAATATTTAATGTATGTTGTTTTACTGTTCTTATCGTTCTACTAAACTGTATCTTCAGCATTTGTCTGTAGTGTAATGTAAATAAAAAAAAAATGAATATTATGACCAAGTTAAAGAGCCACTGTTTCTATTCATCAATTGTTTGGGTTACACGCAAAGATATAAAATAGGTATACAGAATAAATATGAGATTTAACTTAATCTAAATGTATTTGTCTATATCTTGTTATTAGTAATGGTTATTGATTAATTACATTATGTAGGTAGTCGTTAATAATTACTGCACCGCAGATGTATAATTAAATTTATATACTCTGAAAAACGAATACTTAGCATTTATACTTACACTTTTTACTACGTTGGCCTCCACGTCCCTGCCTCATATTAGTCTTTTTTCGGTAAATGATGAATATTTTTTAATTCCAATTTCTAAAAGAAAATTCTACTCTTTGAGCGATCGTGTGCAGACAGTTTCTGATGTTGTCGATATCAGTACCAGTGTTTGTGACGGTAACCGCCTCCACTGCCACTTGTATCTGGCACCATCATTGCGTTGACTGCAGCCGTCGACTCCTCGGACATGATTATGATTTCGCGAACGAACAAGTGAATTGGAGCGTGAACACTGCTATCCACTGGCCGTATGTATTATGCGTGTTAAGCTGAAATTACCGAACGGGCGATACTGTCCCGTGACGATTCGCCGGCGTCGCGAGATACGACGGACTACACAGAAATACACGGAATACGCGCGACGACAAAAATTCATACGAAAAATATATGCACTGGACACTCATCCGGCGGGCGGCTCGAACGCGCGAAACGGCTGTACCGCACTGGTAGATGAGCGACGACCGGCGCGGCGGAGTGTGGACGCGTACTTGCGGCGGGCGCGCCGCGAACACAACAATAACAATAAACGACTTTTATTTACTGCGACGGCCACGAATTCGGCGAGCGAATAACAGGAACCGTTGGCGGACTGTGCTCGGGATCGGACTAGCCGCGAATCGCGCTCATAGTGATACGCACCGTCAAGAATGGTCCCGCGCGCGTCGTTCGGCCACGACGTGTTTACGGCAAAGTCGGAGACGGTGGTCGGTGCCGCCGATGTCGGTGCTTGGCGTGTCGGTGCGCGGACGCGGGCAGTGGCAGACGGTACAGAATCGCGGCGGTAACTGGTGGTCGTGGTCGGTTGGTGGTTTGCCGCCGCTGTCGCGCGTATATTACTATTATGTAGAGATAGACGCCGTACGACGCTGCCGCTGCTACCTTGTCATCGCCGCCGTAGCCGTCGGCCGCCGAGAGATATCGATAATAATGTGCGCGCGCGTGAGCGTGTGTGCGTGCGTGCGTCCGCCAGTGTATATAATACGTATGTGCTATAATAGCGGTCGGTGGGCGGTCGGCGGTGTTGTCGCACTGGCGGGTGGATCGGCGGGCGGGCGATGGCGGTGGGTACGGACGTTCGCGTCGTGATGGCGGGGTTGTGGGATCGGCGGGCGGGTGATGGCGTTGTGTGCTGAGTGGAAGGCAATCGAGCGACGGCGTCGCCGCACCGACGCGCAACGAACGTACCGGAACGGTTCGCGCACCGGTTCCGGACGGCAGTTCGCCTCCGTGGTCGTCCGTACGCGACGGCGGATAGGTACCTCCACCACCGACCGTCGACGCTCGAGATAACGTTGCTCCATAGGTCCGACGTTTAGTTATATTGCCGAGTGCTGACCGTTAATCGCAGTTACTTGTGCAGTCGAGTTATGCTCTTATTAGTCTTATTGCCCATCGGCGGCTGTGATCGTTGCAGTGATAATTAATAAGTTATAATTACCGCGGTACAAATGTACAAGATAGCGCTATGATAGATCATTCATAACGCACTGTACGGGCGACGCGCTTACATTGGTAGCTGGTAAGTTTGCGTTGTTTCCTAGAAACGGGAGGGCGCATACCCAAGTGTCGACTGATTGTTGTAGTAGCCGTGTAAATGGTCGGAATAGGAGCAGGGGCGGCTTTAGTTCTTTGCCTGGGGGGGGGCAAAATTTTTTTTACATTAATATTATACAAATTTTACATAAATAAATCAATGACAAAATTTTAACAAAATAAATAGTAAGATATCTAAGGCGGGCTATAGCCCCTATGCCCCCCCCCTAAAAGCCGCCACTATTTGGAATGGGAGATCCCTTACTTACAATCAGTATACTTACTGTGTATAAAAAAAGTATAATACATAACGGTTTTATAAAAGGACAATCTTTATTTATAATATTTATTAATTATTATAACTAAAATAATTATATGAAGAATTAATAATATACAAGTTCGGAAGTTTATTAATATTAGATATTAATAACAAATAATATACACTTAGAAAAAAAATTTTGATTACTGTAGCAAATTCCAGTGACCTTAAAAATGGATTATAAAAATATAAATACCTAATAAAAACTTAAGTGATTGTCGATAACAATTTGTGATCATCACAGAATCAATCGCTGTTCAAATAAATCCAATTATACATTTATACATTTCAGTTATTTTTGGTTTTGTTTTAGTTTCAACTTTTGATTACGTAAACGAAACGTATAGTAGACACCGATTCAAATGCCTAAGTATTGTTGGGTTTTTGATAACTATTAAATTTACGTTAATTATTAAGGTATAGGTAATTAATTATAATCCTGCAGGTAGGGCGCTATTTGGGAGGCGTAGGGTATACTTTGGGTCCCCTATTTTTTTCCGAGTCTTATTGGCAATAGCCTATGGGCCATAAGTATAGGGGCCTATAGGGCCTATGAGTAAAAATTAAAATATATTATTAATTGTTATGAATACTATTATAATGCGTAGGTATAAAAAATAAATGTATAATATAATATTATTATGTATCTATAGGACTATAGATAGGTAATAAATAATAATGCAAAATATTTATTATTTTTAGATTCTTATTAGATTATAAAATATAGTATAAATATAGGTGTATATAAATATATGATAGATACGTATCGGAGTATGTGGGTATTCCACTATTCCATTAAACAATAAATTATGTTTGTAATTCAGAATAATCCTATATTTCTAAAATTCTTGTGATGTCGTTACAGACTACCTACGGTTACATTTAGTATAATATTATATTTATATAATATTATAATATCTTCAATGGGTGACAAACGATTAAGTGATTTAATGGTCATAGCGATAGAAAAAGAAGATACTAACAAAATAAATTTAGACAAAACAGTAGATAGATTTTCTAAAATAAAAACTAATGTATTTTGCATGGAATATTGTATTATTATTTATTATAATATGTTAATAAATAAATATAATATATTAATTTTATTTGGAATAAATTGCATTGATTTAATTTAGTACTTAGTAGTAGTACTACTAGTACTTTATTATTAATATGATATACATGATATATCATTAGGTATAAATTATATTTAATTGTACACATTTATTAGTTGACATTTAGACTTAACAAAATAAATTAAGTACTAATACATTTTTATCATAATATGCTGTCTTATTTGTATAGTATTTATCAAATATTTGTAAATATAAAAAAAAAAAAAATAATAAAGAAATTCATAGCATGAATTATAATATTAATCAGCTAGGTACATTAGGGTTTAGGTACTTTGTCAATATCAATATTTTTCTGTTTTTCTAATAATGTGATTATGACCATAATATCTATCGTGAACATTGAACATATTATATAAATACCTATATACTGATATCGATATATCGAGGTGATTATTTAATAAATTCACATTTCATGAAAAACCTTGACATTTTCCAATATTGAAAAAACCTTCCCGGGCGTTTTTATTTAAGCTTAATAAGAGGACATGTCCCGTGAAAAGAGGACGTCTGGTATCCCTATACTTTATAAACTTAGTACCTATACTAAATATTTTTGGATCTATACCCAAAGGCAAATAAATGATTAATGAATAATTTGAATTCATTAAATATTAAAATATACCATTCAAGAGTTAAAGCGACACACAAATTATATCTGTATTTAATATTTTGAAAAAAGTGGCTTGATAAAAAAAAATTGGTCTGCTTAAATTTTGGCACCCCTATTATAAAATTCAAATGGCGCCACTGCCTAAAGGATAAAACTGATAAAAGTACTTCGTGTCTTCTTGAGCTTTATACATCAAATTCATGTGATTTTTTAAAAAAGTTGTTATAATATCACTTCTTGATATATTAGACATTGTAACTTGTAATAGCGAGGCCATATCCACATTTGGGATAACACGGGCTCGAAAAAACTGTCTAATTATATAAAAACAAAATGACAGTTAAAAATTTAACTCGTATTCCTGTACATTACGTATTTTCTGACGATAGAGAATAAAAAAGGTGAGGGTACGACATTTCAACTTGTCTGAATATTGTCTCAAAACAATTTAAACATCATTTAAATTTATATCACTTTTTTTTTATTTTGAAAATCGAATACAAAATCAAATAACAATAAAATATAAAACCGTTAACCGATATGTCATTCTCTTGAAAATATTATCCTCAATAATTTTTGTAATAGGTAGTATTGCTCTATAAGATCTATAAGATTACTCAAAAGTCTTAGAAAACGATTTTAGGTATTTTAAGCATTTTATATTGAACGTGGGTCTGAGAGAGAAAACAAATATTACGCCAATATCCTCTTAAATTATATAATCATAAATTATGGTGGAAGATATGATATAATTTTGATGTTTAATACGGCTAAGGTATTTATATTTTAATTATTTTATGCTATAATACTAGCAATAATAATTAATATAATAAAATATGTTAACAAATTACAAAATTTTAAAATATGGGTAATTTTAATTGTGTAGGAAATAAGTGAATAGAGTTATGAGAGGATTATTAAAACAACTACATCTTGTAATAATAAATTACTAATTAGCCACTGCCCAGATTAACAGCCCCCTGTTTTCTCCACCTTTAAAGTTTAAATACGACCATGGACCAAGGTCCAAGGCAAAACAAATAATACAGTATAGTTATACTATTATAGTTGATAAGAAATTTATACTAACTAAATATTTATTTTTAAAATAACATTATATATTATATTATAATATAATACAACTAAAAAGTAGAGAATCATATATTGTCAAAATACGCCAGTATGCCACTATAAACTAGCTGGAATATATCTGCTACTATATTTAGACAGTTTAATTTAATAATATTTTATTATGAATAATTTTAATTATTATTAAATTAATAAACATCAATATATTCTGAAAGTAAAAAAGTTCTTTAATTCCTATTTATTAATTGAGGCGGAAATGTATCTATACAATTTTTTTTATTTTATGTTTAGATGCTATACCAAATATTTATTGTCGAATTTTATTTGAAGGGTATTCAATCCCGATTGTGTTTTATATCAATAACAGATCTATCTTATGCCAATGCCTAATTGTACCGATTATCTATCCCAACTATCCTATAGTTATTGAATATAAATATATAATTTCAGTAAACATAAATAAATTCGCTATGAAGTTTACTTAAAAACGATTTTATCACTATTTTGAAATTTAACTCTTACCAAGACTCAAATTTTTAAAGAAGTGAAAAAATTAATTTAAAAATGTAATAAAGTAATTTTTAAACATATTTCATAGCGAAATCAAATATGTTTCTAGAAATTATATCTGATAAATAATTTAGTTAATACTGCAATAATTGGAAAAATATTGATATTTTAGATAAAAAATAAATAATATTCGTGTTGTCTTTTTGACGTATGGAATGTGGATACACGTACGGGATCGCTCTGTTATTTTTCACTACAATTCCATAGTCGTCAGTCACGCACATTAATAGGTAATCACTTACTACGCACACGCCACACATTTACACGATATGCACTCGCCTATAATGAACTTAAAAACGCACCATATTGAATTCTCATTTAATGAAAATTATATATACGAAGAAACCTATATAATAATATATAATGTTGACATTTAAAAATCAATTTATCTTGACCTTTGATCTCTGATCATTTATTATGATGTTTAATTATCATATATTATCAGTATCATGCTATATGTGATTTGTCATATAATTTAATGAAGCATATAAAATAAATTAGGAAATTGACAAACTAACAAAAAATAACTATGAGATTAAAATTATTCACATCACATCAATTGTATGATACGGTAAAAATCATTATACACTAGGAATTCATAGTTTATATTATAAATTAAAACAAATAATAAAAATATAAGTATAAAAATTGCTGCGATAAATTATTAACCATTTACTTATATAAAATAAATATTAATTTTAATAATTTTATAAAACCGCTTATATTTGTTTTACTCATACTTTTAACATAACTGTATGTCTCTTAGTTTTTATTGATCTTTATAACAACTGGGCTACAAAGGCCATTAGTTATAATTACTTAGATAATAGATTAAAAATAATTACAGTTTTATAATAGAATATAATATTTTAATTATAATAATTATATAGCCTCATAATTTATCAGCTTTAATATTGATTATTGCCAAAATTATGATATACTTTTTGAACAATTATATATTATTTTATAATATTTAAAATGTTAACTTTTGCTTTATTTTAAAAGGTCAAATCGTTGTTGTCAAGTTTAACTGATTAAATATTTATGCCTTATAAATTATAGTTATGTTTTAGAGTATAATATTTAATATAGCATAATTTTGATTTTGTACTAAAGATATTGAATTTTGAGCGGCTAATCCTCCCCACCCTCCCAATATCCCCTTAATTTGTTCCCTAGTCACTACCAAGAAGAATAAAGACCTGCGCACACCTGCGCACGCCCATCATGATCCTACACATTATAAAAATATACATACAATAGTCTATAATAATACTGCGCTATAATAGTATAATAATACATTATATTTTTTTTAATAATTTCAGACGTTGAACTAAAAATCAAATTACATTTTTTCTTATGAATTTATGTTACGAGACTAAAAATTGTTGAGGACTTTATCGATGAAAATACATGTTCGTGAGGCTATATAGAATTTACAAGTCTCGCCAGCCGACCGACATTGGTTATATTATATAGGTAATATATATATATATATATAGGTATATATATTAGTGAAAACAAATTCAATAGTATCTATGTATATCATCAAATAAGATTTAAAATTTTTATAAAATCATAATTACTATTGTTAGTTTTTTTCCACCCGATATAAGGTTATTTATATAGGTTTATTGGCTAATATCCTAATATACCTAATAGTATATGCGTAAGTAGCAAGTTTATTCAATAAAATTATTTATAATATAATATTACAACGTAAATATTATAATTTATTATTATATACTATATAGTATAATATAATATAAATACGCTCATTAACACTTATACAACAAATCAGTGACCGTGTGTGTATATGTAGGTACGTGGGACTGTGTGTGTTGTGTGTATTTGTAAGTTTAAAATATAATACTGTTTGTCTATATTACTGTATATATGTATTATATATACATACATACATACATTATAAATATGAATATAATATATGATCACAACCATGTGTATATCTGTACGTAAAAAACCTCTTTCGATGACATATAACATATTTATATGTATATATATACACATGATTTCTATGTACCATATACAAGCGAGTGTAGTATATTATGTACATAATCTCGGGAAAAGCAATCTTTTTCTCCTCCGCTCCTGTCATCGGCAACTATGCGGCGGCGGTGGCGGAGGCGGTAGCGACGGGCGCCCGTCGCCGCGACCATGGTGGCGGTGCTCTCTCCCCTCCAATCCACTGTTCCGCCGCCGCCGCCGCCAACGAGCGGCGGCGGCGGCGACGACGACGACGAAATCGAAATTCACTCTCCTGCAGCAAGCTAGACTCCTCTTCCTAATAGCTCTCTCCCCGGCGGCGGCGGCGGCCGAATCCATCGCCACCCGTCGCTGCCGCGAAGACCCGTCGTCGTCGTCGTCGTCGTCGTTCTCACTTCTTACCGTAGTCCACTGAACGCGTAGCAGCTAGACAGCCGCCGCCGCCGCCCCCTCCTCCACCACTCGCCGGCCCGCCGTTTCCAGCCATCAACACCACCCACCGCCACCACAGCCGCCGCGCTCCGCGGATCGGTCCGCAGCGGCTCGGCGGCGGTCGGCGCTCCCAGACCCGCGCGCGCTCAAAAACATCTAGCTCGACAAAGTACGGAGCTAGTGCGCTATAGCTAGCTACTGCTGCTATATGTATACAACAAAGTAGTAGAAGCGGCGGCGGCGGCCACTCACTACTACCGCCACGGCGGCGTACGAACGTACGACATTACGTATACGTTATTATTATACTATATATAGAGTATAATAATATATAATATTTTACTGTTATACATTCATTTGGCTAGCGCGTCCCTACCGCCCTCCGACCCAAGTCGTTTACCGTGTTGGCAGCGGCGCACACTACACTGCTGCTGCAGCTATCACACAATATATAGGTAGCCGAGTATTAAAAAGTCAACCTCCACGACACCGCCATGAAAAAATAATAACAATAACAATATCTACAAAATATTAACTATTATTATTATTATTATTATTATTATCATTATTTATCTATTTTCGTGCCCGGGACCTCCCCCGCCGCGCCGCCGTACACAATACACATTCGTTAGTGCGTTAGTCAAACTTGTTGTCGTAGTATTGGTATATAGATTATAATATTATTATGTATTTTATAACACAGCGGCACACTCGTATACGCTCACGGACGCACACGCACGCACAAGCTCGGCTCTCACAGACGCGCATGCACGCGCACCCGAACACACTCGCGCGCGCACACACACACACGGGAACACTGTAGCGCGCGCGCATATAATTATTTTATTAAAATATATTATTTACCCGATAGTGAACCTATAATAATAATGTATACAATAAATTTCATTCCGATAACAGAAAAAAAAAAATATATCACTAGTTTAAAATTATACTTCCACTCGCGTTAATTATTATAATACGACAATTTACGCGTAAATCGACGATGGTGACTAATTAAATTGATGTTATTATTCAGTCGTGTATGTGTATCGCGTCGTATTACACACGCATATTATTTTTTTATTATTGTTATTAATCGACGCTATTTTGATAAATCAATTTTTATTTCTCGGCAAATATTGAACAATAAGCAGCTCAGCGATCCGATTTCAGATACAAAAGTTTTTCGGCTCGGTTTGTCGCGTACGAGCTTATTATTACGAGTATTCAACGCCGACAGGATGGACGACGTTTGACACGAAAACGATCTCTCACGCCAACTTCGAAACATTATTACTTCAGGTATATTATAATACTAATATATTATTTTACTTTTTTTTCGTTGTTGTGATAACCGATTAATCATAATATTGTGTGAAAAAATAACGCTTGTACTTAAAAAATATTATAACATTTTGTTGTTTATTGCAATTCGTTAAATTGAATACATTGTGAATTCCGTTGTTTCTTTGAAATAATATTTATGAATATAATTTTTTTAAACTTAGGATGATAAGTTTGTTAAAGTTATACCCATTGCTTTATATTAATATGCTTCAAAATATTGTGTACATTATTTGATTGAAAATAAGATACAAGAATTTTTTATCTTTTGGCTATAATTTAAGATAAGAATAAAAAATACTTATAATATCAGAGTGTTAGAGAAAACATAATATTTTATAGGTATTTTTCTATGCTATTTATTTATACAAGGTCCCTAAATTCATAGATTAGATATCATAAGTATACTTTCCTCCTAATTCAATTACCAAATATTTTAAGTACAAACTGCATAATGAAAGTCATGTTTTATACTAGGAGTTTCATTTGTCCCCATACTGTAGGACAGTAACAATTTCAGTACATGGTACTGGTATCTTTTAAATTCAGGTCAGGTCATAAAAAACGTAATGGTTTTTAAAAATGTATCCCGTGTAGAGACGGATTTACACAATTGCCGCCACTAGACAAATTTTATTTTCCCGCCCCATTAAATTTGTCAACGAGAAAACATATTTTTAAATACTTATTTAACATACTTAACTACTAAAAAAATAAATCTTAAAGACTGATACTACACAATAATTATTGGATATGTTTATAGACTGTCCTAATCAAAAAAAAAGTATACCAATACAATATTTATTAAATTATAATGTATCACCATTTTTTTGAATAAATTGGCCGCCCTAGGCAACTGCCTACTTTGCTTGATGTTAAATCCACCACTGATCCCATGTATTAATTTGTGTATTGTGTAACGAAAAAATCAAACTTAAATAGAATTTTAGTAATTTAAAATTTTACACTGTAAAATATTGCAATGTACGATATTCAATGGTGTATTTACACCATTTATCTCCAACCTAATTTTTCATAGTAATTTTACTATGAAAACTTTTGTAAAAGAAACACACATCCTCTAAATTATGTGCTTTCATAATTCTTTTATAGTTTTTAAAATAATTCTAATCAATGATCAATGGATTAATAAAATATCTTTCCATTTTAACAATGTTAGAAAATCATCCACAAATATTGATAAAGAAATGATGACATAAGCATATATTTAACTAATAATAAAAATGTTCATACAAATGTTTAATTAATAGAATTAGCTTTGTTAAAGTTAATGATAAAAATAAAAATTAACTTCAGCATCACTTAAGGGTAAATAATTGTTGATAAAAATGTATACCTACTATAAATAATAATTAAAATATTTATAAACCTAGTATAGTCTTAAGAAAGAACTATTCATATAGATTAATTAAGAAAAACTATAAGGCCTGTTGCTCTCTGAAAAATAATGGTCATAGTTGCATTTATAGACAAGTAATATAACTAATTATCTTAAAAATATTATATATATCTTTGGATTAGAATTGTGGAAGAAATTAAACTATTACTGCCATGTTTTTAATATTACTATTTAGTACTGTGAAACGTTTCCTAACAGAACTTTAAATAGTGAATGTTCTTTTTGGGAACAAACTAATAAACTTTCTATATACTGAATCCTTTGAAGTCTGAATAGTAGACAAAAATGCAGCTACCAAACCAAGACTGTCCACTGTTTAGAGGTTTCACCGTATTATTTATTTTTTGAATAAATATATAAATATTTTTCTTTATGCTATTTTTTTTAAAAAACAAAATTTACTGTAAAGTAATCCAAAAATTTTAAAATTCAAATGATATATTTTAAATAATTTTTTTTCTTTATTTTAGGAATTAGAACAAAAATTAATTTTTTAAATTACAATTTTTTTTTTGTTTAAATTAATGATTTAATATCTAGTAATTTTTATGTAACCTTAGTTGCAAATAGAAGTTTTTCTTATTGAGATATTTTAAAATAATGTAAACAAATATTACTTAAAATCAGTGGCGTGTTGAAGTAGGCTTTTTTGAGGCAATTGTCAAGAGACCAAAATTGGAGATTTACCCTCAGGTGGGTACTGGACAATAGATTCAGTGTGATAAAAAGTTTTTAATAATAATATTTATATTTTAAATTGTTCAGCACGCTATTGGTTAAAATTAACATATGTATATATTATATATTTTAATTATAACATTGTATTTGTTATAAAAGAGAATGCTTAAAAAAGTCACAGTTTTCAACATTACAAAGTATTCTGTGTTTGTGATATTAAATTTAGTCTAATTTGCATTCTAAATGTTTATTTTGATGTTAATATTATGTTATTATAAAATTAGTAACCATTTAAAATAATTCTATTCTCAAAAATTATATTTACATAACTTGAAATTAAGTACCTTCACATATATTATTTCTTTAGTGTTATTTTTCAATGCACTAGTATAATTATCTACAATCCAAAACAAAATTAATCAACTTTTCACTTGCATTAGGTATTCAAAGAAATACATTATAGGTACTTAAATAAACTTGTAATAGGTAAATAATTAATAATAATATATGTTTTAAAATATTACTCATTGAGTCCAATGAATCCACATCAAAGTTTAATTTTACGTGTTGAATTATATTTGT
The DNA here is from genome assembly GCF_020882245.1 of Rhopalosiphum padi. Lineage (NCBI taxonomy): Eukaryota > Metazoa > Arthropoda > Insecta > Hemiptera > Aphididae > Rhopalosiphum > Rhopalosiphum padi. The sequence continues at coordinate 11,667,138 of NC_083599.1, forward strand.
TTGTGTTTAATTTAATTATTAATTAAACACCTTATCAATTTAATAATACAATATATACAGTTAAAAACTGAAAATTAAATTCATGTAGGACACATGTGTACTATGTACATGGGGTACAGATTAGCTTAATTTGTAATATTAATATTTGTTTTTATTCACTAAATGTCTAATACATTTTAATGAATATAATTAAAATTTAAAACTTAGTAATTTTTCTTATAATTATGATTAAAAGTACTTTATATTAAACTAATTACTATCTATTTAATTTTAATCCACTATTTTATTTTTGATCTATATATTACACGTTAATCAGTACTTTCTTTAACTAGTTAATTTTTGTTTAACACTTTCAGAGTTAAGTTATAAACATTTACTTATTAGTATCTGTATAAAATTTTAAAATAAGTGTAATAGTGTTAGATTCCAAAATATATAACTCTTAGTGTAATATATTAATGTTCTTGTTTTATTTTTAAATAATTTTATGTTCTATTTATAATATATTATTCGTATATGTATATATTTATTATATAATTGTACTAATTTAGTTATAATGCGGTATTTTCAATACTTTAAATTAAAAAAAAAAATTATTTAAGTATACATTTTCTAATCTATACCAAAAATTAATAAGAATTTTTTTAAGTTGTTTTGTTGGTAGGCGGTTGATATAATATGCTAAAATATTTTATCAATGTAATTCTGTATATAATTAATATTCTATTTATTATACAAATATACTTATGTTTTATATATTTTTGCGTATATATTGCATATAACAATAAGCTGTGCATCAAGATATATTTTACATCTTGTACATAAACAACATAAATCAAATGTTAATAATTTATATATTATAATATATAATGTAATAAATCTACCAAAAATGTACCATTTTAGCATCAATATACATTATTTTCATAAGATTATTTCACTTAAATTAGATCTCAATAATATTCCAACATATACTTTTCTTGATTACGGATACAACATCTATTTCATAACTCATTTACTTCTTTAAATATTAATACCTGCATAAAAAAATATATATAAGACTACCTCTTGTTTTGGAATATATTTGTTTAGTCCAAATGGTGTCTGTGAGATAAAATATTTTAATGATGGTGTTTATTTTTAATTTTGTCTCTATGTTTATAAATGAATAAAAAAACAAATAAAGGATACAGAAGTAACTATAAATATAAAAATCATTTTAACATAACATACATTTTTTCCAACGGGATGTTAAAAAGATGAATAACAATATATTTACCTTTTTAAACACAAGTTTTTTAATATAGTTAATAAAGTGAATATTTGCACAAATATTTTTATATTATATTATATACTATATATGAAACTTACTAAAGTAAATAATGATTACTGTTTATTTTATGTGTAGCTAAAAACGGCAGTATTGAAACTATTGCAGACGAAGACTCAATGAGCGACGTGAATAATGAAGTCAAAGCTGTTGGTGACGAAAATATTGAGGAGCAGCAGACGTCACCAAAAGTTGCCGAAGCGGACATTCCAATGACATTTGTAGAGACTGAGCCCGATTCAATAGAACACCGTAAGAAAAATAATGATAATGAAGAAAAGGAAGTTGGCCCGTCGAAAGAGGACGAGATGTCAACCACTCTACGTCTGGTAGGTGAGCCACTGGCCACACACGGGCCGTATACATTTTACAGTGCGTTAGCCTACCGTAAACGTGATGAAATAACTAAAAAGAAGAGACGGCGATGGAAAAAGCCTATGACAGGGGTGGACAATGAAAGTGATAACGCTGTCGAGTCTTACGATTCATTGTCATCATGTTGTTGTGCCAATAATGATGCCGGCAACGATTTGTGTTTCTGTGACGATGGGTCGTCTTCGTCATCGTCTCATTCTGAATGGTCCGTTGTGCGCATGAATCATTTCTATGCTGTCCGCCCATGGTATAGCAAGAAAAATAGCAGTAGTAATGACCGGCAGCAGCAGCGGCAGCGAAGACATCAACGAAAAAACTCCCAAAAATTATCGAAAACAACTACTGCGGCAGCAGAGAGACGTCAACATCACTATCAGCAATCTGTTTGTATTGGTGAATTGGAGTTATTATGGCGTGACGACAGCGTGGTAACGTCAACAACAGCTCCATCGTCTTCGTTACAACTCAAGAAACGTAATAGTAACAGAATTGTGCCACCTGCATTGTTAACAGAGGCGTCTAATGGCGGCGGTGACAGAGCAGATACCATGATAAATAGTAGTGCTATGGCCAGTTCAGATGATGACGACGGTGTTAGCGGTGGATTCGACGATGATTCGGCAACATCATTACCACGTCGTCGAACTTTGCCAAGACGCACTCGCCAGCCGTCAGCTAAAAAACTTGAGGCTGCAGAATCTTATGCCGCAGTGGCAGCTGCAGCATCGTCTGATAACCACCTCCCGTCACCATCACCGTACAACCGCAATAGGTTATCTACAGCTACGCCGTCGGATACTACCTCCGTGAGTGTTCCACTATTGTCGCCAGACACTCAGTATAATCATGGAAATGTACTGTGCAGCGTTCGGTTATACGTGATGCCTGATCAGACAGCCGCCGGTCGACTTGGTGGTGTACACGGTGAAGACGAAGTGCTAGAGATCAACACTTGGAATGCCAGTAGCGGTGCAGATAGATGGCCGAGTAACATTTTTATTAATGGCAGCAGTGGTGTAGGATCTATCTACAACGGTGGCGGCAGCGTTGACGATTATGGATATGGTAGTGGAAGTCATTCGTCAGGAACACTGCCATCCGGTTGTTCGGGATTAGTATTGCGGGCTGAAGATTTTGTCGAATGGGTTCGTGGTGGACTAATGAACGATGATGACGAAAATGAAGATACAGAGTCTGATGATGAGTCATCGGAATCAGAATGTAATGAAAATAACTCTAATGATCAAAAATCCAACAGGATAGAAATTTCGAAACCTATTGATGAACAACTATCGGAACTATCATCATTAGTAACGGATATAAAGGGTGATGTAAAACAATGTCAGAAAGATAAATTAAAAACTTCACTAGACGATAAAAACAGTGAAGTGAAATTAGAATCGACTCTGACCAAAGATGTGGTAATAAAAGAAGAATTACTTTCTGTAATTCCAGTCGAGGTGAAAAAGGAACAAGAAGATCTAACAGCAGCTGTTGATCTTGTAGTCGATGGTAGTAAACCAATAAAGCAAAACCTCGACAGTAGTAACAGTAGTTGTTACTCAAAATATACTGTTGATGAGGCTGTAGAAGCAGAACATGTCCCCTTAGCTGCAGCTAGAATTCACAAAAAGCATTGTGAACGTGTTACTTACCGTCATCGTCACTGCCATCGTCAGCGCCATCGTTTAAATCATTGGTCATTGGTTAATGGTGATAGCACAAGTACTGTTGCTAAGAAAAATGATGATCACCATGATAATGTATCAGGGGTGATAAATAAAGGTACTAATACACTATATCTGGTTTAATGACATTTTTTGTTATTTTTACTATTTTTTATTTTTTTTACAGTTGAAAAGAAGCAAGACAATGATCAAAAATGCTGCTGTTATTGTTGTAAACGTCGTCAAAGTTACCAACGTAATGACAAAAGAATGAAAAGCAATGTTAGTGGTGGTAATAGTATGAAACAACGATTAGTGGTGATGAGCTACTCTAGATACTGCCGATATAGAGCACAATTACAACGTAAGCGTGAAGAGCAAATGAACAAGGGAAATACTGCTGTTGTCATAGATGATGATAAAGAAAAGTTGATAACACCCACATACCGTGGAATAGATTCAATGACTCGAGTTTTATTTTGTCGAGACACATATGATTATCCGGCTGAACTTCTATTAGAACCTTTTAATGCACAACAAAACCATCAACAAAACACTGCAGTGTTGGTCAACCATATGGGTATGTGTATATTCATTGTCATATTTATTCCAGTATTAGTATTTATTATTAGTAATCATATAATACAAATTAAAATAATGTATCATTTCATAAATCTTAAACTAAGACAAGGTTTAAGAAAATGTGTACTCCCAACATTCAATTAGTGTGCTAAAAGTTTAGAAACATAATAATTATTATTGATCAACATTATAAAATTTGAAAAATTCCCAAAATTTAAGATTTTATCTTAGTGTTTATGTCAACAATTAAAAACAACTGGCTTGTAAGTTTGATGAATTTTAATTTTATATGGTATTTTAAAGGACTTAACAATTTAAATTAAAAAATGTTAAGAATATGTAGAATGATTGTATTTTAAGTTTATTATTTTTTTATTCTAATTAGAACCTATTTATTTTAAATAATTTTTAATTATGTGATAACACATTTTTATTGTCTTATTTTATTTTTAAACTCATTTTCTATAATTTATTCGTTTTAGTTAAACAATAATGGTTAATGAAGTATAATATTATACATCATGTATACTGATATAAAAATTATCTAAATGTGAGTAGTATAGTTTTGAACTCAAATTTAAATTATAGTACAAATAATAAATATTATATTACATATTAATAAAATAAAATATTATTAAAACAATTTATACATAATTATGGCTCCTGATAAAACTTAACAAGAATTATATGAAAAATATAAAATTATTACATTATTTTTATAATTTTACAATACATTTTTTTTTTAATATTACCCAAAAAATAAGTATTTTTTTTTTTAACTGAAATTTAGTTATTATAATTAATTGAATCAAGGTCAATTTTTAATTTAATTTAAAAATAACAGATATTTTTTTGTTTATTCTATACACTGTGTCCCAAAAGTCCCTAGGCCTTAGTATTTCCATGCAAATTAATTTATTTAAGTGTAATTAGTAAAGCAAAAAATTCTAATTGTACCTATAGCATACATTTTAAATTTATTTTTCTAAACTGCATATTTTTAAAAAAATGTATCTTTTTAAATTTTAAAGAAGGATATTATTTGTATTCATGTTTTTAAGAAAAATGATTAAAAACTGACCAATTTATGTAGATATTAGGTACTTAGCATATAAATAAGTACCCTATTTCATTGATTTTCTAATTTTATTAAAAATTGTATTTAAACTTTTTTGTAATATCAATGAGCTAAATAGGTCAGAAAAAAAATATTGACCATATCATAAACGTCTTAGAAGTGTAGTTGAATCTCCATAATAATCCGTACATTATTGATACATAGAACTTGAAGTTAGTAAGCAAATTAATAAATAATACGTTCATAGAATTTTACACCAAATAAAATAAAGACATAGAATAAGAAAAGATACAATATTTAGAGATAAATTATTTTTATCGACAAATTAATTTTAAAACGAAAATCAGCGTTCTAATCGAGATTGATTAAATCATGCGGTTCGTGTTTTGCTAACATATTTAATGATCTGAGATATTAAGGGTGATACTGGACTTTTGAGACACATTGTTGTATTTTTATTTTTTCTCTTGAATTTTCAATTACTGGTTTATGTATAAATACAGTCGAGTTACGATAACTCGAAAAACTTGACAATTCAATTTTTTTTATATTCCCTTAGACTTTAGAGGCTTAGAAATATAAATTATACATAAATTAATATAAATTTGAGTTAGATATCACGAAGCGAATTTTTATCTCCCTTTAACTTCGGATTATCGCGACTCAATGTATATAATTACAAATATATGTAAATACTTAGTATTTGTTATTATTATAATCGTGATGTTATAAATTATTCGTATTATCATTTATATGATGTTTGTCATTACTTTTACAGCGCCTAAACTCAAAGGGTGGCCTTCTCATCCAGCATCCTGGATGTCATTCCGGTGGAACCGAGTGCGCCGTCGGTTACGTCACCTAGAACGTGGTGGTGACAGCAATGATGACCGACGTAGACGTCATCGACGCCGAAAGCTTAAGAAGAAATGCAGTCGACAACAAAATGGAGCCAGTGGAGCGACAGTGGGGATGAATTATTCTTCATCAACCGATGATGACGATTCAGACGATTCGGATTCCGATGATGCGTCTTCTGCGACAAACGATGCTGCCACAAACACCACTACCGAAGCTTCGACCTCAGATTCAGATAGCGTACCACCGCCATCTACAGTAGTATCTAAAACTGCCAATAAGAATAATTCCACCACAAAAGTTAACATTCATCATAGTAACAAAAAAACTATCTCAACATCATCTACCGGTAACATGATCGTAATTAACGGCGCTACTACTGTATCTGCAGCTGTGATTAACAAACGTCCAGCGACAGCTGTCGGGCAACCTGGTCAGCAACAACCGACTAAACGTCGCCGCGTTGTATATACCACAGAACAACTTCAAAATCAACAACCGCGAGTAATTTACCAACAGCAGCAATCACATCCAAGACCTAGACAGCCGCAGCAACAGCAGCAGTCTAGTCACCGGTCTAAACAATTGGAACAATTAAATCAGCTTAGCCAATCACAGCGTCAACAACACATCCTCGCTGCTCAACAGCAACAACAAAGACTACAACCGTTAAACAGGCGACTGCCACCACCTATTTCATCATTACAATCTTCAACAACTAGAATAATACATCATCACTTACCACCTTCGGTATCTATTATGCCAGTCATAGTCCCATCTAGTAATAGTTCTCCCCACCAACAACTACAGAAATTCAACAATCGACTACAAAATCGGCAAAAAATTCATGCTACGGCTACAGTTTTACCGGTCACTTCTCAGCGAAGAAATAACATTGAACGACAACAAACACCACTTCCACCTGTCATAATAGAATACGACGATGACGATGACAACCGAGAGTATGGATCTGATGATAATGGTCGATACAGAAAATCTACAGTGGCAGCAGCTATGGAAGCTTGCCAAAGACGTGTTTCACGCCAACATTTTAATGATGAGCAAAGACAACAGCGAGAAGACGAAGAGAGGCAGCGTCGGTGGCTGGTAGATGCTTTGCGATTGGGTGGGTTAGAAGTGACAGCAGTACCTTTAAATGCAACTACTAACAGTGGAAATAGTGTTGGAAAAGAAGCTAGTGCTGCGGTAACTTCACAACAGCGTCGGCGGCGTGGTGTTTCATTTGAATCATTATTGTCCACCAATAATGAAGACTTCAATGGTGGCGTTCGGAACGAGCCATGCCACGGTGGTACTGACGATGACTCAAATTTAGATTCAGACTCAGATTCTGTAGTGATGACCGTAACGCCTGATGTTGTATGCCTATTAAACAAGTCTCAGCAACATCAACAGCAAATATCTCATCAAAGACAGACATCGCCAGGAAGTGGTTCCACTTCAACAACCTCGGTAACAATGAGTCATCACCATCAGCAACGAAGGCGGTCAGTTAATATGAACCACAGTACTATTGGTGGCCAACAGCATCCTGCAGCAGCAGCAGCAGCAGCGTTGCATGACAAAATAAATCGAGCAATTGATTCACTGAAACTACAACAGCAGCAACAAAAGCCTAACGAAGACACACCAGTCAGTAATAACGCTAATAACGTATTATTGACCGGTAGTACTAATAATAGAAATCCTATTAGTGATAATAATAGGCAACAGCAAAGACTGCGTAAAAATGGTGGTGTAGTCCGGCAACAGCAGACAGCGGCACTATTGGACCTTACTGTTAAGCCGTCCACAGCATCAAACACCACAAGGCAACAAAGATCAACATCAACAATCATGAACAGCAACCTACAAAATCAGCAAAACCGAAAAGGTTTAATACCATTCCATTCTACTACCACTACAGGACCGTCAACTCCTGCGACTAACTTGGAAATCACAATTGTACCTGTTACAACTTCTGTCCCTACTAATTCATCGAGGCTTCTCTCACAGCAGCAACATAAACGTAGTTCGTCAGCAGCAACTCATAATAGTTCTGTTGCTAATTCTTCTGGTCCGATGACGGTTAGACAACAGCTACAACGCCGGAATGCAGCAGCAGTTTCAACAGCTTCTGCATCGGCATCAATCGTAGACATGTTATGTGGAGGCAGAAGTCGAAACCATCAACAGCGTAATGGTAGTAGTATGTCTGTAACAGCAACATCTACTATTACTACTACTACTTCTTCTACAACATCTTCTTTGCATCAAAATCAGCAGCAGCAAATGCTCATAATGGCTGCTACTGCAATGGTTGCTCATCAACAACAAAAAACTGATAAACGAAAATCACAACCAAATAAAAAAGATTAAGGTGACCATCTACTAATTGTTCACAGTGTAAAACAATAGTTTAGAAGATGAAGACAATACAATTTTGTATTGTATATGAAGTATAATTTATTTATGCATATATATTATAATCATAATATATTATTATGTCCTATAATTTTAAAAATAACATGCATGTTAGAGTTAAGTATAATGTATCTGGTTTATTTTCTATAAAAAATCGTAAACAATGGTGTGTGTGTGAGTGTGTATGTGTGAGTGTGTATGTGTGTGTGTGTATGTGTGTTTTTGTTTGTTTTGTTACAACTATAACATTATTTTTTTTTCAACTTATAAACTTAATTCATAAATATATAAAATATATATAATGTAAAATGTTAATGGTATTAATAATAAAAATTAAAGAAGAACAATCAATTTTATTATAATAATTATATTGGCATTACAAATTTATTTATTTACATTAGTATGTTATAAAGTACCTGTGTATATACCTGCTGTACATAATTAAATAATATGTTGGACCTTATCAATTTTATATTATATAAAATAATAGTATGTATCTAATATGTAGGATAGGTTAAAATTTTTCATTTTATAAAGTTTTTCATGCAGTTTTAAAATATAAACTGTTAATATACAATACATGTATTGAAAAAATAACATGAAATATTGCAATTATGGAAATTGAATTATTTGATTTAAAATGCTATGTTATTATTTAAACATTAAATGTAAATATAATAATTATCACAATTTATAGGATAAACACATAGTTTATGTCTGTTTTATTTGGTAGATTAATATTATTTTGTATTGACATACATATTATTATTTATTAGATTCTTTCATAAAAATATCTCATTTAATATGGTTAGAAATGAATAAAGAATAACTAGGTTTACAATAACTGTAAAAAATGTAATGTACATGAATATTATATAGAAATTAATACCTAAATGTAAGATTATATAATACATTTACATTTTTTTAAAGCTTAATATGCATAATACACATAATAATTATTATTAGTAGTAATAAATTGAAAATATTTTATTATATCATAAAAATTGTCTAAAAACAATATTAATTTTTACACCCACTCTATACAACCATGTTTGTCTTATAGCATAAATATATGCTTACAAATTCAAATAAGAATTAATTGTTGATATCTCAGATTACTAATTACCAAAAAGCATAAATTATTATTTTCTCAAATGTTTTTAGCTTTAATTAAAAAATGAAAAATCATAGAAACTTAAATTTATTTTATGTAAATTAGTATATAATAAATTTAAGAGGATTGGAAGCGGAGATTTTCTATCTTTGTCTAACAATGTATGAATGTATAAATATGTGGAATGTAT